>NC_051070.1:73070980-73442230 GCF_004664715.2 Peromyscus leucopus
CAGGGTTCTCACCTCGCCTCCCGCAGCCGGACCTCCGCCGCCGCCCCGGCGCCATGGCGCTCGAGTCCTGACGTCATCACCCCCAGCCCAGCCGGGATATGCGGGCTTCTTCTCCGGAGCGGGAGGCGGGCATAAAGGCGCATGCAAATCAAGACCGCCGCGCCGTGCTTTGTGGGAAACCACCGTCACTGTAACAGGCGTCCCGCTTCCGAGGCTTATTAAGCTCGCCGGCCACCGCTTTGCGGCGGGCGGGGGAAGCTCATCAGCGGGGCCACGCGCTGAGTGCTCGTCACTCCCCGGCCCCTGGGAAGGTCTGAGACTGGGGCCTCCCGCGGCCCTAACCGGGCTCTCCCCGAGCGGGGAGGTGAGTTCCCAGAGAGCAGGGCTCCACGCGTGGGCAAGACTGGGCAGGAGAGGCCCCGAGTGGGCGGATGCCTCCCTCGCCGGAGCTTGGAACAGACTCACGGCCAGCTAGAGCGAGTTCAATGGCTGAGGTGAGGTACCTCGCGGACCTCATAACCCAATTCAGACTACTCTCCCCCGCCTTTTTGGGACTTTTACATCTTAAGTGACGGTGCTAAGACTGTGCACCGTTCTTCTCTGACCAAGTTTGAGAGCTGCACAGATCTGTGGATTAAAACATAAATATCTAGAATAGAGTTGGATAACATAACCCTTTTGCAAAACATATGTTCTCCCCCTTTTGCTGGATTATTGGCATATATTTTAGCCATTTGTTTAGCAAAAATAGACGTAGCTCATATCCTCATGTATGTAGCTTGCAATTGGGAATATCCTGTAATATATACTATAATATAAATATATTATATATGTAATTACAAAAGCAAAAGTGAACCTGTAGCTGGAACAAGTACTCAGGAAAAGCTTGTAGTATCATAGAAAACCACAATAGAAGAGCAGGCTAGGGAATTCCTCACCAGAGCAAACGAGCCGAGTCGAGCCAAGAACACGTGGAGGAACACTGAGTCAGGAGACGCATTTGAGAGGGGAGTGGAATAGACCTCATAGCAAGCCAGACTTTCCTTACCAAGGTCGGAAGCGGTGACTAATATTCAGAAACAAAAATTTTGATCATAGTCTCCCATCTCCTCCCAGATTCTTCCCACCTCCCCACCCATCCAACTCCATGCCTTCTTGCTCTTGACTTAAAAAACAGGCAATTAAAAGATAAATAAAAAACACAAGTGACATGTACACCTGCTACCGACACACACACAAACCCCAAAACAAATTAAAAAAAAAAAAAAAAAAAAAGCTGGGTGTGGTGGTGAATGCCTTTAATCCTGGACGCTGGAGGAAGAGGCATGCCTGTCTCTGAGTTAAGGCTAGCCTGGTCTACAGCGTGAATTCCAGGACACCCAGCGAAACAGAGAAGCCCTCTTGGAAAACAAAACAAAAGAATAAAGACATAAATAAAGGGGGAGGGAGGGTTGGCTGGAGAGATGGCTCAGCGGTTAAGAGCACTGGCTACTCTTTCCAGAGGACCCGGGTTTGGTTCCCAGCAACCACATGGTGGCTCACAACTGTCTGTTAACTCCAGTTCCAAGGGATCTGATGCCCTCACACAGACACAGATGCAGGCAAAACACCAATGTACATAAAATAAGCAAAAAGTTTAAAAAATAAATAAAAAGCACAAACATATACACGCAGAGACACACACCAAAACAAACCCCACACAAACACAAAGTAGGACAAGCGGGCGGTGGTGGCGCAGGCCTTTAATCCCAGCTCGACTGTCTCAAGGGGGGCGGGGCGTAACAAAACCACAGAGTTAGAAACCATAACATACAAGCAAAAGACCAGTAAAGTGAAAAGGGGCCAAACAGTATGAGACAAACAATCTCCAAAGTGACCACGGATTTGTTTTGTGTTGGACCTCTCCTGCTGGGTATAGGGCCTGCCCTTACATGTGGTTAATTATAAACCCTGTAAGACTCTGTTAGAGAAAACTGATGTTGCTCTGTAAGCAGCAGGTGTCAATTGAGGATATCCTCTTGGTTAGAGGTGGGGGCTTGTGTCCGGAGATGGCACCCCACCTGGCTTGGACATGTGCAGGCCCTGTGCATCCTGCCATGTGAGTTAGGTTTATGTCTTTGGTGTCTTCCATCGCCACTGGCTTTTATGATTTTTCTGTTTCCTTTTCCATGTAGTTCCCTGAACGCTGCTGAGGGGAGGAGTTTGATAAAGACATCCCATTTAGGACTGAGTGTTCCAAAGTCTCTCTGTACATTGTCCAGTTGTGGGGTTCTATATTAGTTCCCATCGACTGCAGGAAGAAGCATCTCTTCCTCAGGGTAGAATGCCATTAGGAGTCATTTTATTCCTTTTGGAAAACAATAGTATTTGGTTTTCTCCTAGGTCCTAGGTCTGGTCTCAGGTTCTTGACCACCTGAGCAGTATTAGGCATGGGTTCTACCCCAAGCAGTGGCCCTTAAATCCACCCAGACAATGGTGGGTTACTCCAACATCTTGTGCATCACTATCACACCAGCATATCATACAAGTAGATCACTATTGGAGACCGAAGGGTTTGCAGCTGGCTTGCTTACCTCTCTCCTCTGGTAGTGAGAGACTAGGAGCTAGACTCACTATGAGGCAGAAAGAGAGGGAGAGGGGCCATGGCTAGATAATAAATGTGGCAATTTTTCAAGAATGGCCAGCTTCTTCTTTACTCTCCTGGCTTGAGACAAAAGCCTGGCACCTGCAAACAAGTGCTCTGTAGGCTTTTGTTTCCCACCAGTAGCTCCCATGAGGATGGGCTGGCATAGTGAGTTCAAGGCCTGGTCCAGACATGCCGCACAGCAATTCTGGGCCAACTAACCACCCTAGCTTTCTTCAAACTGACCAACCCTAAATTAGGGGAAGAAAACTCTTCAAAGGATTTAAAACTCCCTTTCCTAGAGCAGAGATTGTATTTTTGGCTTTCCAAGGCCCCCCCCCCCTTTGCAGAGGGTCTTCTCCTCTGTGTGTCTGCTGCATATGTGTGTTTCCTCACCCCCAATAAACACCTTTCTTCAATTGCGGGTTCTGTCTGCGGTGCTTGAGATTTCTCTGCTGCTACCTGTTATACTTTTTGTTGTTGTTGTAGTTATAGGTTTTCTTGCCTTTTGATTTTTTAACTGGCAGAGAAAAGTGAACCTGACCAAGACCTTAAGACTGTATCATTTCAAGACCCCTAAACTGTATCAGTAGTGTGCAGAGTACCTTCCAGTACCATGAAAAGTGGTCAGTAGGGATGAAGGCTCTAGCTAGGCACTAGTTTGACGCCTCCATATTCAATGAGATATGTACGTATCATTTTTAGCAATAGGGTCTTACCATCAGTTTGCAGAGAGCAACCAATATCTTGGCAATAGACTTAGTTGTTTGGGGGTTTCCATGGAGCCCCTTTGGCCAACAACTCAGTTGCTGCAGGCCGCAGGAATATATCATAAGAACTCAGCTGGTTATGGCAAAGTCACTGCCTGGAGGGATCAGGGAATTCCTCCAGAGGAAGCCAAATCCCAAGGAGTTTTTGGTGTTACTTGGCTTGTTATATATCAGCTGTCTTCTGTTATGAAAATCATGTGTGCCTTCAGAGTTTTCCCAATTGATTTTTCCCTAAGGAGGGCTAACAGTGTGGACTGATCACTCTCTGGACAGACACATCCCAGGTATTTGGAGAACTGCCTCAGGAAAGGCTTTCTCTGGAATCAGATATCTCCCTTGGCCACTTTCAAGGACTAGCAGTAATAACAGTCCACATGCAAGTCTCCTAATTTAAGACAAATTCCACAAGGAGACACTGCCTAGGTCAGGTGGATGTTCAGTAATAGCTTTACATAATTTAGCTCAGACCCTCCTTTCTTACGGCCTTACTAACTTTATAGACCTCTAACTCCTTATCTAACCACTTCTAGGAATATTTGGATAACCTTCTGCACTGACAGCTATGCTCAGCCAGAACCCCAGTTCTAGCCTCCCTGTAATTATCATCATTGGCAGCATCTGGCCAGGTCCATCCCCAGATGGAGGAAAGTACCTTATCAGAGATACCTCTGTACTCTCTAAGTACAGATTTAAGCATCCGGGCTACTTGTTTGAGAAGGCCTGGCCGATGTGCCAATTAAGCTTTACTTCCTCCTTTCCCAAACCTTACCTCTAGTTCCAGATCTCCCTTTAACTATCACCAAAGGCATCTAGCTGTACACAGGTTGCCTAGCGACTGAGCACACTTTCCCCCACCTTGCAGAAAAACGGCAGATAGCTTGGACAGATAGGAGCCACAGGAAAAAAGAAGACAGTATTATTTTCTCCCATTGACCTAGCAACTTATAGATTCTTAACATTTTCTACCAATCATGTTTAAGATTATAGTTGAGCACATAAGATCCCTCTTCTTAGATATTACCTGAATTTAGCCTTTAGTTAATTCATTTACCCATTGGACACTTCCCTTTGGGGTTGCAAATGATAATTAACGGTTATTGCCTCCCTATATGATTCTTATCACCCCTCCATTTGACCCTGGAAGCCTGGTTTTGCACTACTAAGGGAATACTGCTTGTAAGTGTATATATACCAGGACTCCCAGGGCACAGGAGGACAGAGAAGAAAAAAGAGTATGGAAGAACTAGACGGATAAGAACTTGAGAGGAACAAACTGAGATGGGGAAGAACAAGTTGAGGAAGAACAAGATGGGGAGAGAGGAGATGGGAGAGGAGATAATATGGGAAGGAACAAGATGGATGAGAACCTAGAAGGGGCAGAACTAGATGAAGGAATTAAGATAGAACCTAGAGGGGACCGCAGACAAGTGTAGAGAGAAATCAGGCTAAAAATGAGCTAAATATGAGAGCAGAATATAAGCTTGTAACTGACACAGAATAATAAAGTATATGGACTATGGAGTTTTGTGTACATAGATTCATTTCTTCTCATCAAAGATTAATTATCAGCTGGTTGTAGATTCTTCCCAGACCCTGGGAGGGGACTATTGAGGGGCTGGACCCCCATAGTCCTCGATACTCAGTTCCATGTAACCCATTCCTGGCACTGGAGGCTTCTCTTGGTGGTGAGAGGTGTTTAGTTGGGGCTTTATCACCCCTATTATTTGGCAACTGCATTTAGATTTCTTTCATACATGTATATATTTTAAGAAGCGTCTACAGTAGGTTTCCATATGACCCTTAGTTTCTTGTCCGTCCCCCCCCCCCCCCCCCCCCCCCCCCCCGTATTCCCTCCTTCCATTCCCCTCCCATTAAATCCTCTTGTGCCAGTCTCCTGTTTCTCCACCTATACATTCTGTTTTTCTTTCCTTAGGGATCCTCCCCTCCCCTAGTCCCTTACTCCATACCTAACCTCTGTGGTTATATGGATTGTAGCATGCCTATTGAAAGCTCAGAAGCTAACTTCCATGCTGGCTGGTGGTGCAGGCCTTTAATCCCAGGACTCTGGAGGAGAGGCAGGTGAATTATCTGAGTTTGAGGCCAGCCTGGGCTACAAAAGCTAACATCCACATATAAGAAAAGACACATTACAAATTTGTGTTTTTAGGTCTGGGTTACTTCACTCTGGATGATTTTTTCCCCCAAGTTCCATCCATTTACCTGTGAATTTCATAATTATTTCTCCTCCTCCTTCTCCTTTCCAGGGTTTCTCTGTGTAGCCCTCGTTTTTTCCTGGAACTCACTCTGTAGACCAGGCCTCAAACTCAGGGATCCACCTGCCTCTTCTTCCCAAGTGCTGGGATGAAAGGTATGTGCCACCATACCTGGCTCCTAATTTTTTTAACAGATGAATAAAATTCTATTGTATACTCCCCCTTGAATCCATTCATCTTTTGATGGACATCTAGGCTGCTTCTAATTCCTGGCTATTAAAAACAGAGCTGCAGGGGCTGGAGAGATGGCTCAGAGGTTAAGAGCACTGGCTGCTTTTCCAGAGGTCCTGAGTTCAATTCCTAGCAACCACATGGTGGCTCACAACCATCTGTAATGAGATCTGGCGCCCTCTTCTGGAGTGCAGGCATATACGCAGGCAGAACACTGTATCTGTAATAAATAAATAAATAAAAAAGAACAGAGCTGCAATGAAGATGGATGAGCAAGTGTCTCTACAGTAGGATGAAGCATCCTTTGGGTATATGCTCAAGAGTAATATAGCTAGGTCTTGAGGTAGATCAATTCCCAGCTTCCCGAGGAAACACTACACTGATTTCCAGAGTGGCTGTGCAAGCTGGCACTCCCACCAACAACAGATGAATGTTTTCCTTTCCCCTCATCCTTGCTAGTATATCATTTGTCTTATTAAACTTGGCTGATTCTGACTGGGGTAAGATGAAATCTTAAAGAAGCTCTGATTTACATTTTCCTGATGACTAATGATGTTGAACATTTTATTTTTAGGTGAATCTTAGCCACTTGTGTTTCATTTTTTGAGAATTCTTTATTTAGATCTGTACTCCATTTTTGATTGGGTTTTTTTGTTTTCTTGATGTCTAGTTTTTTTTTTTTTTTGAGTTTTTAGTGTATTTTAGGTATTAATCCTCGATTGGATGTGTAATTAGTAAAGTTCTTTTCCCATTCTGTAGCTTGGTGCTTTATTGGAATGATGGTGTCCGGTTGCTATACGAGACAGCATGTAAATAACGCTTTCATCAAGGGCAAACCTAACATCAAGGGCACCTGTGATTCAGTTAATCCTCCCTCAATAATTTTAAGTTGGGGGAATGGAGGCTAAAATGTGGACAAGTATTCAAATTTTACTTTCAAGGAGAAACACTAAACCACCCGTTAATAAATGTTAATCATAGTTCGCTAGCTTGAAGATCAACGTGAATGCAACTTCTAACTTGGATGGTTATAAACTGCTTATAATTGGTCCTATGACCGTGCCTAAGTTAACCGTGTTGAGGTGGCAAAGGGCAGGTTAACTCAGGATGGAAATTGGATTAGAAGGGAATAGACCCATGTGAACAAGGACATGCCCAAATCCCTTCAATTTTCCTGTGTGTGCTTGTGTTTGGTGCTCTCACCAAGAAAGAAATTTGGTGTAGGAGTGCAATCTTAAAACAGAGTTGAGTTGCCGCCCCGCAGCACCTTCTAAGGTCGGGGGCGGGGGGGGGGGGGGGGAAGGGCGCTCCTTGAACTCAGCCAATCAGACTCGGAGGCACATTACTTAGGTCGCTTTCCCTCCTTGAACTTTCTCTGCCTCTCGCTTTGGGTGGGCTGGTGAGTGCGCAAGCAATGTGGGTCTCTGGTTTTCAATTTCTCTTTCTTTTGAGCGGTCTACCCAGGGGCCAGGCATTTCTTTCAGGCCGGCGCTGAAGTCTGTGAGTTCAGAGGAGATTTATTTCTGTTTTGGGAAGTTAGGGGCCGGCAGCGAGGTGGACTACTACCTGGCTTGTCTCCACGTGGGCTTTGGCAGTCTTGGGTTTGCCGGCTGTTCCCGAGACCTGGTGAGCCAGAAACAGCAGATTCTGCCGCATGCACAGAGGGCCTGAATCTCGAGACATCCTCGGCTTCGTTTTTACTTCTTAGGCACCGTTATGAACCCGGCGCTGTTCTGCTAATGTCCTCGAGCGATCCCAGGAGAATGAGTTCAGCCCGTGTTTTAGTTTTCTGGTGAATGTCTGGGGGCCACGGCCGTGGCGGATTTGAGAAACCTTTTTGAAGTGTTTGCTGTAATATTTGCCGAGAGCATGTATGAGACTAGATAGCAAACTCCGAGGACAGGTAACTTAATTAGCCCTATGAAGGCTCACCATGTAAAGAGCGTAAGACACATTGAGAAGGATCAGAGGTCTCAGCTTAGTGCAAGCCAATATTCGAATTGTAGCGCCGCGGTCTGTTCTGATACTGCTCTGGTGTTATCGGAGGATAGTGTGAGCCATTCTGGGCATCCTTTTTGAAGATCGAACAAAAATATGAAGTCTAGCCCTTAGTTGGTGTATAGTAAATCGCAACTACCTTGTAAAGGTTAAGATGTGAATTTACAATACATATCGTGGATATTTTTTCTTATGAAAAATCTTTTTTCTTTTTTGTTTTTTCTAATGACCTCGAGTGTGATCTCGCCAGACTCGCAGTTTGTTTTGCTACTAGTCTGAATATAAAATTGGTTATTTTTTTTTTTAAGGATTTTTTTTTTCTTTTCCTAGACAAGGCTTAGCTCTGTGTAGCTCTGGCTGTCCTGGAACTCACTGTGTAGACCAGGCTGACCTCAAACTCACAAAGATCCTCCTGCCTCTTGCCTTCCCAGTGCTGGGACAAGGCATGCGCCACTACGGCCTGCCTCGCTTAAGAATTTATTTTTAATTATGTATGTACGTGTGTGTGTGTGTGTGTGTGTGTGTGTGTGTATGTGTGTGTGTGTAGGGGGAGGTATATGCAGACAGTATGCAGGTGTCCTCCGAGCCAGAAGAGGGGTTTTGTCCCTGGAGCTGGAGTTAACCCACAGCAGTGAGCTACCCAACATGGGTGCTGGGAATTGAACTCAGATCCTCTGCCAGAGTGGTAAGCGTTCTTCACTGCTGCTCCATCTCTGTAGCCCTGCTTAGTTGATTTCAAGTTTTGAGACGGGGTTTCACGGAGCTCTTGCTGTCCTGGAACTTGCTATGTAGACCAGGGCGGCCTCAACCCACAGAGATCCACTATGACTCTTGTCTCCTGAGTGCTGTGGTCAGAGGTGTGTGGCATCAATCACACCTGGCCCATGGGTTATTGTTATAGGCGGAAAATGTGAGAAAGAGAAATCCTAACCGAGCTCATGCACTAATGGGCATTGGTGACTCTGATGTCCTTACACTTGACCTCATTTGTCGTTAAGTCCATAATATCGTGCACCATGCATCTGTGTATGTGTGTCTGCTGCCTCCGGAGTCCAGAGGACATTGGATTTCCTGGAACTGTAGTGACCGATAGTTTTGAGACACCAACCATGTGAGTGCTGGGAACTGAATAGGTTCAGAGTGCACAGTGAGGTTTCTTATCTCTCCCTAGGACTTGTGTATCTTAGGGTGTTGGTTGCACACACAGTAAAGTGTGTACTCCTCCTTTCTGTACATAGCTATGCCCCGTGCTTTTCTCCATGTTGGTAAAGAACGTCCACGTGCCTTGTCACATTCTAATATATGTTCATGCCACAATTTAATAGCTTTTATGGGTAGTTACTTAGATAGCTTGTGATCTTAATATTTCCCCCCAAATGAGTGACTGTGAATAAGCCAGTTGGCATGTGTGGCATGGAGTTGGGCTTTGGTATATTATTTAATAGGATTCTAGATATCTGAGGTCTGGAGAGATGGCTCAGCAGCTAAGAGCTTGTGCTGGAAGAGGATCTGCATTCAGTGCCCAGCTCTTGTGTGGTGTTGTAAAACCACCCATCAGTAACTCCAGTTCCAGGGGATCCAGTGTCCCCTTCTGAACTCTGTGGGGACCAGGAACACACATGCACAGGCCTACATACATGCATGCAGGCAAAACACGCATACACAAATATTTTTAAAAAGGTGTGTGTGTGTGTGTGTGTATAATATCTAGATGTGGATGTTATAGTGCTTCCTATTGTTTTATTCACTTTGTGCACAGTGATGACTTGGAGGCAGTCCTGGTTAACAGTAATGAATTTTCTACCATAGGTAAAGACCATGCTGACAAACTTTATGACTGTCTTTGTTGCCCTGAGTTCAGGTGGGGTGGTGGTGATGGGTTATCTTGTGAGCACATGTAATGTTGGAAAGGGTCGGCAGACTGAGAACAACCATGTGCTTCTTGTATATTTGCAGGGGCAGAAGGGGCATACTTTTCAGAGTTTATTGGAGAACTGATAATTGTGGTGTTATGTTAAACCATATTTTCGTATTAAGGTGGGAAAATTGAAACACTTTTAGACTGTAACCACATAAGAAAGATTTAGGGCATTTTTTCAGGACAGCCAGGGCTTAAATCATGAGACCCTATCTCAAAGAGTAGAGAAGAGGACATCAGGAATTAGAAAGGGTTTAGAGGGTAAGAGCATTTACTCTGCACGCAGGAGGACCAAGCATAAGTTCAAATCCACAAAAGCCAGACATGGCTGCACGTGCCTGTCATCCCAACACAGGGGAATGTGTTAAGTAGGGAATAACAGAAATGGAAAAGCAAATTTGGGTCATTTAATCCTAAAAGGCAACATCTTGGAGCTAGAGGGCCTTTATGAATGACCTTTCCGAATCTTTTTCATGATAACTATTCATTATTAGTGGGTTGACTGATCTTTCACAAGTGATAGAAATAACATCATTTAACTCCATGCCAGCTGCAGTGTAGAGTATATTTATTACCTCATTGATTGTCAAAGAAATTCTTAGTGTGAGGTTGCTTTGTCTTAATAGCTTGTATTTCTGTTTAAGGTTACAGCAAATAATGATTAAAATGTAGTCTGTCTGCCTTCGGAACTCATTATCTGGGCAGGGGATGTAGTTCAGCTTCTAGAATACTTGCCTAGCTTGGGTTTGTCTCCACATCCATCAGTAACTCCAGTTCCAGGGGATCCAGTATCCCCTTCTGAACTCTGCGGGGATCAGGAATACACATGTGCACATGCATACATACATGCACGCAGGCAAAGTAGCATGCTGTCTGATTCTTGCAGTGTAGATGTGAATCGAGAAGTTCAGGGTTTGCATGGTGTGGTGGTGGCGCTCTTTAATCACAGCACTCTATGTCTCTGAGGCCAGTTATGGCCCAAGAAGCTAGACTTGTCTTAAAAACAAACAAAAAATTCTATAACAAAGTTTAAGATCACTATTGGCTCCCCAGTGAGTTCAAAGCTAGTATGGGCTCCTGGGTACCAATATCTAAAGAAAAAAACCACCACAGCAAAAATGCATTCTATTATGCAATGTACAGACATAGAAAACTATTCCCATGTTCGTTGAAGCATCATTCACAATGGCTAAAATAGAAACTTATACTATTTTAATGTGCAGGTTGAGGTGGTGTATACACTGGAATACGATTCAGCCTTGAAACAGGAACGGGGAGGGGGGGGATGTTTTGCTGAGTGAAATGAGCCGCACACTGAAAGGCAATTCTTGATAAGTGTAGAACCTAAAAAGTTGAACTTAGAAACAGTGGGGGAGGAAGTTCAGCATGTCTGTACTCAAATATTGTTAACAGTAGATATTAAGTGTGCTCAACACATTTCTCCACACAAAGGAGTAACGGAGGCCTCTTATCAACACACTACTCATTAGACTGCAGTTTGTATTTGTTCATTATGTCTTAGTAAAGTTGGGGGAAAATAATGACAATTTATTTCCTTAACCGTCAAGCTTACCTTGCCATTTCTCTAAACCTTGCTTGCATATATATATACATATATATATTTAAACACAGAAGATTGTATTTAGAAAATGAGGTAATCTATAGAAAGTAGATTATAGGGGGAGAACTGCAATGAAAGGGAAAATAGCAAGTTCACAGCGTGGGAGTTTTGCTGCCTCTTGCACTCTGAGTTCCAGTTACTTCTTCCTGCTGTCTCGGGCCGCAGCATTCAGCACTGTTCACTCATCTGAGCAGTGATGAGCTGCACGGCTGGTCATATACACGCCCAGTGGGTTCTGTCCCCTGTAATCCGACTTTTCTTCTACCGGTCAGCGGATAGTGAGTAGGAAACAGAACTTGGCGTCTGTATCGCCGCTGTGCCTCCTCACCTCGGTGTTTGCTTTCTTTTGTTCTCTGGTTTCAGGTTGAAGATGAAATGTGTCCAGGAAAGAGCTGGGACTGGAGCACTCTGTGTGCCGGCTCAGATGTCCTGTGAAAACCCCAAAATATCTATAAAGTGGGCTTGGATTTGGACCTTCTCAAGAGGAAGGTTTAAAGGCTGAGGGGACTATAAAGGTAGGTATTCATTTTGACTCAGATTTTCTGCATTACACATATATGCTGTTCCCCTGCTCTCTTCTCAAGGTACTGGTTACTGACTGAGCTGCAACTCTTTCTAGCCCTGTAAAAAATTATTTTCAAATAGGATCTTGCTAAATTATCCAAGCTTGTTTTAAACTTGCTGACCTTCTGACCTCAGGCTGATATTGTAGGTCAATACCTGTACTGGCTGGTTTTGTGTGTCAACTTGCCCCAAGTTAGAGTTATTAGAGAGGAAGGAGCCTCAGGTGAGGAAATGCTTCCATGAGATTCTGTTGTAAGGCATTTTCTCAATTAGTGATCAGTGGAGGAAGGCCCAGCCCAGCCCATGGTTGGTGGTGCTGATCCTGGGTGGTTGTGGATTCTATAAGGCAGGCTCAGCAAGCTAGGGGAAGCTAGCCAGTAAACTCTTCCCTCTCCAACTTGCTTTTTGGACATGATATTTTGTCACAGCAATAGAAACCCTAAACCATATTCCTCCCTTCTGTGTGTTTTTTTTCTCTCTTTCTCTCTCTCTCTTTCTTTCTCTTTTTCTCTCTTTCTTTCTTTCTTTCTTTCTTTCTTTCTTTCTTTCTTTCTTTCTTTCTTTCTTTCTTTCTTTCTTTCTTTCTTTCTTTCTCTCTCTCTCTTCCTTCCTCCCCCCCCCCTCTTTTTGAGACAAGGTCTCACCATGTAGACCAGGCTAGCCTAAAACTCAGATCTGCCTTTCTGTCTCCTGAATGCTGGATGAAAGCATGAGCTACAACACACAATTGTCTTTGATTATGGCATGTTTATAAAATTCTTAGGGAATATGTTTCAACGTGTATATCCCGTGTGTGTGTGTGTGTGTGTGTGTGTGTGTGTGTGTGTGTGTGTGTAAGAGAAAGAGAGAGAGAGAGCATGACCACTAGATCTCTATCAAGCACCATATATTGTGGAAGGCAGTATTTAACACCAGGAAAGACAAGGTCTCTTAGAATTCAGGTTTTATGAGATAGAGTGGTTGTCCCTTTCAAACAATGTAAAAAGCATTTGGATTGAAGAATTTTGAGGCAGACATTGTTCAAACTGTAGAAACTTACTGTGTTCACATATCTCATGTTTATGTGATGGGAGGACTAACATGACCCTTTGAACGTGTATGTCTTTTAGGTCCTTAAAACCACTTTGGTTTCTCACCGACAGAACCAGTGTGCCATTTCCTCAATCTAAAGCAAACCATCTACTGTGGCTGTTTTACAGCAGTGTGAACAGCATGGAGTTTAGGTAGAAGTGTTATATACCTTACTTAGGGAATTCATTGGAGGCAGAGATTTCTATGTAGATATGGGATTGTGACTTTTTTTTCCTGATTATGTAGCCCAGGTTGGCCTTGTATTCCTGATTCACCTCCTGTATGTTGAGATCAGGTGTTTGCCACCACACTTCGCTATGTGTATAGTAGAAACTTTAAAGGCAGTATTGCTTTTTTCTGTCAATTTATTAGTTAGATTAACCCTTTTGGTTCTGATTTCCAGTAGAGTTGTCTGCAGTGATGAAAATGTTCCATATTGTGTTGTCCACGATTACAATACAGTTACTGAACAAAGGAAATCGTGACTACTTTGACTGAACAGTTTTAAGATAGGGTCTTGTTTGGGAGCCCAGGCTGGCCTGGAACTTGTATTCATTCATTCTCCTGCCTCTGCCTCCCAAGTAAATGCTGGGATTATAGGCCTGACAAGAAACTTAATTTTCATTAAGTGGTCTTGCAGTGTGTGTTTACTTATTACACGTGCAATTTAAGTACGCACCTTCTTGTGCAGAAGCCTTCCTCAATAAGGAATTCTTTTTGTTTAGTCTGACTGGGTGAAACTGGTCTGGAATCCAGAAAGTCTCCCCGAGCCTCTGAATGCTGGGTTGCACTGAGCCACCACACCCTAGCTCTGCACCCTAGCACGTTTTTGGTGCCTACCACTAACCTAACAATGAGTTTAATGTTAATTGCACACAATGTGGAAGTTTTCTAGTTCATAATTATGTGAAGAATAGAAAAGTGTCTGGAGATTATTTTCATCACAAGCTCTTAAGGAAAAGGAAATTAAAGCCTCCGTACACTGCCATCTTATGGTCAACAGGGGCTCCAAACAATTTTCCTATGTCTAAGGAAGTTGATTTTCTTAAGGCAGTCAAATTCAATCAGGATTGGCTCAAGTAAAATTAAAATAGGATTTGAAAACTATTTTGGGTTACTTTCTATTTAGTAAAGCCTTATGAATTGGCTTTTCATGCTGTTTCCTTTCAGAGATTGGTTGGACTTAGTGTGTAATTTTTATCTAAATTAAAAAATACTTTATATGTATGTGTGGGTACCTATGAGTGTGCTGCCAGAAGAGTTGAACTCACTGGAGCTGGCGTTACAGATTGCCTGTGAGCTGCTTGCTGTGAGCATTGGGAGCAGAACTCGGGTCTTTTGGAATAGCAGCAAGCGCTCCTAACTTTTGAACCATCTCTCTAGCCCCATCTTAATTAAAATTCTGAGTTTATCATCAAACCCTGCCCCGATTTGATATTGGCTTACACATTTTATTTTGCAGGGCCTTCTTGGAAGCCCAAGCTAACTGACCTTAAACTTGGTGTGTGGCCAAAGTTTGATTTAAGATTTATTTATTCATGTATTTTATGTTTGTGTGTGCTCTGTCTTCAGGCACACCAGAAGAGGGCATCAGATCCCATTACAGATGGCTGTGGGTCACCATGTGGTCCCTGGGAGCTGGAAGAGCAGCCAGTGATCTTAACTGTTGAGCCATCTCCCGAGCCCCAAAGCTTGATTTAAATATACCATCTACTTGCTGCAGTGACAGGTGTGTTCCAACATAGCTGGCTTCAGGTGGCACTGAATAGTGAGGCAGATGGAAAACGGATAGTTACTGTTTCCTTGTGGGAGCCCGTTTTCAGGTTCCTTGTGGCTTTACCCAGCAGATCCGCATAGAGGATGATCAGGACCACGGGCCTGAGTGCAGGTGTCTGAGATGGTCTGCACTTGGCTGTGCTGGGGGGAGGTCTTTGGCTCCACCCCTTGGTGTCTATAAATACCCTGGGGCAGAGACAGTCGGGGGCCCTCTCAGGCTATCCTTTATTTTCTATCTGTTTATCTCCACAATATAAATCCTTCTGTCTAATATTTCCTGCTGCTCACACTCAAGAAAAGCCTGGGGAGCTGTGGGGTTGGTGGGTAAATGCCCCATATTTCCTCACTACTTACTTGGTCGGTGGAGCATGTTGGTGTGATTTATGTAAGTGCAATGTATAACCTTTGTGTTTTTATTTTGCAGGGATGATGCTAAGTAGTTCTGATATTTCAAGTTGGATTCCTAGACTGAAGCTGGACTCACTTGTCAACAGAGGTAAATATTATAATAACCATCTTTACCATGAAGGATAAGGGACGGAGTGTTACTAGAGGCGGAAGTTCAGTGGTTGCAAAGGCCTTTGAGAGTTTCCTGGCTGAAGAACCACATCAGTAGGTTTGCCCTTCCTCAGTGATTCACAGTTTGCCATGATGAAGCGCATGTCAAGTCCGTGTTTCAGCTGATCACACTGATTACACACATGTGCTGAGCAGACTGACGTGGGGGCGAACGTTGAAAGTGAATCCGGCCTGCTAAACATTGCTTTCTTGCCTTTAGCCCTCTCCTCCCAGGGAATTCATGATTTAAGGAATTTGATAGTATCAACATCTTGTGTTTTGATCTTTGTAATAATGGGAGATAAATCTCGTTGATCCTTACTAACGTAAACACTACAGAAAAGTACTGATAGCTGGTATAGTTCTGTTAGCTAATGAGTTTTGACAGTTTAAAATTTTTATTCTATGTATATTGATGGTTTGCCCTCCTGTATGCCTGTGTGACAAGTATATACAGTGCCCGTAGAGGCCAGAAAAGGACATTGGATTCCCTGTAACTGGAGTTACAGACAACTGAGCCACCACGTGGGTGCTGGGAATTGAACTTAGGCTCTTTGGAAGAGCAGTCAGTGCTCTTCAGATGTACCATTTCTCTAGTCTCCCCATCTCTACTCTTAAATTAATATGTATATTTTTGAAGTTGACAGCTTTGAACTCATCACTTTCCAGTCTTTATATGATTACTTGTTCAATACTATGCAGTTTTATGAGTTTAGGTTTATTAAATGATTTTGCATGACAAACAGGTTATGGACCATGTATTCCTTACCTGACACTTCGCTTTACACTTTATATGTTTATGTGAGAATTCATTTGGAAGTATGCACAGCTTATGAACAATATCTCCCCCCCCCTTTTTTTTTTTCTCAGAAACTAAAGTTGGAATTCAAGAAGTACAAACATTTAGTGTTCAGGAGAGAATAACCTGATTGACACCACATTTCTGATCTGGACCTTCATGCTGTAAATCATGGTTGTACAATAAATGATAAATGTCTGCATTCTTCTATGGTAAGGCTTGAGGCTGAGATTTTGACATATACAAAATCTAAAAATACTGTTTTGTAATTTGTGGCCAGCTGCTTGAATTTTATTTTTTTATTATTTTATCTTATTTATTCAATGCAGAATGCCATTTATTGAAGGAGGGAGGAGGTCTTAAATACAGGCTTACAGCACAATGGGAGGACCCCGGAGGGCAGAAGTTTGCTACCGATGTTTTACAATCTTGCATCTAAGCTGTTAATGCCCATTATGCAGGATACACAGGAATTTTAGTTTTTAAACAATCAGAGTCAAAAGAACTTGAGGTGGAATAGTATCGAGCTTCTATGTAGTATACACAGTAGGCTTCTAGTTGGACTGGGTTTAAGCTTGTGTTCTAACACTTAACAAGTTATATAACCTTGGCAAGTTTCCTAATATCCTTATATCTTAGATTATAGTAATAGTATAAGACAAGTGGATATTCGCTGTAAAGTAAAGAATAACTGTGGTGCAATCCACAGACCCAGAGAGGCTAAGTAACAAGGAGGGCTCAAGGTGGACACTTGGATCTCCCTGGGAAAAGGAAATAGAAGATATTTTGTGGATGGACTGGGGGTGAGTTGGGATGGGAATATGGGGGGCGAGGTGGGGGTGGGGAGGAGAGGGAGAGTACTGAAAGCTGACTGGGAACGGGGGAGGGGGTCATGCCAGGGTCAGGTAGAAATCTAGTGCAAGGAAACCTCACAGGAATCTAAAAGGATGACTCCAGCTGTAGCCTGCACTTGCTACTTTCTGTGACCAGGCAAGACTATCAGTGGAGGGACTGGGACACCAACCCAGCCACATAACCTTCCACCTACAGTCTGTTCTGCCTATGGGATGTGCTGGGGGGAGGGTGACACAGATTTGTAGGAGTGGCCAACCAGTGACTGGTACAGCCTGAGACCCATGCCACAAGAGCCCACCCCAACACTGTCAGGACCTAAAGGCTACATGAACCTAGGATAGAACCAAACACAACTGGAGAAAAAAAAAATGTCCATCTAAAGATGCCTAATGATACTCTGTTATACTTGTAGATCTGTGCCTAGCTCAATTGTCATCAGAGAGGCTTCCTCCAGCAACTGATGGAAACAGATGCAGAGACCCACAGGCATAACATTAGGCCAACCTCGGGGAATCCTGCTGAAGAAAGGAAGGAGTCTACAAGCCAGAGGGGTCAAGGCCATCACAAGAAAACCCACATAATTCACTAACCTGGCTCACGGGCTCACAGCTTCTGAACTGACAGCTAGGGAGCCTGCATGGGACTGACTTAGGCTCTCTGCATATATGGGACAGTTGTGTAGCTTGGTTCTCTTGTGGAACTCCTAACAGTGGGAGCAGGGACTGTTTGATTCATTTGCTGGCATTTGGGACCCTACTCCTCATACTGGGTTGCCTTGCCCAGCCTTAATACAAAGGGAGGTGCTTAGTCTGACTGCCACTTGATAGGCCGAGCTTGTTGATGTCCACGGGAGACCTGTGCTTTTCCTGAACAGAAACTGAGCAGGAGTAGATTGGGGGGAACAGGGGAGGTAGGGGTGGGAATGGGGCAAACATGTGCAGACATGTCGGCGAAACACCCATGCACAGAATTCTGTGTCTGCCTGGTAACCTACTTATTGCCACTACAACTGGCTCCCAAAGCCCAATTTGGTTCTAAAATTAGGCACAGTATGGAATGAGACTATATTGTGTATCCCTATATGATTGAGTAATATTTTCTTAGTGGATTAATCTTTGGCACTCACTTGTCTGTCAATCATTTTGTAAGGCCATTTAAGTCCATGGTCTTTTTCTGTTTTGTATGCCTGATTCCTGTCCCATCAGTGCCTTATCTTTAAATGCTTCATGATGTGGCTGCAGGTAAACTTTGCTCCTCACTGCTGAGAGCCTAAGCAGTGAGGTTGTAGTCCATCCCATACAAAACTGGCTTGTCTTCTCGGGCTTCATGAGGATAGGCAGGCTGCCCCCAGTGGTGCTTTCTGAACTTTGCCAAGTCAAACAATTATAAAGCAGGAGGTGATTATAGGACGGAAAAAGTTCAGGGCCCAGGCCTATAGCTATAGCGGACCTTTTATTGTAATATTTCACAGGACTGTAGTGATTGATTACGGAAGTTACTGAAACACTCATGTTTAAATTTAAATGGTTGGTTGTTTTCCCAATTAATAAATTTCTTTTTTAAATTTATGTGTGCCAGTGTTTTTGCTTGAATGTACATCCGTTCACCATTTACATTCCTGACGGAGGTCAGAAGACAGGACATCGGAGTCCCTAGAACTGAATGGGAGTTAACAGGCAGTAGTGAGGTGCCATCTGGGTGCTGGAAATCGAACCCAGGTCCTGCAAGAGCAGCCAGCCAGTGAGTGCTCTTAACCCCAGAACCTTCTCTGTCCCAGTTCCTCCCTTTTCAGAGAGGTTTCTTTGTCACAGGCCTGGCTGTCTTAGAACTCACTCTGTAGACCATGCTGGCCTGGAACTCAGATCTGCCTGCCTCTTCCTCCTGAGTGCTGGGATTAAAGGGATATGCTGCCACCACTTGGCCCAGTGAATAAATAATACATTTCAAAGCAGTTTAAAATCCAGTGTAAGGGTACAGCATACTCTTAAGCTGAAAGCTGATTCAGCAGAATAGTGTCCCAGAATCAACCTGCAGCCAGATGGACAAGAACACAAAGCAAACCCTGATAGTCCTGCCTGTTGGCTGTCTTTAGCAGTGAGCTCTCATTTTGTCTGTCAGTGAAATGCATGGGGCAGCATAGAGTTTACTTGAGAATTTTATATTAACAGCTCTTGGATATTCTATAGGAATTTTTGACATGGTTAGTCAGGAAGATATGCACAGAGGCTAACTCAGCATTTAATTTATAAAAGCTCAGAACCAATATCTATTAGAGTAAATAAGTCTATAATATGGTGGTATGCTTTACTATATGCCTGAAGTAAGTATTGTAGAAGTCTTGAGTGTTTTTTTTTTTTTTGGTTTTTCGAGACGGTTTCTCTGTGTAGCTTTGCGCCTTTCCTGGAGCTCACTTGGTAGCCCAGGCTGGCCTCGAACTCACAGAGATCCGCCTGGCTCTGCCTCCCGAGTGCTGGGATTAAAGGCATGCGCCACCAACGCCCGGCGTCTTGAGTGTTTTTACTCTTGGAAATTTAAGTGAGATTGTACTTGATTTCTACTCTATATGTTTGGGACAGTTAAAACCAGACACTCAAAAGGCTCAGTTATTTTAAACGTATGGTAGGTAGTATATGGTTTACCCAAGACCCTCCTAAAAGGAACCCTGCTCCCCCAAGCTAAGGCCCTAAACTGAGTTCCCGGAAGCAGAAGTTTTGAGTGAGTAGTAAAGCAGCTGACCCCAAGCCCAGACACCTGGGGAGTGAATAAGAGTACAGACCCTGCAATTTCAAACCCAGCTTGCCTAGGAAAACAGCTTTGCGTCTCCATTCTCCGTAGCTACAGAAACCCCATCTTGAAGCATGTAGTTTTCATTCTCTTGAACTCTGGTCATTTAGTGACTGGGTCCTGTGCCCTGATTATGTCCTGTCTAGAACTAGAGATGCCACATCTCCTATCTTTGAATAAAGTCTGCTATCGTTGGAGGCTGTCTAAATTCTCATCTTTTATTTCTTCATACAAACCTAATATTTACTTATCCAATTTCCCTTGACTGATTTGTACCAGTAGGATGAAGTTGCTAGGGGGAAAAGCAAATGTTAGAACAATCTCATTAGTGGAAGGAATCGGGTCTACTGGCTGTAGCTTAGTTGTTTGCCTAACGTGTATTGTTGTACCCAGAGTCCCCCAAAGACCATCAAGAGACCGAATCCAATGCAAAAGCAGAATCTTTTTACTGTTGCGAGTTAACCCGGGCCCCTCTATCTGTCTGACACAGCAGCAGAGCAGGAGAGATCCCGAGTTAGCAAGGGGGCAGGGTATTTATAGGGAGTAAAGCAAGGGGTGGGGTGGGGTTCTTGGGATCTACAGACTACATAGGAATAGACTCAGGATTGGTTTATTCGAGTGGCAATCATGTCAGTAACTTTTAATTGGCTAGGGTTAGTTGGGGCAGGCCTGGACAAGTCCCAGGCTTTGTCTTTGAGCTGCTATGGAGGCTGGCTGTTCTAGCATGTACTGACTGGGGGCTGGCTCAGTGGCCCAGGCTTGGTGCATCCTGTCTCCCTGTCCCTGCTCCCAGGGGCATCAGTGACTATCTTTTGTTCATGACCCTCTCAGAAAATGCTTGCTCAGTCTCAGGAAACTGAAATTGAGGCCTGATCTCTGAGAGAAGGCTGAGCAGGAAACTGAAATTGAGGCCCAATCTCTGAGAGAAGGCTGAGCAGCTTGTTATGGTGTCTGCTTGGTCCCTTCAGTATGAAAACCAGGTTCTATAACTCCAGCACACACTTTCCTGATCCCAGCCTTTAGTAAAAGTTCAGAAGTTCAAGGTCATCCTGTGCTACACAGTGAGTTTAAGGCCACTGTAGGAAACATGGAGCCTGTCTCAAAAATCAAAGAGAAAGAGGTTTAATATTGGGAAACTCCATTGGTTGGTGTCCATTATGTAGCTATAATTAGCTCATAACAGGGTCATCTCTTCTGAGAAGGTGCCTGCAAGAAAACGGCATTATGGTTTGCATCCTAAAAGACAAAAAACAAAACAAGACAAACAAAAAACCACTGACAGGCAGGAAAACCACAGATAACCGCTGAAGGGCAAAGTTACAGCAGTATTTAGGAGTTGAAGGGATGGCTCAGCAGTTAAGAGCACTAGCTGCTGCTGCTCTTCCCGGGGTCCTGAGTTCAATTCCCAGCACCACATGGTGGGAGCACAGCTAGTTTCATGGGATCCTATGCCCTCTGCTGGAGTGCTGATGTACACGCAGACAACAGCCACGTTACATAAATTACATAAATCAATCTTGAAAACAAAATAATCCCCTTAACTATCTGAATGCTACCAGCAAAGCTATCTCAAAGTTCCGACTCCTGGGGCAGTTGGGATGCCTCAGTAGTTATTGCTGACCTAGAGGACCGGATCATCCTCAGCGTCGAGAAATCTTTCACAAAAGTATGGCACTTGATCCCGCTGCTGCTGCTGCTGCTTTTTTTTGGCTTTTGGTTTTTTTTGAGACAGGGTTTCCCCGTGCCTGAGACCAGGCTGGCCTCGAACTCACAGAGATCCGCCTGCTTCTCCCTCCCGAGTGCTGGGGTTGAAGGCGCGCGACGCCGCCACCACCACCCGGCCTATTGCTTCCTTGTGAATATCTGCAATACCGACCCTGCGTGTATTCGGACGGGGAAAAGCGGGAGGACAAGCCTCTGGCGGAGAGATCACCTCAGCGCCGAGCACCGAGCACCGAGCACCGAGCGCCGGGTGCTCCCCAGCAGCCCGCCTCGTGCTACCCAGCAGGCCCCGCGGCCGGCCGGCCGGCACGCATGCGCCCTGACAGCTCGGCCGGCCACGCGGAGCCTGCGTGCCTCGCTTGGTGGAAGGCCGACCCGCGCCTCTAGCTTGCTTTGCTGCAGGTATTTTGTCCGTCGTCGTCGTTGATCACTGTGAGCGGTGAGGGGGAAAAGGTTGAAACCCCAGTGAACACAGTGTGGTGGGTCTTGTTCTGAAGCGCTCGGCCGGCCTCGCGTGTACGGCTTTCCCGCCTGCCCTGTGGCGGAGTTGGCGGCGCCGTCCGCTCCAGCTAGGACGGGGAGCAGTGTTACTCCCCGGGGAGGTAAAGTCAGGCTGGCCGCTGGCTGTCAGGTGAACGGGATCTGGAAATTCAGCAAGGACGTCTGGGTATGGGTCCCTTGGAAGGCTGTCTCGTAGCGCGTGGTGGCCTCAGAGTGGCGGGATCCAGGGATGACTTCGGGCTACTCATCTTGTAGAGGCTGCCTCCCAGGTGGTGGGTTGTGCAGGTGTGGCATTTGAGATGAAGGTGTCAGCATGTCCACTGACCCCGTTACTACAGCATCATCATCATCGTCATCATCATCATCATCATTTACTCGTCTTTCTTTTTTTAAATTAATTTTTTTCATTTATTTAACATACCAATTACAGTTTCCCCCTCCCTCCTCTCTTCCTGTTCCCTCCCCCGACCTCCTCACCCCCTCCATCCAATCCTCTTCGTTCAGAAAGGGGCAGGCTTCCCATGGGCGTCAACAAAGCATGGCATATATCACGTTGAGGCAGGACCAAGCTCATCCCCTGCGTCAAGGCTGGGCGAGACACTCCAGCGTGGGGAATGTGTTTTGTTTTTGAGACAGGAGCTTGCTGTGTAGCCCAGGCTGGCCTCGAGCTAGGGATGGCCAGCTTCAGCCTCCTGAGTGCTGGGATTACAGATGTGGCCCATCGCCCTGTTAAGGAAACATTCTTAAGTTGTACGTTGAATGTGCTCACTTTTCCTTGGTGTATAATTGATACACCACTATTATTTAATATATGACTTGTTAATGTTATTGCTTTCTATATGTGGACACTACTGAAAAGTAACTTAGTCTAGAGAATTAATTGTCAATGTGTTAAATCAAACTATGGCAATATATACATAATAAATAGATGTATTATTTAACTGATAATAAAATTTAAACAAACATTTTAATGTAGACTTTCAGGCTTCATCATAGATGAATTAGCTTAGTTTATATCTAATTTTATCAGGCAGCTAGTCTTTTTTTTTTTTTTTTTTTTGATTTTTCGAGACAGGGTTTCTCTGTGTAGCTTTGCGCCTTTCCTGGAGCTCACTTGGTAGCCCTGGCTGGCCTCGAACTCACAGAGATCCACCTGGCTCTGCCTCCCGAGTGCTGGGATTAAAGGCGTGCGCCACCAACGCCTGGCCACAGCTAGTCTTTTAATCAAGACAGTTCAGTTAAGAAATATGAGAAATCAAGATGTATTAAAAAAAAAAAACCCTTAAGAGTGTCACTTAATTTTTTACTGAAAAGTCCCTGCAGTTATGTGCAGCCTCATGCTTGCCAAGTACAAGATGTACTAGCCCTGACTGTCCTGGATCTCACTATATAGATCAGGCTGACCTTGAATTTACAAAGATCTGCCTGCTTCTACAGCCCAAACACTGTATTAAAGGCTTGCACCATGACGCCTGGCCTTAATAGAATGCTTTATGTGCTGGTGTTGGAAAATGACACAACAGACAGATTGAATTTTTGTGATGTTCTAAACATTTGCCATGTACATAGTATTCTTGGCATTGGTAAGAGTTGGAACTATCTGTATATATAAGGAAAGACCACAGTATTGAGGCTGAAATCAATATAATTTTAATAAATGCCCAAAATATCCATTTTTTTTGTTAGAAAAAAAGTACATTTTTTAAAATTTCCATATTCATTACAATTTGACTTGCTTATCTCTTCCTTTATTCCTTGTTAGGATTCTTCTTCTGGAAGCTATTATCATGTCTTTGTATGAGGACATGTTGCTTTGCAACTATCGAAAATGTCGTCTCAAGCTTTCTGGCTATGCTTGGGTTACTGCCTGCTCTCACATCTTCTGTGACCAGCATGGCAGTGGTGAATTCAGCCGTTCACCAGCTATCTGCCCTGCCTGCAACAGTACCCTTTCTGGAAAGCTAGATATTGTCCGTACCGAACTCAGCCCGTCAGAGGAATATAAAGCTATGGTATTGGCAGGGCTTCGACCAGAGATTGTTTTGGACATTAGCTCCCGAGCATTGGCCTTCTGGACATACCAGGTTAGTGCTTAGGGGCTGGGGAGATGTCTCAGTGGGTAAAGTGCTTGTGTAAGCATGAGGACCTGAGTTCAGCACCCATAGGAGAGCTGGCCTCTCATGTGTGCAAACATCAGCCTCCATGTGCGCAAATACAGCGTACACTGAAGTATCATCTGAGGCCTAGGTAGGATCTCTTTTTGTCTTGGTATGGGATGCTGCTGAACCCAAGGCCTTGTGCTTAAAAGGTAAGTGCTTTACCACTGTGCTAAATCTGTAACTCCCTTCTGAGGGATTTCCTTTAAAAGTCCTTTCACAGCCGGGCGGTGGTGGCGCACGCCTTTAATCCCAGCACTCGGGAGGCAGAGCCAGGCGGATCTCTGTGAGTTCGAGGCCAGCCTGGGCTACCAAGTGAGCTCCAGGAAAGGCGCAAAGCTACGCAGAGAAACCCTGTCTCGAAAAACCAAAAAAAAAAAAAGTCCTTTCACTATTATATTTATATTTCTTACACATGCATGAATGTACAGAAAACCTTCTTTAAATATTCTCCCCTAATTTTTATTACAAGTATTAATCATGTGCTAAGTAGATATTTTTGTTTTTATATTTTGTGAGGAACTGTTTGTACTCATACTTTTGTTTTATTGTTTATACTGTGTGGCATTTACCCACACATTTGTTCATCAGTTAGCTCAAGAATTTTTTTGCAGTGCTCACGACCAAACCCAGGGTCTTGCATATGCTAGCCAAGCACTTTTTCAGCCCTGATCATGTTTTTGTAGGAAACTGCCAAACTGTTTTCTATTGGCTGTACTACTTTGTATTCCTGCCAAAATGACAAATTATAATTTTGGCCATTTTAATGAGGTAGAGTAGAATCTCCTTAATTTTCCTGAGAAATGATAGGAACCTATGCTCATTTTTTTTTTTTGCCTGTTTTTACGTTTAGTTATTGTGTGTGCATGTTCTGGATCCATAGGTCAGATAACAATTCGTGGGAATTGGGTTTCTCCATCATGTGTAATCTTGAGGTTGAACTGAGGTCTTCAGGATGTTGTTTTTCGTTTTTTGGGACAGGGTCTCATGTAATCCTAGCTGGTCTGGAATTATCTATGTAGGCTAGGCTGGCTTCAAGCACACAGAATCTGCCTCTGCCTTCTGAGTGTTGGGATTAAAGGAATATGCCACCATGCCCCGACTTTGCCCATTTTTAAAGTGGTTTTGTTGTTTCTGCTGTTTAAGCATCCTTTCTTATTTTGGATATCAGCCCTTTTCAGATCTTTTGCAAGTTTGTTCTCCTAGTCTGTGATTTGTCTTTTTCATTCAACAGTGCCTTTCATGGAGTAGAGATTTTTATTTTATTGACATCTTCAGTGACTTTTTTTGATGTTGTCTAAAAGTCATTGGTGGGGCTGAGAAAGTGGCTCACTGGTAAAGACTTCACTTGTGGCTTTCATGGAGGGCCTGGGTTCAATTCCTGGCATCCACACATGGTGGCTCCCAGTCATGCATAACTCTAGTCTCAGAGAACCTGAAGCCTTCTTCTGACTGGTGCATATACATACATTCAGGCAACGTAAATATATAATATAACTGTCATTGCCAACTTCAGAGTGTCTAGATTTCCTTTGTGTTATCACCTATGAGTTGATTTGCAGTTTGTATTCAGGTCTGATTCATTCTGAGTTAATCCTGTGAGGCCTCAATGTTTGCTCCCATTCTATGTTTTCCTATCATGGCTGCTTTTTCCAGTTACCAGAGAAGACGTGTACCACCATGTGCACTGCCCCACGTGATTATGTTTTTTATCTGGCTTTAAATATTGTAATAATTATATCCCTGTATAAGCATCCTTTCCACTTGAGCTTGGATGAGGTTCTACAGTCTCTAACATTGTGGTGCTTCTCATTTATTTGGACAGGTACACCAGGAACGTCTCTATCAAGAATATAATTTCAGCAAGGCTGAGAGCCATCTGAAACAGATGGAAAAGATATATACACAGCAAATACAGAGCAAGGATGTAGAATTGACCTCTATGAAAGGAGAGGTCACGTCCATGAAGAAAGTTCTAGAAGAATACAAGAAAAAGTTTAGTGATATCTCTGAAAAACTTATGGAGCGCAATCGCCAGTATCAAAAGCTTCAAGGCCTTTATGATAGCCTTAGGCTGCGAAATATCTCTATTGCTAGCCAAGAAGGTTCCCTGGAACAAGCTACAATTGCACAGTCTGGTGTCTTTGGCTTTCCATTAGGTAAGAAGGAATCTGATACCCAACACCTAGTTTTTAAATTAGGATTTTTCACACTGTGCTGCATAGTTCTGCACACCCAGAAGGCTTCGAGAGTGGTGAGCCATGGTAAGCTGGGGATTCCTTGTCTTATTCTGTACAATATTGCTCTCAGTTGTATTTGCATACATTTAATTGTCTTTATCATTTTATTTTTTTGAGACAAGGTCTCAACCCTGGCTGTTCTAGAATTCACTGTGTAGACAAGACTGTCCTCAAACTCACAGATCTGCTTGCCTCTGCCTCTTGAATCCTGGGATTAAAGGAGTATGCCACCATGTCTAGTTTAAGTTATTTTCAATTTGAGAAGAGTTAATCTCTGCAAAACAAATGTTCAAGTTGTACTCTGCTAGCTGTTTAGTGGTGGTAATTAGTATGAGCTAGAGCTTTTCATTAGTGAGTGTTAGCACTGCTGTTTCTTGTTTTCATGTGATTTGCATTGCACAGCCCATCCTTTAACCAGCTCTCTTGCATTTGCCAACAAGGCTGTGTTTTAGTTTCTTTCACATGCCAACATGTATTTTTATTTCATTACATTTATTTGCTTGGTGTGTGTGTGTGTGTGTGTGTGTGTGTGTGTGTGTGTCTGTGTGGGCATTGTATATGTGCCACAATACACATGGATAGGTCAGAGGACAACTACATGAATCTCCATGCACCACGTGGGTCCTGGGGATTGAACTCAAGTTGTCGGTCTAGGTAGCATGCACCCTTACCTTGCTGACTGGCCCAGATTGCATAGTTCTTGTTTCTGCCCTTTGATCATTAATTGTTTATTCAGTCATCACATAATTTACCAAATATGTTTTATGTGCCTGGCTCTTGGGCATGATTCTGAGTAGTGAGGATGTAATTATTGTCCCAGTATGCAATTCAAAATCTAGGCTGACTCAGGATCTTTTTTGATAGGTGGGTGACTCATTTCCAGTTCTTCCCTTGATAACACCAGTGTAACAGAATCCAGTAGTTTCCCCCCTCAGTATTAATATAATTTTATTTTATTTTTTGGTTTTTTGAGACAGAGTTTCTCTGTGTAGCTTTGCGCCTTTCCTGGAGCTTACTTGGTAGCCCAGGCTGGCCTGGAACTCACAGAGATCCGCCTGGCTCTGCCTCCCGAGTGCTGGGATTAAAGGCATGCGCCACCACTGCCCGGCTAATATAATTTTATAAATTGGCATACAACATTGAAGTCTCAGGTTGGGGATTTAGCTCAGTGGTAGAGAGCTTGCCTAGCAAGCACAAGGCCCTGGGTTCGATCCTCAGCTCCAAAACAACAACAACAACAAAAAATCCCCCAAAAAACATTGAAGTTTCTTGTGGTAGGCTTTTCCAAGTACTCAAATTTTGGCATTTATTATAGACTAAGGAAAAGGGTTCAGTGAGAGAGAATGATGTTCTAGAATGGGAATGAGGTGATAAGAATGTGCAAACAAAATGTTTCATGGCCAGGTCTAATGGGGCAGCCTTTAGTCCAGTTTCGTGGCCAGGTCTAATGGGGTAGCCTTTAGTCCAGCCCATGAGAGGCAGAGGCAGATGGAGCTCTGAGTTCCAGGACACCCAAAGCTACATAGTGAGACCCTGTCTGGAAAAAAGACAAATAAATAAGGAAGGAAGGTTCCTGCCTGGCATGGTGGTGCAAGCCTTTAATCCCAGTACCCAGGAGGCTGTGGCAGGTGGATTGCTCTGAGTTTGAGATCAACTGGTCTACAAACTAGTTTCAGTACTAGAATGAGATCCAGTGTAAAAATGAAGTTTCCTGCCGGGCGGTGGTGGCGCACGCCTTTAATCCCAGCACTCGGGAGGCAGAGCCAGGCGGATCTCTGTGAGTTCGAGGCCAGCCTGGGCTACCAAGTGAGCTCCAGGAAAGGCGCAAAGCTACGCAGAGAAACCCTGTCTCGAAAAACCAAAAAAAAAAAAAAACCAAAAAAAAAAAAAAACCAAAAAAAAAAAAAAAAAAAATGAAGTTTCCTGCCTAGCTTCATTATTTATAAATGGCAATTTAGTATAGGGAGTCTTTCTCTGTATCACCAGTTCCCAAATAGTGACATGGAGACTTATTATTAATTATGAAAGCTTGGCCTATAGCTTAGGCTTATCCCATTAGCTCTTATAACTTAAACTAACCCAGTTATATTAATCTATGTTTTGCCTCGTGGCTTTTTACCTTTCTTCCATCTTGTACTTCCTGTTTTCTCTGGCATCTCCCCTGTGCCTAGATTCATCTCCTCCTTTCTCTCTGCCTGGGAATCCCACCTAACTTCTTCCTGCTTAGCTATTGGTCATTCAGCTCCTTATTAACCCAATCAGAAGGTGCCTTGGCAAAGATACATTTTCACAGTGTACAAAAAGATTATTCCACAATAATTTAGTCATTCCAAATGGCTGTTGTACATATTTTTCTTGTCCTTGTGTTTCTTCATTCATTTTGTACATTTTAAAAAAGATTTCTTCTTTATGTGTATGTGTTGCCTGTGTGTAAGTATGTATACCACTTGTGTACTATTCATGGAGGCCATAAGAGAGTGTTGGATCCCGTGGAACTGGATGGTTGTGATCCACTATGTGAGTGCTAGGAATCAAACCTGGGTCTGCTCCAAGAGCAACAGCTGCTCTTAAGCACTGAGAAATTATTTTAGGCGGATATAATCAGGTTATTTTAGGCAGATACAGTCAGCTTTTTCCTCTTCAATGAAGTCTGTTAAAGCCAAGGAGGGGTCTGGTAGAAATAGTCAGATGTTTATTCAATCTGAGTTTTCACAGAAGGTATAGTGTGTTCTGTGGTAGGGGAGGAGCTGGGTGACGTAGTCTTTGGTCTTGGGTTAGGTCTGTATTTATCTTACCATAGGAGATGAGTTTAAGATAATTATCCATCTCATAGGAGTTGAATTTTGTTAAAATATTTGTTCAGTGGCTATTAGTTTGTTCCTAAAGATCTATTAGGAAATATTCTTACATTCATCCCTAATTTTCTCCCTTAGGGAACAGCTCAAAGTTTCATCTGGACCGTACCCCAGTTGGAAGCCGAGGTGGTGGAGATGAAGATGTTCAGTTCAGACCGTTCTTTGTGGATTCCCCCACCGTACCTGAACCCCTTAACAACTTCTTCAGCTTTACTTCTCAAAGCCATGAGGCGGAGCAGCAGGTCTGCAGCAGGGCCTTTAAAGCAAAAAGAATTTAGCTCCTCTCATATTTCTAGACTGTCTCTGTCTTCACAGTTTTACTCGAGATAAAAGAATTGGCATTCCTGAGTTCTCTTCACATTTTCATCTTAGAAGAAGCTGGCTTGCAGCAGGGTGTGTGACTTCCTGTTTGGTTTCTTCATTTTTTGCTTAGGGCATAAGGATTTCATGAATCTCAGTCTCCACATTAGTTATTGCTCATACACACACACACACACACACACACACACACACACACACACACACACACACACACAGTCACAACATTGTTGCATAAACCCGTTTCAGACCAAGCTGTGTTTATGCTTCTGTAAGCACCCGTGTTATATTTACATGGCGCTTTGGATTCTAGTGTGTATATGTTAAGTGTGTGCATTGATTTTCTCTACTTGCCAGTATATTCATGTAAAAATTATGGTCTGGAAAGTGGTGGCCAAAAATGATGGTCTTGGAAAATGGTGGCGTGCTATTTGCATGCATTGTACACAGTCGTGTATTTTCATTTGTGTTAGCTTGTTTTCCAAGTGTGTTGTGCCAGTGAATGAAAGTGTAATTGATACATACATGCTCAGTTTCTATTTAAAAAGAATTTACACTGATAAAAGTTATTTGCTGATTTAATTGGTATTTGTTTTAAAATAAAACTGCTTCCTTACCTTTTTAACAATTGTTGACATGTTTATTTGGGAATGCATTTCTTTCTTTTTTTTTTTTTGAGATTTATATTTATTTTTAATTATGTGTGTCTCTGTTTGGTCATGTGCACAAGAATTCAGACTTTAGGTTTCTACTGTTCTAATCACCTAATCTAAAATGCTGACCAGAGGTTGTCTTTGTTGAGCTGCACAGCAAATGTGGCAATAAAAAGGACTGCAGGAGCCGGGCGGTGGTGGCACACGCCTTTAATCCCAGCACTCGGGAGGCAGAGCCAGGCGGATCTCTGTGAGTTCGAGGCCAGCCTGGGCTACCAAGTGAGTTCCAGGAAAGGCGCAAAAGCTACACAGAGAAACCCTGTCTCGAAAAACAAAACAAACAAACAAACAAACAAAAAAACCCCAAAAAACCCAAACCCAAAACCAAAACAAAAAAAGGGCTGGAGAGATGGCTCAGAGGTTAAGAGCACTGACTGCTCTTCCAGAGCTCCTGAGTTCAATTCCCAGCAACCACATGGTGGCTCACAACCGTCTGTAATGAGATCTGGTGCCTTCTTCTGGCCTGCTGTCATATATGCTGTATACATAATAAAATAAAAAATAAAAAAAAAAAAAAATCTTAAAAAAAAAAAAAAAAGGACCGCAGGAGCAGGCTGTGGTGGCGCACTGCTTTAACGCCAGCCCTTAGGAGGCAGAGACAGGTGGATCTCTGATTTCTAGGCCAGCCTGGTCTACAGAGTGAGTTCCAGGACAGCCAGGAATACACAGTGAAACCCTGTCTTGAAAAAAAAAAAAACAAAAAGGAATCAGGAGCTTTTGCCTTAATCTTTTATTCAAATCTCCTAAGGGAGAAAATTGTTTTTCTGGCCCTGCTGATAAGAACAGCATCAAAGCTGTGACTTTAGCTGAGCTTGGAGTTACACTACAAGTCCAAAGTATAGTAAGATTGATTGCAGTGTTTCTTTAGGTCAGTTAATTCTGAACAGGTTGAATATAAAGTGTAAGTCCGTTCACAGTTAGAAATGACCTCAAAGCATATTATTAACTTGATCACAAATTAGGTGAGAGTTTTATCTGTGAAGGCAGACTTGAAACAGCATTTCTCAGAAGCCGTTCCCATACCACTGCTGCTGACCTTAATTAAGGGTTATATAGTAATTAACATAATTTAAAACACTTTTCCTGGGATGAATTACAGAATTATCCTAAATGCCAAATCAGATTGCTGTTGAGGTAATAGGAGTCACACTGAAGTTGCTTGAGGGATTTTCCTGTTTAGTCACTGTACAAAGAGTAAATGCTATTGCTTTACACAACTGAGTTTACTGTCTTCAGTTCTTTTTAAACAGTCTCATGGTAGCCTGGGCTGTTTTTGTGAACAATCCTCCTGCTTCCACCTCCCAAGCACTGAGATTACAGGCTTCATTAGAACAATGGACTGTAGATGTAACCAATCGTCTTATTAAAATAAGAAACACAGAGCCAATGTAAAAGAGAAAGCCGAGAGGTCAGAGCTCAGAGCTAAAAACTTACTGCCTACAGTGCTCCTAGCTTCCTGGAGAGAGAGCTTCTTCCTGTTTGTCTGTCTTTAAATAGTCTTTCTGTTCTGCCTTCTCATTGGTTGTAAAGCCAACCACATGACTGCCTCATCACTGCCTGTAAGTACCGCCCTCCAGGTCTTAAAGGCGTATGTCTCCAATACTGGCTGTATCCCTGAACACACAGAAATCTACCTAGCTCTTCTAACCACCACGCTCTTGCTATGGCTCTAATAGCTCTGACCCCAGGGCAACTTTATTTATTAACATAAAATTAAAATCACATTTCAGTACAAATAAAATATCACCATAATGGATTTTTTTTTCTGTTGGTTTGTTTTGGATGCTAGATTTCTCTGTGTAGCATTGTCTGTCCTGGAACTCTGTAGACCAGGCTGTCCTCGAACTCACAGACATCTGCCTGCCTCTACCTCTTGAGTGCTGGGATCAAAGGTGTACGCCACCATGCTACCACCATCCAGCTTAAAATTTCTTTATTTTACTAAATCTCAAAAATGGTGTATAATGAAAAAACAATTAAATTAAAAAATATCCAACTGGAGAGATACACAGTTCAGTTCCTAGCTCCCATATTAGACAGTTCATAATTGCTTGTAACTCCAAGTCCAAGGCATCTGATCCCCTCTTCTGGTTTCTGGGGGCATCTATACTCATATGCATATACCTATGTGCAGACACAGACACCCATATACTTGATTTGAGAAAAAAGAAAATTAAAAAATCCATTTTCCCGACTTAATGAACTTTTATTTTTCTTGTATAAAAGCCCTATATGGTGGCCACAGCTGGAGTCTTGGTCCTCTGAACAAAATCTGGTATGGATCTTTACAAGATGTTCAATAAATTCCTGATAAGGAGACTTGGTGAACAGTCTTTCCAGAGGTCAGGGTCAGGTAGCTGCAGGTCTTGGAGATGGCATCAAAGGTGACCTTGGCAATGTTGCCCAGGATGGCAGTGTAGCCCCTGGCTGATGTGTGGCGGTCATCCATGTTGGCCATCAGCAGCAGCTTCTTGGGCACAGGAGCAAAGACAATGCCAGTTCCCCTGGGGACAGGGATGAGACCAGTACAGAGCACAGTAGCCTGTCTTCTTTCATGGACCAGTGTGGGGCTTGCCAATCTTGTTCCCCCGGTAGCCTTTCTGCACAGGGATAATGGAAAGCTTGGCAAATGCCTCTCGAATGGTAGTGCCTACCTCCTTGGAGCACTTCACACCAGGACCAAAAGTAAGTCCATGTTTTATAGCTAATGAAGTACATTTTATAGATTATAGCATAAAATATAAATTTTTTTTTTACGAGGTTTTTCAATTTTGTTGGAAAAGGGTGTGAGGAAATAGGTATCTTGAGCAGTTTGAAATACAAGCAGGGTATAATTGAAATTAAAAATATAAGCTGTTCAGGAATATTATGTTTCTTTAAAAATTATTCGAGTTTAATTTGCATGGCAGCCTTTTTATTTATTTTTATGATTTATTTCTTATTTTGTGTGTATTGGTGTTCAGGCTGCATGTATGTCGATGTGAGGGTGTCAGGTACCTTAGAACTGGAGTTACAGGCAGTTGTGAGGGACCATTTGAATGCTGGGAATTGAGGGAATTGAACCTGGGTCCTTTAGATGAACAGCCAGTGCTCTTAACCACTGAGCTGCTTCTACAGCCCCTTAGTGGGATTTTTTTTTTTTTTTTTAAGGTATGAAAAAAAGCACAGAGGGAAATGATACCTTCTTTGTTTCTGCTGCTCAGTCTCTTTGGAAGCAATCACTATGGGAAGTGTCTAATATTTCTTTGCAGAGATTTTCTTTTCGCAAATGATTTAAAATTTTTTTGAATAGTAGCTGGATGTGGAAATGCACTTCTGTAATCCCCATACTTAGAAGGCACACACAGGAAGATCTCTGTGAGTTCAAGGCCACCCTGGTGTACATACAGAGTTCGAGACCAGCTGAGCCTACATAGGGAGAACCTGCCTAAAAAGTTAAAATAAACATCAGGTGCAATAATGCACTTGGGAAGTGGAGGCAGGAAGATTGGGAATTCGAGGTCATTTTTGGCTATATAGCAAGTTCCAGGCCACCTTGAGATACATGAAACACAGTCTCAAAAAAGCAGATTTAAGATGTTTATTTTTGAACAATCAATTCATGTTTAAGGTAAAAAATGGAAAATACAGTAAAAAGAATTTTCTCAGGCTACCCGTAGTTCTCAGTCTCCCCTGTTTCTCTCTTCTGATTCTTTCTTACGTTTCCTTTTCAAAGTAATGAATATGAGAACATTAATAATGTGCAGTATGGTGGCATGGTAGCCCAAACATAGTAGACTCATTAGGATAATGCATTAAAAATGTTAAAAGCGTTTTTGTTACTCTTATTGTCCTGTTTTGTTTTGTCTGGTTCTGAAGCAATGTTTTGCTATGTATCATAGACTGGCCTGGAACTGGTGAACCTCCAACTCAACCTTCTGAATTAAACCTGGCAACTCCAGGTCACAATAGTGCTGTATTTGATCCATTCTAAAATAAATCTTTTCCTAATACTTTAAAAAAAATGTTAAAAGCTACATGTGCAGAAATCTTCAAAGTTGGAAAACATTCAGACAAGTTAGTCTGGTAGTACCTTCCCTTCCAAATACCACCTACCACATGGGCTTTGATAACTGCTCTTGGTTTTTAAGAGTGATTTAAGTAAGGGCAAGAATACACGAAACAAAAATTTGAATGTAATTAAGCTAAGAACATTTTGTTTCTGGAATTTGGAAAGGAAGTTTATGAAACTGAAAGTGATCACAAACTCAATATGTGCTTGTTATCCCACTTGGGAGGCTGAGGCAAAAGGGTCGGGCTGTCCACGCCAGCCTGGACTACATAACCACAGTGAGTCCAGTCTGATCTATGTAGTGAGATCCTGCTTCGAAAAAACGAAGCAAAACAAAACCCAAAAGCATTTCTAGAGCATCTTCGAGCTACCTAATTTTGCATGAAGTTGGTTTGTAGCAACTGTCTGAGGGGCAGGCGGGCCTCCGAGCTCTAGATGTCGCTGTGGTTTCATCGTGAGAACGGCTGAGTCTCTGTGGTTACAAAGTTGGGGGAGGAGAACCCGGCAGTGGCTGGAATGATGGCTGATGAAGAGGAAGAAGCGAAGCGCGTCTTGCAGAAATTGCAGGTGAGGCTGTGAGTTAAAACCTTTGCCTGGTTGCTCTGGAAGGAGGACGTGCAGTGGTCAGGGCCGGGGCGGCGGAGGACGGGGGTTCAGCCTGTGCTGCGGACTGCTTGGTGAGAGCCCGGAGGAAGTCCTCCTGGTCGGGATTCCTCGGTAACAAGTAGCGTGTCAACGAGTGGCAGGTCGCCTCGACTGTTAACGGAGTTGTTTCGATCTCCACAGCAGCCATTTCTTCTGCCTCTTTCTGCTTTGAACTTGGCCACACTCGGTGAGGGACTGCAGAGCAGCAGCCCTGGTTTGTTAGTTTTAGGATTTACTCTGTTAATCTCTTAACCCCACCCTCTCCCCAGGTGACTTTTGAAGAAAGGCAGGAGGAGTTTCCACTTTGTGTCTCCACTTTTGTTTTAATGATCAAGATTTTCCTTAATCTTTAGGAACTCAGTTTGTAGTCTAAGACATCCTTGAATTTAAACTAGAACTATGCTTATACGTCTAACAATTTGTTTCTTTTTTGAGACAGGGTCTTTTTTTGTAGCTCTGGTTCTTTGTCGGCCAGGCTGGCCTCGAACTCACACAGATCCATTTGCCTCTGCCTCCCAGGTGGTGGGCGTGAGCCACCATGCCCCGCTAGTTCTAACAAATTTTAAAGCATTGATCAAGTTTCTTTGTTCCTTGGGTGCATTAAAATAACACTCAGAGCATGAACTTTGATTAACTTTATTCCTTAGTGTGACTGGCAGAAATCAGATTACTTATTTATTTGGCAGGGTTTCTCTAGGTATCCCTGGCTGTCCTGGAACTCACTCTGTAGATAAGGTTGGCCTCGAACTCACAGAGATCCGCCCATGTCTGCCTCCTGAATGCTAGGATCAAAGGTGTGCACCACCACCGCCCAGCTAGACATCAGATTCTTGATCCTATCCTCAGAGAGACGTTAGACACACTATATACATTTGCTTGTACAGGAAAAACAAACAAAACAAAACAAAACCTTATACCAAATAAGGTTTGTCGAGGCTATTTGAAGTGGTTATGAATCACTTCCTGTTTTCACGTTTTTCTACTCTCATTTAACAACTTATTGGTATTGCTTTTGCCACTACAGAAAACTGTTCAGTCCCCAAAAACCTAATCAACTAAAAACAGACAGTAAGACCTCATTCTGAATTTGCGGCCATGCTCATTACATGACAGGAAGTTGGTTGTGAATTTTCTTAGAACTCTGTTTAAAACAATTCCAAAAATTGTGTTCCACAGACCATTTTGACCATTTTATTATAGAACTTGTGGAAAACCCTAACTTTAAGTATGTGCTCTCAAATCAGTCTCTGCAAGGCCTGTTTTTCCTGGGAATAATGTGTGTGTGTATGTGTGTGTATATATATATATATACACACATATATATGAAAGTTTAAAAGCACTACTGAAGAAGGTGTCAGTTTATTCTCTTTATTCAGGCTAGGGCTTTGAATTACATACAGCAGATAGGGATTTGTTAATACCACGGGTGCTACGTTAGTTAACTCAATCACTGTATTTAATGAGAGCCCGTCATGACCCCTGTTCTCATACTTAAACCCTAATCAACATGAAAATCTTTCCATTATGGGAATGCACCGTGGTGATTCCAGGCGGTAGTGAATGAATAGGACATATAAAATAAAATGCCAGGCATGCTGAAGGAAACTAAGTGATTAACTGTAGAGGAGGGGGAGGAAGAAGTTACTTTGGTTTAGGTAGTGTGCTGGTCAATTTTTTTTTTGTTGTTGTTGTTAACTTGGCATAAGCTGGATCATCTGGGAAGAAGGAGCCTCAGTTGAAAACAACCCTCATTTGGCCTGTAGGCAAGTCTGTGGGGCACGTTTTGGGTTAATGATTGATGTGGGAGGAGGGCCCAGCCCACTGTGGGCAGTGCCACCTTGGGCAAGTGGTCCTGGACTAACCTGGAAAGCAAGTCAGTAAGCAGCACTCTTCCATGGTCTCTGATTCAATTCCTGCCTCCAGGGCCCTGCTTTGATTTGTTGCTGTGACTTCCCCTGAAGGTTGATGTTAAGTTGTGTGTTTTCCTTACCTCCCCAAGTTGTTTTTGGTCATTTCTTCTTCTTTTTTTTAATCACAGAAGTGGAAAGTAAACTAGGAGAGAGAATTAGGGAAGATCTTTCTGAGAAGTTGGCATTTAAGTCCTTATCCCAGTGATGCTGAGGAGTGAGTCATTGGGGGATCTGAGGAGAGTTTGCAGGTGCAGGGGGAAAGAAGGTCCAGGTGAGGGTGAACTTCATAGTTGGAGGATACTCATGGCTTGAGGAATATGGGGACAAGGAGGGTAAGACATGGAGTCTGTGGTGCAGTGGCTGTGGGAGGTCAGTTCATACTATCTTGTAGGTATTGGACAAGAGTTAGATTTTAATATATTGTCTGTAGTGGTGAATTCCTCAACAGTTTGTGATAGAGTAGAAGCAAATTGACCATTTAGGAAGTTATTGCAGTAGTCCAGTCACATATGGAAGCAAGTTTAGTCTAGAATGGTGATAGTAAAAACAGGTGGATGACTTTAGGGTGATAGTTGATGTAATTTAGTGGAGTTGGGCTGTATGTTTCTTCTGCTATTTGGTTTCAGGAAAGAATAGTGAAATAGTTTTATTGGCATAACGGGACGACTTAGAAGCATTTAACATTTACTCAATGAGAAAATGCAAGAGAGTCAGAAGATGCCCCAAGCAAACAAATAAAATCTCTCAAAACCCTCCAGCGATACCAAGCTCACCAGGTTCAGATTGGTTGGTTTGTGGTGGAAAACAAGGCCTTCCTTACAGGTTGCCGTATTTAGAGAGGCCATGGATAGCATATATCAGCATGTGAAAAAATAATAAATAATTTTTTAAAACAAGAAGTGTAGTTTTATTTTGGGAGTGTTTTGTTTTTCTTTTCTTTCTTCCTGTGTGTGTGTGTGTGTGTGTGTGTGTGTGTGTGTGTGTGTGTGTGTGTGTTTCTGGGGATGAGACCTGGAGAGCCTTATTCATGTTATCTATATCCATGAGAAAACAATGCTTACAAGTACATTTTTTTTGCATCCCCACCACATGCACTTAATGTTTTATTGCTGTGAAGAGACACCATTACCACAGCAACTCTTATAAAGGAAAGTATTTAATTGGGGCTGGCTTACTACAGTTTCAGAGGTTTAGTTCTTTATCATCATGGTGGCAAGCATGGACATTCAGGCAGACGTGGTGCTGGAGAAGTAGCTGAGAGTTCTACATCTGGATTCCCCAGGGAGCAGAAAGAGAGAGACTCTGGGCTTGACATGGGCTTTTAGAACCTCAAAGCCTACCCCCAATGACATACTTCCCCCAAGGCCACACTTTCTAATCCTTTCAAATAGTGACACCCTCTAGTGACCAAGCATTCAAATCTACGAGCCTGTGGGGACCATTCTTATTCAACCACACCCCCCTTTGTTTCTTTGAAACTGTAGACCTGGATGTAAAAGACTGCACCACCATGACTGATATTAAAAAATTTATGTATTGGCGTGCATGCCAGGGTACATGTGTAGAGGTCAGAAGACAGCTTGCAGTAGTTGGTTATCTCCCTTTACTATGTGGGTTCTGGGAGCTGAGCTCAAGTTGGTCAGGCTTGGCTGCAGACACTTGCCTTTACTCAGGAGGCCATCTCCCCTACTCAGAAGTCCAGCTTTAAGGCTAAATTGCAAAGTTTTGGGGACCAGAATAAGATAGAGTGGTCTGGTTGATTTTGGTTTATTTCAAGTCTCAAGGTGTCTCTTTCCTGTCTGTGGTGTAGTCATAGGGAAGCCCTGCTTGAGCTGTGAGAGATTGGTACATATGTAAATGCTGAGTAACTAGTGTGGGACAGCTTGGGACCATGAGATCCTGTGATCCTGGCCTTTCCTCCTCATCTGTAGCATTTGATAGGACTGGGAACCTTCTTGTTGTGCTGTGCCTCAATGTGAGGCAAGAGAACCCATGTGGCTAGGCCAGAGGCTGCGTAGTTAATGTAAAATCTTTTTGTCTGGTACTCTCTATTGAATGATTCTGTGCTTTTTTTCCTGTGTTCTAGGAACTGGTGGATCAACTCTACTCATTTCGAGACAGCTACTTTGAGACACACAGTGTTGAGGATGCAGGGCGGAAGCAGCAGGATGTGCGGGACGAGATGGAGAAGACCCTGCAGCAGATGGAGGAAGTACTGGGTATGAGCACCAAGGGGCATGCGGGCCCCCCCCCCCCCCCCCGCCCCCTGCCCTTCACTCAAGTGTAATAGTGCTTGACTCTTTCTCTGTGGACTGTGTGGTATCCTGTGTGTGGCTGCTGTAGGTTAGACCAGAGTATTGTCATGCTCCCATGGGGGATAGGACTCTGTCACTCCAAAGGTTTGATTATAGAAAATGGTATAAAAGAATATACTTTTTGCAATAATCTTAATATGTTTACCTGATTTTTCTGCCTCTATTTTTTTTTTTTTTTTTTAAGACAGAGTCTCACTATGTTGACCTGCCTGTCCTAGAGTTTGAATGTAGACTAGACCAGCCTTGAAATGAATTTGAACAGGCTGGCCTTGAAATCTACTGCTTCTGGCTCCCAGTGTTGGGATTATAGGCGTGTGCTACCACACCCGGATGCTCAGGTGTTCTTGAAGATTCTATACTTCGTGGCTGAAATCTAATCTTTTAACCTGATGGGAAGTCCCCACCGTCTCTTTCCTAAGCTCAGCTCTAAAGTCTTGTTGGCTGAGGACTTTTAATTACTGCTTTTATTTATCTAGGAAATTCTCTAGCTCTGTTTAAATTGCTTATCTCATCTTCATTTAACTTTGGTAGGTCATATATATTAAGAAATTCATCCATTTCTCTTTGGTTTTCCAGTTTGATGGAGTGTAGAGTTTTAAAGTATGTCCTTATATTCTCTGGATTTTCTTGGTGTCTGTTGTGATGTCCCCTTTTCATCTATAATTTTATTAATTTGGATTTTCTTTTTCTGTCTCTTAGTTTGGCTAATAGTTTGTCAATCTTACTGTTTTTTTTTCAAAGAACAAACTATTCATTTCATTGATTCTTTGTAATTTATTTATTTTTGTTTCTATTTTGTTTATTTCAGCCCTGAGTCTGATTATTTCTTGCTGTCTACTCTTTTTGGGTGCTATTTTTTCTTTTTGTTCTAGAGCTTTCAGGTGTGCTATTAAGTTTCTAGTTAATCTTTCTAATTTTTTAATATAGGCATGTAGTACTATGAATTTGCCTCTTAGAATGGCCTTCATCGTATCCCATAAGTTTAAGTATATTTTGTTTTCATTTTCACTCAATTCTTAAAAATTCTTGATTTCCTTCTTAATTTCTCTCTTGACCCATTTTTCATTCAGTAGTGAGTTGTTCAGTGACCAAGAGTTTCCATACTTTCTGTTGTTGATATCTGGCATTAATCCATGGTGGTCAGATAGGATGCAGGGTGTTATTTCAGTTTTTTTCATATATATATATATATATACTTGCTTTGTGTCTGAGTATGTGGTCAAATTTGGAGAACGTTCCATGAGGTGCAGAGAAGAAGGTACATTCTTTTTATGTTTGGGTGGGATGTCCTATAACCATCTGCTAAGTCCGTTTGATTTATGACATTATTTAACTCCAGCATTCCTCTGTTTAGTTTTTGTCTACATGTCCTGTTTCTTGGCAAGAGTAGGGTATTAAACTTACCCACTGTCCCTGTGTGCAGGCCACTATGTAACTTCAGCTGTGGTGGTGTTTCTTTTGTGAACTTGGATACCTCATGTCTGATGCATACGTGTTTAGGATTGCCGTGTCTTCTTGGTGTCACCCATAGGTGTCCCTCCCTAGCTCTTCTCAGTGGTCTGGTGTCAAGTCTGTTTTGTCATATGTTAAAATGGCTATACCATTTTAACTTGCTTTTGGGATCCATTTACTTGGAATATCATTCTCCCATCCTTTTATCCTGAGTGATGTCTTCCTTTAATGATAAGGTGTGTTTCTGGGATGCAGGAGAGCGATGAATCCTGTCTTCTAATTCATTCTCTTAGTCTGTGTCTTTTTATTAGGGAGTTGAGGCCATTGATATTGAGAGTCATCAATGAGCAGTGTTTTTTGATTCCTGTATTTTGTTGTTATGGTGTGGATTCTCCCTCTCTTTTGATTTGCTGTTCTGGGATTATTCATGTTCTTGGGTATGGTTAAAACTCTCTATAAACTGAAGTTTCTCTTTTAGTGTCTTCAGTAGAACTGGATTGGTAGATAGATACTGCTTATATTTGATTTTATTGTGGGATGTTTTTCTTCTATTGTGATTGATAGTTTTGTTGGGTATATTAGTCTGGATAGGTATCTCTGGTCATTTAGAGTTTGTAGAATATCCTTTCAGGTCCTTCTGGATTTTGGAGAAATCCATTTAGAAGTCAGGTTTTATTCTACTGGGACTGCTTTTGTATATTACTTTGTCTTTTTCCCTCAGGGCTTTTTATATTCTTTTTTTATTCTATTCATTTAATGTTTTGATTATTGTGTTTCAGTTAGGGTTTCTATTGCTTTGAAGAGACACCATGATCATGGCAACTCTTATAAAGGAAAACATTTAACTGTGGCGGCTCACTTAGAGTTCAGAGGCTGAGTTCATTATCATCATAGCAGGAAGCATGGTGGCATGCAGGCAGACCTGGTGCTAGAGCAGGAGCTGAGTTCTAGATCTTGATCCGCAGGCAACAGTAAGTGGTTGGATTGACTGAGTGTGGCTTGAGCATATATGAGACCTCAAAGCCCACCTCCACAGTGACACAGTTCTTCCAACAAGGCCACACCTACTCCAACAAAGCCACGCCTCCTAATAGTGCCACTCCCTATGAGCTTATGGGGGCCAGTTACATTCAAACCACCACATATGTGATCTGGTGCATTTTATTTAGTGTTCTGTATGCGTCTTGTACCTTGGTAGGCACTCCCTTGAATTTGGGGAAATTTTCTTGTGTGATTTTGTTGGAAATATTTTCTGTGCCTTTGATCTGGGTTTCTTCTCTTTCTGTATTTCTATTATTTATAGATTTGGTCTGAGGGAGAGACCTAAGGGGATGGGTCCACACCAAGAGTCCCCAGGGAGTTGGAAGTATGATAGGTGGAGGAGCTCCTGTGTGTAAAGTAGGTTGCAGTAAGAGTAAGACAAAGACTGTGCCTGGAGAGACAGGGATGAGATGGCTAGGTGAGCCCTGGGTCTGCACAAAGAGGAGGAGTCAGCAGTGAATGGAGTCAGGTGGGAGGAGGAGTCAGCAGTGAATGGAATCAGGTGGAATCAGGTGGGAGGAGGAGTCAGCAGTGAATGGAATCAGGTGGGAGGAGGAGCATCTGCAAGCCGGGAGCTGCAGGGCTGAGGCAGGAGCCCTAGTGATGGAGGGCAGTGAAAATCTCCTGCTGAGTCCCAACCAGCTGTGCCCACTGGGGGGCCCAGGCATAAAAAGTGTTTCTGGGTATTGGTGGCTGACACAAAGGAATGGGGATGAGCTGGAAGGGAAGGCCAAGAGGATCCCCAGAAAGGGGATCAAAGCTGGGTCTGCACTAAGGTTAGGTGGAGTCTCCAGCGGAGAAAACAATTCCCTGGTGTCTCACTTACCTCTTCTTCCTAGGTTCTGTCCAGGGTGAGGCACAGGCTCTCATGCTGAGGGGGAAGGCACTGAATGTGACTCCCGAGTACAGCCCGAAGGCTGAGGCGCTTCTGTCAAAGGCTGTGAAGCTGGAGCCTGAGCTGGTGGAAGCCTGGAACCAGCTGGGTGAGGTGTACTGGAAGAAAGGGGACGTGGCAGCTGCCCACACCTGCTTCTCAGGAGCCCTCACCCATGTGAGCTGCCCGTTCCCCCCCAGAGTTGGGAAGTTATGGATTCCTGTGGTTTGAATTTCCCTAAGAGAAGATACTGGGTCAGAAATGAATCTGAATGAGGAGAGTAGAATCAGAAGGGAGAAAGGGTGGAGGAGAACAGACCTGGGGTAGGAAGAGAGAGGCCTGAGAAAGGATGAAGGAGGGGATCAGGTTTGGCCTGAGTGAGAAGAAAATAGCATCCAGGGTTATCCGTAGGCTTCGATGGTGCACTTAAGAGGCAAGAATTTAGACAAAAGAGTGGAATCAGGAGAAGCTGAGACCAGTGTGGAGCTGGAGGGGGAGGGGGAGGTGGAGTCGGGAAAGTTGAGTGTGTGTCTCTTCCATTTACAGTGCAAGAACAAGGTCTCCCTGCAAAACCTGTCCATGGTGCTTCGCCAGTTGCAGACCGACTCTGGAGATGAACATTCTCGTCATGTCATGGACAGTGTCCGACAGGCTAAGTTGGCTGTGCAGATGGATGTCCTTGATGGCCGCTCCTGGTGTGAGTGTTAGGAAAAGATCTCCAGGCTTCTTGCAGGGTAGTGGTGCTCAGCCGTGGCTGCATACCCAAACCACCAGGAGTCCAGCTGTGAAGCCCTAAACTTGTTTGTTTTTTTTTTTAATCGTGTGTGTGTGTGTGTGTGTGTGTGTGTGTGTGTGTGTGTGTGTTGTTGTTGTTGTTGTTGTTGTTGTTGTTGGTGGTGGTGGTGGTGGTGGTGGTGGTGGTGGTGTGTCTCACATGCGTGGGTGAATGCCCATGCACATGTGGAGGCCAGAAGACACTGTTAACTCCTAGGTGGAGTTACCGATGTGTGCTGGATGCTTGGCTGATTCCATGGGTGCTGGGATCCAGCCTCTGCCCTTACGATTCTGCAGCAAGCACCCTTTACTGCTGAGGTGACCTTCAGCCCCTCTAAACTGACTTTGATGAGCTACTATTGGAACTCTCGTATCTCTTGATCTAAGACAGGAGACTTACGCTTCCCTGTAAGCAATGTAAGGTGTCCTTGTTTACCTTCTATTGCTGCGATAAACATCGTGACCCAAAGCAGCTTGGGGAGGAAAGCGTTTATTTCATCATATATCACCGTCTACTGTGAAGTCAGGGCAGGAACTCAAGGAAGGAACCTGGAGACAGGAACTGAAGCAGGAATGCTGCTTACTGGTTTGCTTTCCAGGTTCACAGTTAACCCGCTTTCTTATACAGCTCAGGACCACCTGCCCACAGTAGGTTGGGCCCTCCCACATCAATCATTGATCAAGAAATGTCCCACAGACGTACCTTCTGTCCAGTTTGATGGAGGCATCTTATTAATTGATTCTTCCTCTTCTCAGATGGCACTGTGTCAAGTGATCCCCAGCCCCCTTTCCCCACCCCCCTACCCCCCCCAAAAAAATCAATGTATCACCCTCCCACCCCAACTAAATCTAGCACACAGGGCTTTTGTCAAATCTGTTGAGAGTTCATGTTTATCTGTTTATCTCAGTAGAATTTTAACTAGTCAATACAGTGTAATACCTGATTTGGGGAACATGTAGGGCTTTTCAGAAATAGACTTTTTTTGAGTGTCAGCACTCAGGAGGTAGAGCCAGGTGGATCTTTGTTAGTTTGAGGCCAGCCAGGGCTACCTTGATGATATCTTGACTTAGTGGGGGGAAAAAGGCTGGAGAGATGGCTCAGTAGTTAAGAGCACTGGTTGTGCGGATCTCTGTGAGTTCGAGGCCAGCCTGGGCTACCAAGTGAGCTCCAGGAAAGGCGCAAAACTACGCAGAGAAACCCTGTCTCGAAAAACCAAAAAAAAAAAAAAAAAAAAAAAAAAAAAAAAAAAAAAGAGCACTGGTTGCTCTTCCGAAGGATCCAGGTTCAATTCCCAGTATCTGCATTGCATCTCACAACTGTCTGTAACTCCAGTTCCACAGGATCTGAGGCCCTCTTGTGGCCTCCACAGGCATTGCATGGTGTCGTGCACTGACATTCATACACATAAATAAAAATAAGTGAATTTTTTAAAAAGAAAATTCTGGAAGCACAAAACCTGCATTCACATTTTTTTTTTTTTTTTTTTTTTTTGATTTTTCGAGACAGGGTTTCTCTGTGTAGTTTTGTGCCTTTCCTGGAACTCACTTGGTAGCCCAGGCTGGCCTCGAACTCACAGAGATCCGCCTGCCTCTGCCTCCCGAGTGCTGGGATTAAAGGCGTGCGCCACCACCGCCCGGCTTTTTTTTTTTTTTTTTCTTTTGCAGCAGCAGGGCTTACAAGACCCCTCCCTGAGGATGTATAGGTAGTTAATGGTTGTTGGGAGAGGGAGAGACATTATCTTCTGTGTTGTGACCACTGGTAAGGTGCCCATGCCACGTTGGGTTAAAATAAACAGAGAGATGGAAGAGGCATTGACCGGGAAGAAGGGGATCCGTGGATGTGGAAGGGGGACAAGAGATGGGTAACGGAGGGCATATGTACAATCAAAATACATCCTATGTGTGTATGGAACTGTCATAGTGAAACTCATTATTATATACAGTACTATGTGCTAATAAAAACTTTAAACATACAGCCTCCCGAGAGCTGCTGGTCATATCTTGGACTGGGCTCTGAGATGGCCCCCTGCTTGCTCTTGCAGATATCCTGGGGAATGCGTATCTCTCTCTGTACTTCAATACTGGCCAGAACCCTAAGATCTCCCAGCAAGCCCTCAGTGCCTATGCCCAAGCAGTAAGTACTTGCGATCACCCGGGGCGGATGTAGAGGCAGCGGCCGGCCGGATCAGGAGCGGGTTATCCTTCCTGGGCTCCTTCAGGAAGTAGTGCTGGCGGAGGTTGCTAACAGCTCACGCGTCTACGTAGGTGACATTTTATAAGATATTGGGGACGGTGCCTTGGGGACAGGTAACTCCTTGAGTTGCCTCAGTGTTTTACAGGCATGCATAAAGAAATCATGGAGCCTGTTCTAGCATGTTCGTCTCTTTTAGTAGGGCCTAAAGCTCAGTAAAATATAATTTTAAAGAAAAGGGAAGCTCTGAAAATTCCAAGATAAATTACATGACATGGCTCCGGGTCTCCCACAGTTAGGCTTAGTGTGCACTGTTTCCGGGAAGTCACACAATGGAGCTCACACGTCACTGTGGTCTAAGCCGTGTTTATATTGACGACACTTGCCTTGGGGGTTGGGTTCCTTGAAGCTTAGAGCGCCTGTCTCTTCACTGTTAGAAGGCTCACACTTACATTCTGAATGCTCTTTATGTGGCCTTCATATTTATCTCTATTCTTTGCGTTCAGGTTTTTTTTGGCATAGTAACTTTCTGTTTAACTTACTCTAGCTCACTATGTCTTCTGGCAGAGTAAAGCAGCAGCTATGATGAATTCATACTTGTGGTTCAGACACTGTCCAAAGGGCAGAGGAATTGTATTTTACCCCAAATTATGTATTTATTTATTTTATAAACAGGGTCTCACTATGAAACCCAGACTGGCCTTGAACTTGAGATCCCTCCATCTCTGCCTCCTTAGAGCTGGTGTTATAGACATGCCTGCTCTTTATGCTTATTTTGTGGATATTTACATTTTCAAGACTGTGTCTTCAAAATTCCATATTTGTCCTCTGCCTCATAGGTTTTTCTCTCTCTTTCTTTCTTTCTTTCTTTCTTTCTTTCTTTCTTTCTTTCTTTCTTTCTTTCTTTCTTTCTTTCTTTCTTTCTTTCTTTCTTCTTCTCCTTCTCCTTCTCCTCCCCCTCCCCCTCCTCCTTCTTTTTTTTTTGAGACAGGGTTTCTCTGTGTAGCTCAGGCTGTCCTGGAACTCATTCTTTAGACCAAGCTGGCCTTGATCTCAGAGATCCACCAGCCTCTGCCTCCTGAGTGCTGGGATTAAAGGCGTGCACCACCACCACCACCACCACCACCACCACCACCACCGCCGCCGCCGCCCAGCACATAGTTGTTTTTAGGTCTTACTCTCCTCTTCTGCATTTAAAAACATCTTTGAAACAGCTGTTTGAATAAGCTTCGTTCATGTTGCTGTGCCCAGGCATTGAACGTAATTAAAAAACCCTCAGCACTGCAGTTTTTCCCCAGCACATCTCTCTGCGTTCTCTTACAGCTTTGTCCGTCCGTTTTAGAGTCGGAATGTGACTTACTGTGTCTGTTTAAAGAGCTTGATCCAGAGCATGACTTTGCCTACATTTGGAGCCATGCTTGTGGCAGAGGAGCTGGGTTAAGTCACTGTTTCAGCTTTAGGCTTTCCTCGTTTGTGTCTATGTCATGACTTAATTAAAAAAATCAGAATTATTTCATGTTTTCATCTTGTATCTATTTTTGTAACACTGTGTGGGTTAGTTATAACTCTGTTTTAAAGTTCCACACATGCAGTCAGCTTTATATCTTCAAGGCTTCAGAGGCAGAGTGATGCTCCATGCCCTTAGGTACCGATGAACAGCAGCGTGGGCAGAGATAACATTTTGGCAAGGAAGAACCCCTGGAAACGAAGCTTGGGACATGTTGAGCTTGGGTATCCTTAAAAATCGAGTCAGGATGTATTGATGATCTTTTTATCCCGTCGTAGGAGAAGGTCGACAGGAAAGCTTCCAGCAATCCCGACCTGCATCTGAACAGGGCGACGGTAAGGCCCGTGGGTGGCGGTCATCTGAAGGTAGACTAAAAGGTAGGACATACAGGGGCCGGAGAGATGGCTTAGAGGGTGACCACACTTGCTGCTCCGGCAGAGGACCCGGGTTCGGTTCCCAGCACATGTGTGCCTATAACTTCAGTTCTAGGGGACCAGAGTATACCGCGTACATGTGGTGCACATACATACAGGCAAAACACTTACCAAATAAAAATGTCTTAAAAAAAAAGACAGAGACAGCTGAGCCTTAGCTCCTGAGGGTGGCTGAGTTATACAGGACAAAGTTGGACACAGACCATGAGAGGAAAGCCTGATTCTTAATAGGGAGAGCTAGCTCAGTTCGGCCTCAGCCTGGGAGAGTCACTCTCCCTCCTGAGACTTCCTGAGGAAAGGGAGGGACTGAGGCAGTGGAGAGGTCATAGAGAATGGGGAGACAGATGGCTTAGGAGGCCTCTGGTTTTAAGGATGAATGGCGTAGCAGTTACCCAGCATGCTTCACTGCTTCAGAGTCTTGGAAATGAGTTTGTCTTTGCAGGTGTTCGCTTTGGCCCAGAGGAAAGGTGCTCAGTGTAGGACGGGGACATGGCTGAAGGACAGACAGTTTTCTCTAGATCCGTAGTCCACGGTAGCATTTCCTCTGCGTAGGTTGTCCGTCTGTGCTGATCATCCGGCTTACTTTTCTGCAGTTACATAAATACGAAGAGAGTTATGGCGAGGCCCTAGAGGGTTTCTCTCAGGCGGCAGCGCTGGACCCCGCGTGGCCAGAGCCCCGGCAGCGAGAGCAACAACTCCTGGAATTCCTCACCAGGCTATCCAGCCTCCTGGAGAGCAAGGTAAAGATGGGTAAGGACCACAGAGCGGTCGGTCAAATCCAAAAGGAATAGGGCTAGGTGGTGGTGGCCAGGCGGGCAGGTTGAGAGAAAGAATCGACTCCGTCAGTGTACCGGTTTCCAGCTCATCTATTTTCCTTCTTCTGCAGGGGAAGACAAAACCCAAAAAACTTCAGAGCATGCTGGGAAGCTTGCGTCCAGCCCACCTGGGCCCTTGTGGTGACGGGCGCTACCAGTCAGCCTCTGGCCAGAAGGTGACCTTGGAGCTCAAGCCACTGAGCACGCTGCAGCCTGGTGTGAACAATGGTGCTGTGGTCCTGGGAAAGGTGGTGTTCAGCCTAACCACAGAGGAGAAAGTCCCCTTGTGAGTTTCACCTCCTCCTCCCGGTGAACTAACCGCTCTTACTTCCTGGCCTCTTCTGGCCAGTAAATTTACAAATGACCGACTTTTACTACCTTATGGGACCTGCTCCATGTGCAAGCCTTGTCTAGGAGATACCTAACAACCTCTTTAATTAATTATTATTATTATTATTATTATTATTATTATTATTTTACAGTTATACAGTTGTTATATTAATTTTGTGTATGTGTGTGGCAGGCACGTGTGCCACAGTCTTCATGTGGCTGCCCGAGAACAACGTGTGCGAGTTTTTCCAGCGTCCACACGGGGGTCCCAGGATCAAACTTAGGCTGCTAGGCTTGAGCACTTGAACCCGATGGGCCGTCTTGCTGGCCTCCAACCGTCTGGCGATGGAGGCGTTTGTGGGTTCTGCTGTTGCCTGTTGTTTTCCCCCGACTTCGGTGCTTTGTGAATTTCTAAATTGGTATCTGAAACTGACAGGTCATTTTTAAACAAATTCATATGAGTGTTTGTCTGTATGCATGCATGTATGATGTGTGTGACGTTCAGAAGGTGTCAGCTTCCCTGGAACCGGAGTTATGGGTGGTTACACGCCACCGTGTAGATCCTGGGAACTGAACCCGGGTCCTCGGCGGGATCAACAAACGCTCTTAATTGACGAGTCATCTCTCCAGCCCCCTTGATAGGCTGTTTTTAAAGTCAGACAGAGAAACTTTAAAATTCTTCATTTTCTTTGAGTGTTCAGGATCACAGAGTTGAAGAAAGACAAATTTAGATTCTGTTTCTAGATAGTTCTGGAAGGTGAGCTTCGGGTTAGGGTAGAGGCCTGGTTGGGATCTTACCTGGGTCTTGCTTTCACTTTCAGGGTTTTATTGTCTTCTTTTCCTTTCTTCTCTCTCTCTCTCTCTCTCTCTCTCTCTCTCTCTCTCTCTCTCTCTCTCTCTCTCTCTCTGTTTTAATATACAAATAACTTGCTTTCTGACTTATTGTTACTTAGTTTGCTTCTGTGTGGAAAAACAAAACCAGCCCTGTACTCTCACATCTGTAGTTCAGGAATTGTCTTTTCAGGCAGGAACTTGTTGAGCAGAGGGATTGTATTTTAGTATTCATTAATTTGGGTTTTGGCATAAGTGTTCAGGGAGGGAGGAAAAAATGTAAGGGACACACGCAGAGCATGCTTACAGTCCAGGAAAGGAGGGAGTTAGACTATTTACTGAGAAAGAATTTAAAGACATTTATACCTCATTTCATGTGCGGATGGTGGTGTGCACATGCCATGTAGCATGTGTGGAAGTCAAAGATGAATCTGGGGAGTTGGTTTCTCCCTTCCACTATGTGCGTCCTGGGGATGAACTCAGATTGTCAGCCTCAGTGGCTGGCGCCTTACCCACAAAACCATCTTCCGAGAAAAAAAAAATCTTGAAAACTCACTTGTTTTCAAGTACTATGAGTACTTGATGAGTACTGTGCCTGCTTGGTCCTTCACACACTTCTTGTTCTCTGGTTGAGTTCTTTTCTACTGCAGTAGTTTGTTTATTTGGGCTAGCCTCAGCCCTGCAATGATACCTTCCTATCTCCCACACCCACCTTTGTCTTCCAGACGCTGGGCCACAGGCTTGTGATCTGTGTGCAGTGGACCGCCACTGTCTCCACTCTTCTGCTGTATGGCTGTATAATATCCCCACTTACCTTCCTTCTTCCTCTGGAGGCTGTGGCTCTCCTAGAACTCACTATGTAGAGCAGGCTAGCCTTGACCTCACAGAGATCCACCTGGCTCTGCCTCTCATGCTGATGTGCACCAGCATGCTGGGCCTCTTTTCTTTTTTAAATTATGTGTGTACATGTGATCATGCATGCACATGTGCTGTGTCATGCATGTAAAGGTCAGATGACAACTTTTTGGAGTTGCTACTTACGTGACAGATTTTTTTTTTCCTTGCAAGATACAACATACATGTCTACTTACACCAGAAAGAGAGGCCAGGACAGACAAAAATAACGATTGCACCAATGTCCGATTTGGTGAACCAGTGAGGTTTTTTGTTTTGTTTTTTAATTGCAGTTACAAACAGGAGTATGGGTGAGGTGTTACTCACAAGGAGCAGGCATGACCCAAAGCACCTGCGTCACCAGGAAGTCCACTCCAGCATGGGTGATGACTCCTGAAAACTGGTGCTGTCTATGGAGCAGTATGCATTCAGCACATCTCTCTCCTCCTGAAGTTTGCGGGGTCCACCCCAGCAACTGTTTACTCCCTTTTACCTTATTGGCCCTCGAAAATCTGCCACTTTTTATGTTCTCCTGCACACGTGACGTGTTGAGGCTGGTGAGCCTTCCCTTCCTTCCTGGAGTCCATGTTTCAATTAGGAGGGAATTGCTGCAGTTGGGAGACACACGCCAGTTCTCTGTGCTGCACGTGTTCTGAGTTTGATCCCAGGCAGTAACCACCTTTACCTGCAGAGCCGTCTTGCTGGCTGTGTGTGTGTGTGTGTGTGTGTGTGTGTGTGTGTGTGTGTGTGTGCGCGCGCGCGTGTGCGTGCGTGTGTGCGCACATGTGCTTAGTGCTCTCGGATCAGAAGAGGGCATCAGATCTGCAGTTAGAGTTACTGAAGGTTGTGAGCTGGTGTGTGGGTGCTGGACTGAACCTAGGTCTTCTCCAAGAGCAACAAGTGATCTTAATTGTTGAGCATCTCTCCAGCTCCCCACATTCCCCTCCTTTCCCCTCCCCTTCCTTTTTTTTTTTTTTTTTTTTTGAGAAAGGCTTTTACTGTGTGTTCTTGGCTGGCCTGGAACTGACAGGGATCTTCCTATCTCTGCCTCCTGAGTGCTGGGATCAAAGGTGCATGCCACCACCCCTGGCATTTTGAGACAGGCTCTCTTATAGAATCTGGAGCTTACATTCAGAACAAGACTAGCAGGCCAGCAAGGCCCTGCGACAGTCCTCTCTTGCACGTCCCAGTGGTGGGATCACAGCTTTTTTATGTAAATGGTAAGGATCTAACTCAGGTCTTCATGCTTGCGTGGTAAGCTCTGTCAGCTGAGCTCTTCCCAGTTTCCCTGCCTTGGTTTGCACATGTCTTTCTGTGTGTGTGGGTGTAAGGTGTGTGTGTGTGTGTGTGTGTGTGTGTGTGTGTGTACGTACGTACGTACGTGTGTAGGGTGCCGAGGCTGATGTTAAAAGTCTTCCTCAGGTGCTCTCCCCCTTGTTCATTGAGTCAGGGCTTCTTAGTTGAACCCAGAGCTGGCTGTTGTAGCTAATCTAGCTGGTCAGCTTGTTCCTGGGACCCCTTGTCTCCAGCTTCCTGGGTTGGAATTACCGGTGGGCAGTGTAGCCCTGACATTTGTGTGACTAAGAGGCTCTGAATCCTAGGGCTCATGTTGGTGCAGCAAGGGCTTGAATCACTGAACCCCCCCCCCCCCCCAGCACTACCCAGTTTTTTTGGACAGAGTAACTGGCCTTCATGCAGGATCCCCCTGCCTCCCCTCACCAATGCTGGGATCACTTGTGCTACCACATTGGGGTTGGGGGTTGGCGTTCCTGGTTTTTTTTTTTTTTTTGGTTTTTCGAGACAGGGTTTCTCTGTGTAGCTTTGCACCTTTCCTGGAACTCGCTTTGTAGCCCAGGCTGACCTCAAACTCACAGAGATCCGCCTGCCTCTGCCTCCCGAGTGCTGGGATTAAAGGCGTGCGCCACCACCGCCCAGCGGCATTCCTGTTTTAACTAGCTGGTTTTCCCCATTTTTTCCCTGTTTTTTCCTTATTTTCCCTTTTGCGTTTTGGAATGGGGTTTTACTACATAGTCCAGGTTGATTGTAAATTCTACGTATTTCAAGATGGCCTTGAACTTGGGATCTTCTTAGCCGAGCTTTCTGTGTGCCAGAATTGTAGTTATGTCCCAGCAATCAAACATCCTCCCACCAAGCTACTCCCCAACCCAAGTGGTTGTGTTTTTATCTGATTCCTGCCAGATTATGGGTCATTGCCAGCTGGATTAGTATCTTACTGCTAACAATGCTTGATATGTAGTAGTTAATCAAAGTTTGTGGAATCAACCTAAATTGATAGTGATTGTAGAGGGTTTGGTTCAGTGTATGTTAGTTAAATCGTTAGGCCAGGAGTAATGATCTAGTTGCAATATTTTGGGTTAGTTTGTTATTAACATTTATTGAATGACCTCAGTGTGTATGTACATGTCCTAAGTTCTCAGTGGAGTGACATTATGGAGCCTTGTTAATGTTTCCTAAAGGTATAAAACCCAAGGTAAACGAGGATTCAAATGTATATAGTGGATAATAATACTTGTAGACTTCTAAGTAAGTGACCAAGAAAGCATTCTTTATTTTGCTCTATTTTAAAACACTGTTTCTATTCTTTCCTGCCCACAAACCTTTGATGTTTTCCTCTCTCCCTCTCTAACCCACACGGACCTGGAAGCACCTTTGGCTTGGTGGATTCAGATGGTCCGTGCTATGCAGTGATGGTGTATAATGTGGTCCAGAGCTGGGGAGTGCTCATTGGGGACTCCGTGGCCATTCCTGAGCCCAACCTTCGGCATCACCAAATTCAGCACAAGGGAAAGGTGAGTAATGTCCAGCGGTCTGTGACTCACCGTCTCTGTAAATAGCACCAACCTTCTCTTTTCAAAACATAGAAGTAAAAGTAATGCATGTGTATGTGATATGTGTGTGCTTCTGTGTGTATGTACTGTATATGTGTGTGATACGTGTTCGCTTTTGTGTGTGTATACTGCATATGTGTGTGATATGTGTATGCTTCTGTGTGTATGTACTGTATATGTGTGTGATACGTGTTTGTTTTTGTGTGTATGTACTGTATATCTGTATATGTATGTGACGTGTATGCTTTTGTGTGTATGTACTGTATATGTGTGTGGTATGTGTTTGCTTTTGTGTGCATGTACTTGTCTTACAGACAGTAGAAATAGGGTTTTATTAAAACACCAGGACCAAAGGCAGCTTGAGGAGGACGGGGTTTGTTTTGTCTTGTACTTTTGCATCCCAGTCCTCCAGCAACTGGGCAGGAACTGGTGCAGAGACTGGAAGAACTCTGCTGACTGGGCTGCTCTTCGGAGCATTCTTACAGCACCCAGGACCAGGTGGCACCGCCCACGGGATAGGCCCGCCCTATCATTTATTATTAATTATTAATAATAATTATTATTAATCAATTATTAATCAAGGAAGTGCACTACAGACTGGCGCACCGGCCATCTCATGGGAGCGTTTTCTCGATTGAGGTTCCCTCTTCCCTGATGACTTCAGCTTGTGTCAAGATGACATAAAAACTAGCTAGCATATACTGTATACACATGTGTAATATGTGCGCTTTTGTGTGTGTTTATTATACACGTGTGTGTGTTTGTGTATATATAATATATGTGTCTGATGAGAAAATTGGTGCATATTATATACACATGTGTGATATGTATGTTTTTGTGTGTATTAATATACAAATGAGTAATATGTATATGTTTTTGTGCGTATGCATCATATTTGTGTGTGCTTTTGTATGTATGTATTGTATACACATGTGTGGTGTATGTTTGTGTTTATGTATTTATATATATTTATTTATATATGTGTGATATGTATGTACATTTGTGTGTATGCACTATATCCACATGTGTAATATGCATGCTTTGGTGTATATGCATTATATACATATGTGTGCTATATATACTTTTGTTTGTATGTATTGTTTACACATGTGTGATATGTGTATATTTTTCTGTATATATATATATATAATACGTGTGTGATTTTGTGTGTATATATTATTTATACATGTGTGCTTTCATGTGTATTTACAGACATGTATGTTTGCATATGTAATATATATTTGTATTTACACATATAAACATGTAAATTTATATATAAACATGTAAACTTAATGTAAATGTATATAGTTGTATTACACACAGATAGATCTATATTTTATTGTAAAGGAAAACTACTAGTAAGCAAAAATAAAGAATGGGCTGAAATATCTCCTTGATATTCTAGTGATAACTAGTGAACACATCTTAGTCTATTAGTTTTTTTTTTATTTTTGTTTTTTTGAGACAGGGTTTCTCTACATAGCCCTGGCTGTCCTGGAACTCACTGTGTTGACCAAGCTGAACTCACAAGAGATCCTCCAGCCTCTGCCTCCCAAGAGCTGAGATCAAAGGTGTGCACCATCACGCCTGGCTAGTCTTTTATACGTTAATGAGAAACAGGCTGTGTAAAGGAATTTTAGACATTTTTCTAATAACAGAAAAGGTACCAGCTCATCCTCCTAGTTCAGAGGTGGCTGAACTGTGAACAGGCTGCTGGAAGAGCCTCACCCGGGAAGTGCTTGACCAGCTATGTGACGTGGGCCCTTTAGGCCCCAGTAAAACAAGATGTTGTATGTATGTATGTGTGAACATCTCTAATGGTTTTTATGCATTTGATTGTGTTCTTTGGACTCGAGACATAGTAGTGATGATGAGAGTTGACATTTACTGAACACTTAGACACTGCTAAGAGTCTTACCGCCTGGATCGCCTGATTTCATTCTAATACATGAGGCCGGGCTGGAGCCATGGCTCAGTTAAGAGCTCTTGCCGCTCTTGTAGAGGTCTTGGGTTGATTCTCAGCACCCACAGGGTGGCTCGCAACCATCTGTAACTCTTGGTCCAGGGGATCCGACCCCCTCTTCTGACCGCCATGGGCACTGGCACACATGTGCACATACATACATAAGAGTAGAATCGCACGCCTTTCATCCCAGCACTGGGGTGGCAGAGGCAGGCGGATCTCTGTGAGTTCGAGGCCAAGCCTGGTCTACAGAGTGAGTTCCAGGAAAGGCACAAAGCTACACAGAGAAACCCTGTCTCGAAAAACCAACCAACCAACCAAACAAAAAAACCAAAACATGAGTGAAGATGCTTAGCCATATTCTTACCATTTAGGTTGGGGCAGCAGCCTATGTATGGTACACTGACCAAATCTGGTTCTCAATCTGTTGTATAGCCTACAAGATGAGGATTATTTCTATTTAAAACTTAAAAAGAAATTTATTTTGTGTGTGTGTGTGTGTGTGTGTGTGTGTGTGTGTGTGTGTCCGTCCCTGTGCGTGTACACGGATGTGCATGCTGTGGTATGTGTGGAGGTCAGAGGTCAGCTCTAGGAGTTGGCTCCTTCCTTCTAACGTGTGCTTCTGGGGATTGAACGAGGTCACCTGGCTTGCACAGCAAGTGCTTTAACCATTGAGCCATCTTGCCAACCTTTTAATTTGTACATGTTTTATACATATGTTATTGTGTTTTAATGTGGATGGATGTTTTGTCTGCCTGTATGTATGTACACCATGTATGTGCCTGGTACCCTTGGAGGCCAGAAAAGGGCATCGGATCCTCTGAAACTGGAGTTACAGGCAGTTGTGAGCTGCCTGATGTTGGTGCTGGGAACCAAATTTGGTTCCTCTGGAAGACTAGTGCATGCTTTTAACTGCTGAACCATCCCCAGCCCCTATAATTTCCTTCTTAACACTGAAACAAAATTCTTGACAAATTACTTGAAAGATAGAGCACCCATAATGTTTTCTAAATGCATTTTCTTATAAGTTTATTGATTATGTTTCTCATATGAATTGCTTTTAATTCCCCCATACTTGCTGATATTCTTGTTGGGACTTTGTTAAAAAAACAAACAAACAAAAACTCGTAAGAATTTTGCTGTGACTTAGAAGAGCCTGCGTCACATTGCCAATCAAGCATTTCTTGGGTGAGGTTCCTCCAGTAGCCCACACAGCTCAACATCCTTCTGAGCTGGGAAGATGAGTTGGTCCTTTTCCCGCTGTTGGGACAATGCTAAAATTCCTTTACATAGTCTGTTTCTCATGAACATAAAACAGAAGTAATCTATATTTGTACTTGGCAGTTTTAATTTGGGGCTTTACACAGAGACTAGCAAGTTCCCGTGCTTCTGGCTGGCTGCTATCTGTTTCTAGAAACTGGAGAAGTGCAGATTCTCCGAGAGCCGGCGGCTCCCTTTTCTCAGGCAGGGCAAGCAATGTACTTTTCTGGAATGGGGGACTGTCATATTCTTACAGCTGTATTGCTGGTGTCGTATCCGTCTCAGGAGCTGTCTCCTTTGTTCACCTTGATTCAGTGTAAGATAGAGGTGAGGGGGTGAGCATGCAGGGGTAAGGGTAGGTGGAATAAGTTACTTGACCTTGATCTGTAATGAGGTGGCCTGTCTTTTCTAGGACTATGCCTTCTCCAGTGTGCGCGTGGAGACGCCTCTCCTGCTGGTGGTGAATGGAAAGCCACAGAACTCCAACAGCCAAGCCACAGCCACCGTGGCTTCCAGGCCACAGTGTGAATGACCTGGCGGAGGAGTGGAGGTCCAGAGAGAAGCTCACCGGGGTGCTGCGAATGGAGATTTCTCTTTCTCCGCCCTGTAACATAGTTGGGGGCTCTTTCCCCTGTGGCATCCCAGCCACCTGCAGAGCCGTCACTACCCTGGTTTATTCCTCCGGCCTCCTCAAATGTGCTGACTGAGAGGGAGGACAGAGCACTCCTCGAACTGTTGGGACCCTGTTATGGGAGACTCTTTTCCCCAGGTCTGGAGATGTTTTGTCAGTCCCAAGATCCCTGTTGTTGCCTCTTTCCTGAGTCTAATATGTATGTATATATCTGTTTACTATTTATTGCTGAGGGGCTGAACTTTTCTATCATTTTTGAGCATCTTTTTTTTTTTTTTTTTTTTTTTTTTTTTTTTTTTAATTTTTAGATTTAAATTCTGATGGGTGTGGTGGGACACCTTTAATCCCAACACTTAGGAGGCAGAGGAAGGTAGGTCTCTATGAGTTCGAGGCTAGCCTGATCCTATATAGTGAGTTCTAGGCTAGCCAGGGCTACATTAGTGAGACCCTGTTTCAAAAGAAAAAAAAAGAAAAAGAAAAAGTTCTTCCTCTTCCTTAGTGCTGGAACAAAATTAAATTTGTTTGGAAAAAATTTACTCTATAGTTTTGTCTCCTTATTCTCTCCTGTTATAAGGGTTCTTGGATTTAAGATCTCTAAAGTCTGTTGGAATGACACTGCTCTCTTTGAGTATTATACAAAATAGTTTATCTGGAATTGCAGGCCGTTGAGAGCCACTGGTGCTGGGAACTGAACTCGGATCTTCTGCCGGAGCAGTTTGTATCCTTAACTGCTGAATCAACTATCCAGGCCTAAACTTGTTATTTCTTATTTTTTGTGTGTGACATACGTGCAGCTGTTCACGCAGCTCTGCATCCCTGTACGCATGAGTGAGGAGGCCAGAGAAAGGTGTGGGCGCCTTCCTCTGCCTTGTTGCCGTGAGCTAGTGTCTCTCACTGAACCAGAAGCCAGCTGTGTTGCCTGTCTGGCCATCAAGCTCTTCAGATCTGCCTGTGTCTACCCTTCAGTGCTGGAGTTCCAGGCACATGCATCTGTGCTGGGCTTTTTACATGGGCGCTGGAGATTTGAATACAGGTCCTCACGCTTGAGAGCAAGCTTTCCCAGCCATCCTCTTGGCACTCTTCTGCCTGCCTCCCTCCTTCCCTCCCTCCCTCCCTCCCTCCCTCCCTCCCTCCCTCCCTCCCTCTCTCCCTCCCTCCTCCCTTCTTTTTTTTTTTTTTTTTTTTTTTTGAGATAGTTCTCACCATGTAACCTTAGCTGGCCTAGAACTCATTATATAGACCAGGTTGGTCTTCAACTCAGAGATCCACCTGCCTCCACCTCCTGAATGCTGGGATTAAAGACGTGGATCGCTATACCTGGATCACCATGCCTGGCACTACTGGGGTTTTAAAACAAGAAATTCTGTGATAATGTTTGTGTTTAAGAACAATGACGTTGGCTGGAGAGATGGCTCAGAGGTTTAAGAGCACTGGCTGCTGTTTCAGAGGTCCTGGGTTCAATTCCCAGCACCCTCATGGCAGCTCAAAACTGTAACTCTAGTTCCAGAGGATCACACAGACATACATGTGGTCAGAACACCAACATACATTAAAAAAAAAACAAAAAAAAAAACCAAACCAAAACAAAGAACAACAAAGTTGGTAGCATAGACCACTTCTTTTTTTCTTTAAAAATAAAAATACATTTTACTGGGCAGTGGTGGCGCACGCCTTTAATCCCAGCACCCCAGAGGCAGAGGCAGGTGGATTTTTGGAGTGCGAGGCCAGCTTGGTCTACAAGAGAAACCCTGTCTTAAAAAAAGAACCAAAAAAAAAAAAAAAAAAGAAAAGAAAAAGAAAGAAAGAAAGAAAGAAAGGAAGGCTTTAACATAGGACTGTTTGACTATTTTGTATGTATGTGTGTGTGAGTGTGCATGTGTGTATGCATGTGGTATGTGTGCACGTGTGTAGAAGCTCCTGGAAGTTGTCAGCTACCACTCTTCACCTTATCCTTGAGCAAGCACAAATGATACTCCTGTCTCTACTCCTACAACATTGGAGTTTCCTGAGTCTGTGTGGCCATGGCTGGATTTCTTTGTGGGTGCTGGGGTTTTTTATTTATTTACTTAAATTTATTTTTTATTTAAAAATTTAAAAAAATTTCATTTTACATACCAATCACAGATTCTCCTCTCATCCCTTTTCCTGATCCCCTCCCAACCTCACTCCCTTCTCCCCCTTCCCCCTCCCAGTTTCCACCCCCACCCCCCCTCCGAACTCCCCCCCCATCCCCTCCTCCAAAAGGGTAAGGCCTCCCATGGAGAGTCAGAAAAGCTTGGTACATTTAGTTGAGGCAGGACCATGCCCCTCTCCCCTGCATCAAGGGTGGGCAAGGTGTCCCACCATCCATAGGTAATGGGCTCCAGAAAGCCAGTTCATGGGTGCTGGGGATTTGAACGCAGATTGCATTGTAATGCTTAAGACACAAGCATTATCAACCCACAGAGCCCTTCCTCCAGCTCATAGCCCGCTTCTGAGTCAGCAGCAGAGTAATTACAACAGGCAGGAGTGTCAGCTACAGAATCAGTGCCTGGGATCAAATTCAGCTCACGTGCAAACACTATCCCAGTGTCCTGGACTATGTGTTGAGCACATGATGACTTGTTTAATCTCACAGTAGACCTACAAGGTAAGTAGCATCCTGTTTTTTTATAGATGTGGACATGAAATTTCACCGTAATCGACAGATTCTCTCCTTGATCAAGCTGTGGTGAGGCTTCTCCGAGCTCCTTTTGCAGCCTTGTCTTGTAAAGACTAATAAAAGACTAACACGTTATTTAATTTATTCTTTGTATTTTTTTTTAGCTTTTATTTTGACTTATTTATTTAGATTTATTATTATTTTGTGTTTATGGGTGTTTGGCACCTCATGCATGCCTGATGCCGGAGGAGGTGGTAAGCTTCCATGTGGGTACTGGGAATTGATCCTGGGCCTTTTGTGAGAACAAGTGCTCTTAACCACTGAGCCAGCTCTCCAGCCCTGTATTTATGTTTTAAATTTGCACACAAGTAGTGTGTTTCATCATGACAATCTCATATAGACTTTCTTTCCATTGGGCCTTTCCTCCCACTTTATCACCCTCCCCTCTGATCCTTCCCGTTCTCCTTTGGGTCCCCTTCTTCATCACACCACTTCTTTCATGTTGTATCTCCCCACATACCCCTAGATTTCCTTCATTTAATTATGTGCATGTATGTATATCTGAGCGTGCATGTATGTATATATGTGTCAGTGAGTGTGGGCGCCTGTGAAGGCCAGTGGTGGAGCCCCTTGGAACTGGAGTTACAGGTACTTGTAATCTGCCTCATGTGGGTGCTGGGAGCCAAACTGGTGTTCTCTATGACAGTGCTCTGGTCCTCTGTAAGAGCGGCAAGTGCTTCTAACCACTGAACCATCTTTCCACCTGCCATATCACATGTATCTGTCTCTCCTCCCCATTCAGGTTCCTCTTTTTTTTTTTTTTTTTTTTTTTTCCTGGAGCTGAGGACCGAACCTAGGGCCTTGTGCTTGCTAGGCAAGTGCTCTACCACTGAGCTAAATCCCCCAACCCCCCTTATTTAAAAATAAATAAATTAATTAATCTTGTATACAGTATGCCCGTGTGTCAGAAGAGGGCACCAGATCTCACTATTGATGGTTGTGAGCCACCATGTGGTTGCTGGGAATTGAACTCAGGACCTCTGGAAGAGCAGTCAGTGCTCTTAACCTCTGAGCCATCTCTCCAGCCCAGATTCCTCTTTTCTTGCAGTTCCTTTTCTAGTATTGATACCTACATTCATATTCTGTCCGCCCCCCCCCATATATGCACATGACATAAAAAACAGGATCTGCTTGTAAAGAAAGAATGGTATCTGCTGTTCACTAGTCTTGAAAGTCCTGCCGAGACAACTCATGACTGTAGCAGGAGTCTGCTTATCTGTCCTAAGGCTTCCTGTCACCCAGCCTCTTGGAGGGGAAGGGCCTAATTTGATGTGGGCCAGCTTTCTTCCTGTTGTTCATACTCACTTTTCTCTTTGGGTATTCCCTCATTCTTCCTGTAAGACTTCATTGCTGCTGGGCAAGCTGAAGTTTAAAGTGGTTGAATCATGCTGCAATAGCATATTACTTATTATAAATAAATCCTTGCTACTTTAACTAGTGTACTGTATGTTTAATACAAGAAAACCCCACAGGGACGGGATGTAGGTCAATGGCAGTGTAATCACTTGGTGAATGTGAAAGCCTGGGTTCAAACCCCATCAACTGCAAAAAACCAAAACAAAAGTCAGGCTTCAGATCCTGGCTTTACTGCTTATTAGAGTACAAACAGATAATACTCATCATAAACAACGAGAAGCAGGGCTGGTTAACGGCATGGACTGCTTTTGCAGAAGACCAGAGTTTGGTTCTTAGCAGCGTGTCAGATGGCTCACATCTACCTGTAACTCCAGCTGCAGAGCATCTGACTCCCTTTTCTGGCCTCCACAGCATAGGCATGCACATATGCATAAACATACATTCACATATAAATAAAAAGAAATTAAAAAACTGGAGGAAGTTTTAGCTGTGGGGGAAAGGATTGTGGTACTAGTTAGACAAGAAATGCTGAGCTAGTGTGCTAAGAATGGAAAGGCAGGAAGTACATGAGGTGTTCAGGAGACAAAATCAGGGGCTAGAGAGATGGCTCAGCCATTTTAGGCTAGGCTCAACCAAAAATATAGGAGATAAAATCAGTATATCTGACGACAGACTTAGTGTTGAAAAATCGTCTGAGGTGGCATCCCAGGTTTCTAGCTTAGATGACAGACATTATGTGATGGTAGCTGCTAATACAGTAGAGTGGTCACTGGAGATTTTGATGTCTGTCCATTCTCTTGGAACTCCAATAACTAATCATCTGCTTTCCTCCTTTGGGCTGTGGGACTTTTGAAGATAGTCTCATCTTTGATGTCATAATTCCTGGGTGACTATATGACAGATGTTCTCCAATTTACATGGAACGAGTGAAAAACATCTCTATCATCACAAGCTGGAGTTTTCTTTGTGGCTCTCCTAGCTGGTGTTTGGCAATTTGACACAAACCTAGATGCATCATTGAGAAAATGCCTCCATAAGATTGTGCTGTAGGCAAGTCTTTAGGGGCATTTTCTTGACTAATGATTGATGTGAGAGGACCCAGCTCACTGGGGATGGCGCCACCCCTGGACCTGTGGTCCTGGATGGCGTAAGAAAGCAGGCTGACCAAGTTAAGGGAGCAAGCCAAGTAAACAATGTTCCTCCATGGCTTCTACTTCAGTTCCTGCCTCCAGGTTCCTGCCCTGAGTTTCTACCCTGACTTCCTCATTGATGGAGTTGACCTGAGAGTTGTGAATGGAAACACACCCTTTCCTCTGCACATTGCTTTTGGCTATTGTGTTCACCACAGCAATAGAAAACTAAGACCATGGCTAATCATCTTCATCAATTATCATGTGTGCATTTACTTGGAAGAGGAAGCAGAAGTTTGCCAAAGTATGGACTATTTATCCCCCCCCCCCATCCCCATTGCTTTCTTTTTCTGTTCAGGGAGTCGGTACTGATGCAATTGTGAGTCACTGCCCCTCAGTGCTGTGGGATCCAATGCACTTTTAATTGGAAGTTGCTATAATCACTTTTCTCTCTTCTCTCTCATTTCCTTCTCTAATTAGTTCTCAGGAGTCCCCGACTCCTGTGCCAAGCAAGCAGAGCTGCTGCAGGGAGCTCTGGACCTGTGCCTGGGGACCCTGGGTTCTTCTGATATCACTTGCTGCGTTAAGTTTCTTTTCTAATTTGTTGAAACAACTTTGTCTTTGGATTGGGCCTGGGAGAAGAGGATTCCTTTGGGCGTTGTTTGCGGAGGCAGCCTGAACGCTGCCAAGCTCTTCTAGGTGTTGCCAACTACTGTATTCTGCATTATGCTTTTGTTCTTGTTAGCAGAGAGGGGAGGAAGTTTCTGGTTGAGGTGTTCAACATGAGCCTGTTGGATGATGGGAGAAATGAATAGGTGAGAAGGCAAATCACCGAACCTTGGCATTGTGGTCCATCTATTGCTTCTGTTAGCAAAGACCTTGTGAGAAACTTGACTGGCTTCTGTTTGCCATTGCCCAGAGCAGAGTGAATATGAGTTTTGAAGCTTTGGCAAATGATTTGGTTATATTAAAATATTTTTAATATAGACTTTGTGTTTTAGAGCAGGTTTAGAGTCACAGCAACACTGAATGAAAGTAGAGCATTCCCGTGTATCCACTTCCCTGCTGAATTCCCAGCCTCTCCGATTGGCATCTCACACTGTAGTGGAGCATTTTAAAAAATACTAACACAGCTTACAGTCTCTAATTTACACCCTTCATGAACATCTTGTGGGTTTTGTAAATGTGTGCAGAAAGGTGTTACGATTGCTGTCGTAACACAGCATCGTTTCACTGTCTAAAATCTTTTGTGTTCCACCTGCTTAGCTGCTTCTCCTTCCTAGTCCCTGACCATTTTATATTCCTATAGAATATAAAGTTGCAGTCACAGAGTACATAACATTTGCTACTTGACTTCTTGAATTATATTCTTAAAAGACACAAATATCTACTATGATTTTCTTTCCTCCTCCTCCTCTTCCTTCTTTTTTCTTTTCTTTTCTTTTTTTTCCGGGCAGAGTTTCTCTGTGTAGCAGTCCTGGCTGTCCTGGGACTCACTTTGTAGACCAGGCTGGCCTCAAACTCACAGAAATCCGCCCGATGAAGTTTCATCAATGTTCATTGATCATTCTAGATTATCATTTTTCAACCCATGGGTCAGGACCCCTCTGGGCAGGGGGAGTGAAGTAACCCTTTCACAGGGATCACTTAAGACCATCAGAAAACAGATAATTACAATACAATTCATAACAGTAGAAAAATCACAATTACAAAGTAGCAACAAAAATAATTTTATACCGGGCGGTGGTGGCGCACGTCTTTAATCCCAGCACTCGGGAGGCAGAGGCAGGTGGATCTCTGTGAGTTTGAGGCCAGCCTGGGCTACAGAGCTAGATCCAGGAAAGGTGCAAAGCTACACAGAGAAATCCTGTCTCGGAAAACAAAACAAAAAACAAAAGCAAAAAATAATTTTATGGCCAGGGGTCACCACAATATGAGAAACTGTATTAAAGTGTTAGAAAGGTTGAAAACCACTGTTCTAGAGGGTGTTGTAGGGAAGGCATAATAAAAGTATAGATTTTAATAGGGTCGTTATTGATCTCTTTAAAGTTGATCCCCTTAGATAGTTTCGTGTTTTGGACACAACAAATGTCACATACACAGGTAGTTAATAGACGGACTGTTAAAAAGGCTAAGATAGTTCAAGATAATTTTGGCTTTGGATCTGTAACATTTTAACTCTTCACTTACTGGAATCTTAACAACATGGATGTAGCTTGGAAGTGTTATATTCAATGTTAAAATAGCAAACTGTGTGTTAAATGGGCAGAGCCAGCAGACTGAGGAGACAGGTGCTCTCGTTCCCATTAGAAGAGTTAGGTTTAAATTCCTGCAAGTGGTTTAACTAAGAGAGGGGCTGAGAAAACACACCAGAAATACCTAATATGATCTTTACCTTCTGTTTTGTTTTGTGGATTTTTGAGACAGGGTTTCTCTGTGTAGCCCTGGCTGTCCTGGAAGACCAGGTTGGCCTCGAACTCACAGAAATTCGCCTGCCTCTGCCTCCCAAGTGTTGGGATTAAAGGTGTACGCCGCCGCCGCCGCCGCCGCCGCCGCCGCCGCCGCCCCCGCTCCCGCGCCCCCCTTTACTTGTATTGTTATCAGAACTAGGAGTAGTCAGTTTGATCACTGAAGAATAACCTAGCAAATTTTAAATATTTTGCAAATACAGCAGAATATAAAGAATATAAAGTGCAGGCTATAGGTATATTAGTCACATTAAAAAATTAATTATTAGTCTAGATGATTGAAGACCATGGCAATGATGAAATTTTGTATAATGGGCCAAATTTGCAAATAGATTTAAAGTTTTTCCAGTGAAATAAGACCTATGACCACATGTAATTTGCTCAATGGTAGAACAAGTAAATCTAATCTCAAGTTTTAAATATCTCATTTACCAAAAGGATAAAGCAAAATCTTTTTTTTTTTTTTTTTTTTTAAGACCAATTTTTGTAGCCAGAAGGTTGCTCTGGTCCTGCCTGGCCCCATGGTCCCACAGCTGCTTATAAAATAATCATTCAGAGGCTTAATATTATTTTTAAACTGTATGGCCTATGGCAGGCTTCTTGCTAGCTCTTTCATCTTAAATTAATCCATAATCTGTTAAATTAATCCATTAATCTGTTAAATTAATCCATTAATCTATGTGTTACCACGTGGCTGTGGTGTTACTGGTCTGTTGGCATCTTGCTGTTCTGGCAGTAGCTGGCGTCTCTCTCACCCCTGCCTTTCTTCTTCCTGTCTCTCTCTCTTGGATTTCCTGCCTGGCTATAGCCTGACTCACTGTAGGCCAGAGCAGTTTCTTTATTAACCAGTCATAGCAACACATATTCACAGCATACAGAAAGACATCCCACAGCAAGTTTTTATGAACATTACTAAGATTTGTAAATGTTACCATGAGCAGACCAAAATTTAAGAAAACTTTATTGAAATAGTGAATCAGGCATGAGGTTGATCTGGATGTAGCAGAATCTTGACCTCGGTAGTTATCATTAATTATTATATAATTGTTATATATAATAATCATTTACACTGTTATATCAAAATCATTTTCCTTTTCACAGTATTTATTTATTTGAGACAGGGCCCCACTATGTAGCTGTGGATGGTCTAGAATGCCACTATGTAGACAAGGCTGGCCTTGAACTCATAGAAGCCCATTGGCCTCTGCTTCCTGAGTGTTTAAAGGGTTAAAGGCATGTGCCACCATGCCTGCCTTATAAAAGCCTTTTAATGTAGAATTATTTTCATTTCTTTAATATTTTAATCAACTATGTACTCTGTATTTTTAGAACTTTTAAAATTTAATGGCTTAATTGTGTATATAAGACTTACAACCAACTATACTTTAAATTAAAACTTACCAAGTCATATTTGAAACACCAGAAAATATCTCAAATATTTAACAATTATAAATATAAGCAGAACACGGTAATTACTTTTATTTTATCTTTACACTTAAAATTATGCTTTATTTTTTACTAAGGGAACTGTTATTGGACTTGGGGGTTACAACCTGTGCTCTAAGCCAGGCCTAGCCACCCATGCTCAGTAAGCTAACTAAGAGTCAGATTAACAGTGGGAAGCCGAAAAAGATGTATTCAATGTGGCCGTGTGAGGAAGAGGGGTGAAGAGATCCGGTGAACCCTTCCACTCCACCTTTGGGGTTCTGAAGTGAGACTGAAGTTTAAATAAAGGGCTAACGATAGACACATCTAAGCAGTCAAGGGGTGGTCCCGCCCACCCCTGGCCCATTGTTGTCTGGCTTCAGATTCGTGCTGTAAGGTGGTCTAACAAGTTGTGAGAGCTGTGTGACTTCTCTTTCCCTCTCTGGCCCTTTCTGCTTCCTGGGGAAATTCTCATTTCTTTGAGGTCTATTGTTTTAATAGTCTTTCAGTCTGATATTCAGATTGGAAGACACAAGTGTCTCTTTAGCATATCTTCATTTCTGCCAGGCCTGTTACAGGTGTGTACAGTGCCTGCAGGGGTCAGAAGGAGGCTTCAAAAATCCCCAGAACTGGAGTTACAGGCAGTTTTGAGCTGCCCTGTAGGTTCTGAGAACTGAATCTGGGTCTTCTGCAAGAGCAGTGAATTCTGTGAATTCTGCTGAGCTCTCTCTCCGACAAACATTTGTCAGTTTTGAGTTAGACTGTTGGCTTAGTTATTTCTCATAGTACTAAGCAATTATCAATCTCAAATGTTTACTTTAAAAAATAGGACTGTACTAATAAAATGCCAGACCTTTGGTTTTAAAGATACAAAGCCTAATCTGATTATTGACTTTAAGCAGGTTGAACAGGCACCAACAACTTGGTCTTAAAATATCCTTTAAGCCGGTTTTAAAATGACCTTTAAGCTGGGCTGTGGTGGCGCATGCCTTTAATCCTAGCACTAGGGAGGCAGAGGCAGGTGGATCTCTGAATTCGAGGCCAGCCTGGGCTACCAAGTGAGTTCCAGGACAGTCAGCACTAAACCGAGAAACTCTGTCTAGAAAAACAAACAAACAAAAAAAACAAAAACAAAAATAAAATAAAATGACCTTTAAAAAATTTTTAAGTCAGGGGCTGGAGAAATGGCTCAGTGGTTAAGAGCACTGGCTGCTCTTCCAGAGGACCAGGGTTCAATTCCCAGCACCCACATGGCAGCTCACATCTGTCTGTAACTCCAGTTCCAGGGGACCTGACACCAATGAACATTAAAAAAAAATAAATAAATAAAAAAAAAATTTAAGTCAGATAAGAACCTCAAATAATCTAGATTTTGAAGGGTACTGTTTGTTAGGGTTATGTCTTCTGTAACTCCCACTGTAAAAAGGAATCTAACATGAAGATCTTTGGAAAACATGGGTGGTTTTATTTATTTTTTGTTACTCATGTGTATTACATAAATGAAATAAAATTTTAATTAATTTTTAATTCAAAAGACATTTTGAAGGAAATTCTTATCAAAATCTGTGTATATGGTCTGAATTTTTATAGCTTAATTGGCAGTTGATGGCTAATGGGGAGGTGTCACCTTTCTTTGGTGGTATGGCTTCTGCTGGGTTCCACATGCCCAAGCAGATGGCCCTACCATTTGCATATGAGCAACACTAATTGGGCTCAGTGGGTTAAAATCCATCCACCCATCAATCCATCTACCCATCAATCCATCCACACATCCATCCATCCATCCATCCATCCACCCACCCACCCATCCACCCATCTACCCACCCATCCACCCACCCACCCATCCACCCATCTACCCACCCATCCACCCATCCATCCATCCACCCACCCATCCATCTACCCATCCATCCATCCATCCATCCATCCATCCATCCATCCATCCATCCATCCATCCACCCACCCACCCATCCATCCATCCATCCATCCATCCATCCATCCATCCATCCATCCACCCATCCATCTACCCATCCATCCATCCATCCATCCATCCATCCATCCATCCATCCATCCATCCATCCACCCACCCACCCATCCATCCATCCATCCATCCATCCACCCATCCATCCACCCATCCATCCATCCACACATACATATGTACATATATACAAAGTGACATGAAGTTGGAAGGCAATGTGGTGGAGAATCTCATTGAAAGTTGGATAGGTCACTGAGGAGTGAATATGATAAAAGTATATTGTATATGTATAAAAAAACTTCAAAGAAGAGCAGATTTTTCATAGCTTAATGAAACTTTTATCTTATAACAACAATGAAGTTATATATATATATATATATATATATATATATATATATAAACACATAGCATTTAAAAGGTTTTATGAAACACTAGACACAAACATATCATTGAAATAAGTTTTAAGAACTTCAGAGTACCCCATGCTTATAATAATGCACTATGTACTTATTGGGCCTTTTAATATATCACGAAAACACATTTTCAAAAATGCACATGTGCATTTTAATTCCAAACACCCCTCCAAAAAACCACAAGAATGTTAGCACACAATAAAAATGAACCAAAAATGTCTGAGCTGGCCATAAATTTATTACACAGTTCTCTGTTTTTGAGGACACAAAACAACATATGAAAAAACTATCCTAGACACAAATGATAGGGTCCATGAAATCTAGGTGCACCTGGAATACAAGCCATGTAGAAACTTCCAGCCTGTCTCCTTGAGATGTAACAAGATTTGTAGCACAAAATATCAGAAGGTGGAGTTTGTCAAGTAGACTTAAGGCCACGTCTTCCTAAAGACAGAAAGAGCAGAAAGAAGAGAGGTGACTTTACTGATGAAAATGTCTTTTTTTCCTCTTCCTTTTTTTCTGGAGCTGAGGACCGAACCCAGGGCCTTGCGCTTGCTAGGCAAGTGCTCTACCACTGAGCTAAATCCCTAACCCCTGAAAATGTCTTTTTAAATGTTATGTTAGACCAAAACTTTCAATCTTGTCATTGAGACTTAGACTAAATTATGTTTCCCATTTTTTTTTCTAAAAGAATAAGAACAGGAAGGAAATAAAAGAAATATAGATTTCCTGGTCGGGCATCATCTACCTACCCAGCACCAGTACTATCCAGTGTAAAGTCTAAAGATCTACATTCATCTACTCTGGCCTTAACAGTAATAGAAGTTAGTCCCTTCCTCAGAACATTCTAGAAAAGGAAGCTGGCAGAATTCCTCTTTATGGAGAGTGGAGGAGACAGGTAAGGAAAGAGAGAAGCAGAGAGCACTTCTTTAAATTTAGTTTCCTTTTTATTTTATTTTACTTTACTTTATTTTATGTGAGTGGGTTTTTTTCCTACATGTGTGCTGTGCACCACTTGTGTGTTAGGTGTCTGTGGAGGCCAGAAAAGGGTGTTAGATCCTCTGGAACTGGAGTTACAGATGGTTGTGAGCTGCCAGGTGGGTGCTGGGAGTCGAATCTGGGTCCTGTGAGAGAGCAGCCAGTTGGCTGCTTGATTTTTTTTTTTTTCTCTGTGTAGCCCTGACTGTCCTGGAACTCACTTACTCTGTAGACCAGGCTGGCCTTGAACTCATAGAGATCGGTCTACCTCTGCCTCCTGAGTGCTGGTTTTAAAGGCATGTGATGACAATCAGTGCTCTTAACTGCTAAGCCAGCCCAAGAGAGAGAAGAGCAAGCGCTGAGACAGTTATTCCCCGTGTATTACTTTTGGATCCAGAATGTGCTGCTGCTATGGGGTTATAATTTTCTCACTTGTCTCAGGCCTCTTTCTTGGACACAAGAGAGTGGTTTAGGATATCTATAGGATCAGTCCTTCTAATGATATCCCCTTGAAGCCATTCACTGTTTCATCTGACCCAGGAACATGGTATAGCTGAGTCTAGGCGTCTCTATCTTTAGTACCAGTGGTATTTATCAAATATTAAATGTATCTGGTCAGAAAGCAAAAACAAAAACAAAAAACAAAACAGAAGCAAAAGAACATAGGTAAGAGGTGAGCCTTTCTAACAAGACAGATGAGCAAGTGAAAAGCAGCTCATCAACAGTGCAAGATAGATCAAGGTATGAGTTACCCCAAGAAATGTTAGTGCCGAGGGACCAGAGATGTGGCTCAGCATTGTTGTCCTTAGCAACCTGAGGAATTCCCTAGACTTTTAGAGACTTCAACTCAGGCCAAGCCAGAACTTGTGACTCCAATGTTTAAAGCAGTATTAGGATAAAACAACAGTAGTGGATTCCCATTGTGGCCTGTGGCCTCATAAGCAGTGGTTTTTGAAAAGGCTTACAGTACCAGGGATGAACATCCTCCTGTGGAGCAGGCTTCAGTAAAAAAATGGTTGGTTACCCCCTAACATTCCTATCACTTTTTTTTTTCATTTTTCTTAATTAAGAAATTTTCTACTCACTCTACATACTACCCACAGATCCCACCTCCTCCCTCCTCCCACCCCCAGCCCTCCCTCCCAAGCCACCCCACATCCCCACATCTCCCAAATCAAGGTCTCCCATGGGGAGTCAGCAGAGCCCAGCACACTGAGCCTAGGCAGGTCCAAGCCCTTCCCTACTGCACCAAGGCTGCGCAAGATGTCACATCACAGTCACCAGGCTCCCAAAAGCCTGCCCACGCACCAGGGATGGATCCCAACTCCCCTGCCTGGGTGCCCCCCAAACAGTTCGAGCCAAACAACCGTCTTCTGTATCCAGAGGGTCTATTCCTGTCCCATGGGGGCTCCACAGCCACTAGTCTACAGTTCATGGGCTTTCACTAGTGTGGCTGGTCATCTCTGCATGTGTTCCCATCATGATCTTGATGTCCCCCACCTGCAGAATCCCTCCTCTCTCTCATAGATTGAATTCCTAGAGCTCAGCCTGGTGCCTGGCTGTGGATCTCTGCATCTGCCTCCATCAGTCATTGGACAAAGGCTCTCTTAGTCCAATCGGGTGCTGGTGAGCTCTGTCTCCATTCATATCACTATTGTGCCACATCTTGCTTGGCAGGTCAGTATTATGGCCTGGAGGGTTGGTTCAACACTTGATAATAGCATTGATGCCTGTGCTGGCTGGTTTCTTTGTCATCTTGACATAGGCCGGGGTCATTTGGGAAGAGAGAACATCAACTGAGAAAATGCCCTGGCTAGATTGGCCTGTGGGCCAGCCTGTGGGGCATTTTCTTAATTGGTGATTGATGTGGAATGACCCAGTCCAGTGTGGGCAGTGCTCCTCCTGGGTGGGTGGTTCTGGGGTTGTATAAGAAAGCAGGCTGAGCCAGCTGGATGGTCTAAGTCAGAAAGCAGCATTTCAATGGCCTCTCTTTCAGTTCCTGCCTCCAGGTGCCTGCCTTGAGTTTCTGCCCTGACTTCCCTTCATGGTGGAAGATAAGCTGTGTGCTGAAATAAACCCTTTCCTCCTCAAATTTCTCTTGGTCACAGTGCAATAGAAACCCTAACTAAGACAAATTGGTACTAAGCTATGGGGTACTGTTATGACAGACCTGATTGATCATGTGTTTTTTGGGAGGATTGTGGTAGTATTTGAACTTTGGGCCAGAGAAGCCATTGAGTGCTCAGAGCTCAGTAGGCTGTTCTGTGGGAACTTGAAAGATAAGCACTTTGTGAAGCGTTTATCTAATAATTCTTTATCAATAAAATATCGGGATTCAGATATTACGGTAAGAACCTGAATGATCAGAGAAGTGAAGCCACCAGTGACTCTTCCATTTCTCTATTTAAAAGGGCTGAGATCCTCTCTTAGCCCCGCCTTACTACTTCCTGTCTCCTATTTGTCCCCAGTCCTCCAAAACCTCTGTGGTTAATTTTGGTCAGCTAGTGGCTAGCTCCACCCTCTGACTCAAAGCAAACTTTGTCGTCATAATGCCATCAAAATATCACACAACAACATTGGGAGCAATGTAGGTGATGGAGGCCTGGCTTGTGAAGTTTTGGAGGGAAGCCAAGACTCAACTGGGGTGGCGTGTGGCATTTTGTGTTAAGAATCTGTGGTGTCTGGTCAGCTAGAGCTGGAGTTGACTGTGGTCAAGATGAGACCAACACCATTAAAGTAGAATCTTTGCTTTGCTGGGACAATGGATGCTGGTTATCAGGAGCTGAGAAGTTAGCACTGATTAAGAAGAGACCAATGCACACCTTTAATCCCAGCACTCGGCAGAGGTAGATGGATCTCTGAGTTCGAGGCCAGCCTGGTCTACAGAGCTAGTTCCAAGACAGCCAGGGCTGCACAGAGAAACTCTATCTTGAAAAAAAAAAAACCTACAAAACAAATAAAACAACAAAACAGAGGCAAGTGTCATTGAGGGAGAGCCTCCTTCTGGGATGTCTTCCCCCAGGGTCAGCAACCAGAGGCTGTGGTCCAGAGGCAGCCAAGGCTGTACCTCTTACCGGCAGCTGAACTTGGTAATGTGTAACAATCCCCCAGGTGGTATTGATTTTGAAGGCAGGAAGAGCACCTGAGGCATGGCATCATGAGAGGCAGCGGGAGGCCATTGATAAAGGTACAGCCTCAGGGGCAGTGAAAATCCCAGAATTAAAGGGGTCATGGAGAAAGCCTTTGCACATGGAGCAGGGCCAGAGTCTCATGAGACACTAGGAGAAGCTTTTGGTGAAGGTTCAGCCTAAATGCAGCAAAGACCCCAGCACTTTGGAGATCCAGGACCATGGGGCAACCACCAGGGGTAGTAGCAAGTGTGCAGTGAAGCTGGCCTGAGTCTGTGAGACAAACTGCATGTGCTTCAGATGGCTGAGCTAGAGAAGTGGAGCTAGCTGACAAGGCCATTTGGAGCCCAGAGGATCATGAGTCCAATCTTGTTAATAGCACACAAACCTAAAAATTTAAAGCTACTATCCACTTATGAGAAACAAGATTCAGCATTTGTCTTTTGTGGCCTGGGTTATCTCTCTTAGTATAGATTTCTCTGATTCATTTATAAAAGTATTTATTTTAATTGTGTATGTGTGTGTTTGTGTGTATGTGGTGTGTCTGCGCTTATAAGTGTACATGCACTCAGAGGCCAGAAGTGTTGGATAGCCCTGGATCTGGAGTTATTACCACTAGTAAGCCATACAACATGGGTGCTGGGAACTGAACTCAGGGCCTCTGCAAGATCAGTATAAAAATAGTAATAAAAATAATGTGGTACTCTCACCAAAACAGACATGTAGACTAGTGGAACAAAAACAGAACATCCAAATCTTAGTGTATGTAACGACACCATCTGAGAGTTGACAAAGAAGCCGTGGTGGTTTGGATGGAAATGCTGCTCCCCATGCCAAGGATCATAAGGAGTGGCACTATTAGGAGATACTGCCTTCTTAGAGGAAGTATGTCACTGGGGGTGGGCTTTGAGGTTTCAAATGCTCAAGCCAGGCCCAGTGTCTTTCTCTCTCTTTCTGCTGCCTGCTAGCCCAGATGTAGAACTCTCAGCTACCTCTCCAGCACCATGCCTGCCTGTGTGCCACCCTGCTTCCTGCCTTGATGACAATGGACTAAACCTCTGAACTTGTAAGCAAGCCTCAGTTGAATGCTTTCCTTTATAAGGGTTGCCATTGTCATGGTGTCTCTTCACAGTGATAGAACATTAACTATGACAGAAGTAAAAAACATGCACTGGAGAAAAGACAACATCTTCAACAGATGGTGCCAAGGAAACTGGATGTCTACATGCAGAATGAAATTAGATCACTACCTATTACCTTTCACAAACGATAACTCCAAACAGGTCAAAGACCTAAATTTGAAACCCTGAAATCACTAGAAGAAAACATAGGCAGTACCCTACATGATATAGATGTGGCAAAGTATGTTCTAAGTAATACTTCATTTTTCCTGTAATTGACCAACAATTGGCAAGTAGGACCTCATAAAACTAAAATGCTCTGCATACCTAAGGAAACAATCAACCCAGTGAAGAGGGAGCCCCCCGATTGAAGTTTCCCTTCTTTCCTCTACTCCCATTCCCTTCTCTCACCTCCCCTCTGCCCCCCTCCATCCATTCCTTCTCTGTTTTTGTTCAGAAATGGGCAGGTCTCCCAAGGGTGTCAACAAAACATGGCATATCAAGTTGAGGTAGCACTAAGCTCCTCCTCTTGTGTTAAGACTGGGCAGGGCAATCAGTATGGAGAATAGGTTCCCAAAAGCTAGCCAAAGTGTTAGGATAGGTCCTGTTCCCACTGCTAGGAGTCCTACAAGTAGACAATTGTCACACATATGCAGAGGGCCTAGGTTGGTTCCATGCAGGCTCCCTAGCTGTCAGTCCAGAGCTGTCGATCCCAGAGTCGGTCCAGGTCAGTTATTTCTGTGGATTCCCTTGTATGATCTTGATACCCCCCTCCACCTGACTTGTTCAATCTTTTTTCCCCTCTCTTCAACCAGATTCCTTGAGCTTGGCTCAGTGTTTGGCTGTGGATCTCTGTATTTGTTTCCACCAGTTACTGGATGAAGGCTCTCTGATGACATTTGGGGTAGTTATCCATCCTTCGACATTTATGTGGTTTCATTTACTGGCTACTGTGAATAGGGTAGCAATGAACATGGCTGAGCAAGTCTGTGTAGAACAGAATATGGAGTCTGATCACAGGAGATGGCCAGTTCAGGCCACTTATCCACTACTGCTAGGAGTCATAGCTGGGGTCATCCTTGTTGACTCGTGGGAGTTTCCCTTGCATCAGGTTTCTACCTGACCCTGAAATGTGCCCCCATGAAGGTATCTCTTTTATTACTCTTCCTCTTCATCTACTCTCCAACCCCATCATTCAGTTTCCCATCACCACCTGCCCTTAGTCTACCCAGGAGATATTTTTATTTCCCCTTCTCTGGGAAATCCATGTGTCCCCCTTTGGGGTCTCTTTGTTACCTAGCCTCTCTGGGGCTGTGGATTATAGCATGGTTATCCTTTACTTGCCAACTATTCTTATGACAATTGATATCCAAAATATATAAATAAATAAAAAGTCAAGAAATAAATGACCCAATTAAAATGGGTTATGAATCTGAACTGATTTAAAAGAAATAAAAATGAGCAGGGTGGTGGTGGCACACACCTTTAATCCTAGCACTCAGGAGGCAGAGGCTGGCAGATCTCTGAGTTCAAGGCCAGCCTGGTCTACAGAGCAAGTTTCAGGATAGCCAGAGATACACAGAGAAACCCTGTCTCTAAAAAAAAATAACCTACAAAGAAAAGGCTAAGAAACATCTCAAATAGTGTTCATCATTCTTAGCAATTAGGGAAATGCAAATCAAAACAACTATAAGATTTCATCCAGTCAGTATGACAAAGGTCAACAAAACAACTAACAACAAATTGCTGGTGGGGGATGTGGGGAAAGAGAAACATGCATTTGCTCTTGGTGAGATTACAAACTGGTCCAGTCATTCTGGAAATAAATGTTGAGAATTCTTAAACACTTAAAAATAAATCTATTATATGATCCAGCCATCCCACTCCTTGGCAGATGCCCAGAAGACTCCATATTCTGTTCTACACAGACTTGTTCAGCCATGTTCATTGCTACCCTATTCACAGTAGCCAGTAATGAAAACACATAAATGTCGAAGGATGGATAATGAGAATGTAACTTATACACAATGGAAGGCTATTCAGGTACAAAGAAAAATAAACTCATGAAATTTGCAGGTAAATGGATAGAACTAGAAAATATTATACTGAGTGAGGTAGCCCAAATCCAGAAAGACCAACACTACATATTCTTTCTCATCTGTGGTTCCTATGTCCAACCTCAGATGTTAGTATATAACCTGGAGTAACAACAGAAACCAGGGAAGTAAGTAGGGACCATGGCCTGGGGTGGGTTACTAGAGAGGGGAATTGCAGAATAGAGGTAAAATGAATAAAGAAACAGAAAAAATAGAGGGGGGGGGAACCTTTACTTGGGGATGAGGGAGAGATGTCAATATAGGAGAGTAAGGGGGTAGGGAAAATAATGATAGAATGTTTGAAAAAAGCTACAAGGAATCACATTATAAAATTATCTATATTACATATATACACATATATGTATAGTTTAAGTGAAATTATGTCACTTGGGGTGATAATACTCTTCCAAGAACCATAGGTATATAGCTAAAGGACTGCATATCCTATCACAGAGATACTTGCACATGCACTATTCACAACAGCAAAAAAGAAAAGAAAAAAGAAACAATCAGTGATGTACATGTGAATCAAAAGATAAATGGTTAATAAAAACATTGTACATGTGAAGCTTGATCCTAATTAGTCTTAACAATAAAAACCCAGAGTCAGGTATTAGGATGAAAGCTGAAAGATCAGAGAAGCAGAACAGCCAGCCACCAGAGACTTTTTTTTTTGAGACAGAGTTCCTTTGTGTAGTTTTGGTGCCTGTCCTGGATCTCGCTCTGTAGATCAGGCTAGCCTTGATCTCATAAAGATCTACCTGGCTCTGCCTCCCAAATGCTACGATTAAAGGCATGCGCCACCACTGCCCTCACCAGAGACTTCTTACCTCTACCAGTGCTCAGACTGAAATGGGCCAACCTGTCTCTATGAATCCTCAGACTGAATGGGTGATCCTGTCTCAGTCTGAAAGGAGGAGATCCTGTCTCCACCTCCCATGTGCTGGGATCAAAGGCTTGAGCCTCCCATGTGCTGGGATCAAAGGCATGCACCACCACCCGGCTCTGTTTCTCTTTTAGACTGGATCAGTCTCAAGGGTGGCCTTGAACTCCAGATCTTCCTGCTTCTTCCTCCCAAGTGCTGGGACTAAAGGTGTGTGCCACCACTGTCTGGTCTCTAAAGTTAACTAATGTCTAGCTCCACCTCTGGTCTCCAGGCAAGCTTTATTTGTCAGAACACAAACAATATCACACAACGTACATGTACACAATGGCATTTTTTAAAGCCAGTGTGAGAGTGGTTACAGGCTATGGAAGAGACCATGAGAGGAAGAAAAGAGGAAATGAGGAAAGGGAAGGAGGGAAGCTATAAAGAAGGAACAAGGCCGTTAGAAGTAGAAGGCACAAGAGGTGAAAATGAGGAGGGGAGAAGAGTGGGAGTGTCATGGGGAGAACCACCAAGTCTGGGGTGGGGGTGAATGTACCAGACCAAAATTAATATAAATGTTTTAACAAAGAATAGATACTATGAATAGAAACACAGAGGGCAAAATCTCAGGAATCAAGGCAGAGACCCACCCCTCTGGGAAGGAATAGAGTCCTTTTATAGCAGATGAGCAAAGTTATCTGACCTGTCCTCCTGGGCCATTTGTCGGAGTGAAGTTATTTTTGAACGGAGTTAAGCAGCACAGATCAAGGCGGATGTGATGTTGTACATCTTTAATTTAATCCCAGTACTCAGGAGACAGAGGCAGGTGGATCTCTGTGAGTTCAATGCCAGCCTAGTCTACATAGCATGTTCTAGGATAGCCGAGGCAACAAGATAAGACTCTATATCAAAAGGAACAAGGAGTGTTGTTGGTTGTTTTCACTCTTTGCTCTTTGACTTTTTACTCTTTGGGGGATCACCACCCAGTTCCCAAGAAAAACACATGGACATTTATTCTTTATTATAAATGCCTTGCCAGCTTTTCTCTTCTTTTTCTTTTTTTTGCATTGTAGAGTAAAATTGATTGGGAGACTTGCTTACAGAAGCAAGACAGCTGGATCCCCACAATTTTTTTTTCATTTTTTAAAAACTTTATTTTATTTTTAATGCTGAATGCTGTTTATTGAAGGGGGGAAGAGGTCTTAAATACAGGCTTACAGCACAATGGGAGAACCCCAGAGGGCAGAAGTTTGCTACCGATGTTTTACAATCTTGCATCTAAACTGTTGACACCCATTATGCAGGATACGCAGACAAGGAACTTCCCTTCAGCATTCAGGAGGGTGGAACCCGGCAGGGAATTAGCATAGGGAGGATATCAAGGTCAAGGTCAGCAAGTAAGGCAACAGTTACCCAAAACGGGGGCCAGGGCCCTACAGGTCCCCCTTTTACTAAAAAATGAGTTTCTGACTTAGGTTGTGTGGAAGTCAGCAGGTCACCTTACCCATCATGGAGACACCTGCCCAGGCCACACAGGTGCTCTGTCTTAGGTTGGTGAGCGCCTCCCAGGCATTACCGGTCTCTGAATACTCATTATCATACAGGCTCAATCATGTGTGAATTGCAGAGTTAACTGCTGCCAAAGATCTCAAAATGGCACTGAGCTTGCAATCTGTGTGTTCGACACAGAAAAGACCAGCAGAGGTCCTATCCCACCCATAGCCAGTAGACTAAACGCAACTGAGCCTTTCCCTTCCTTAACGAGCCTTGCTGCAAATTGGAGTCCTTGTAAGATGGTATCCCAAAAATGGATACAACTCAAATGGAACTTGAGTTTATAAATTTATAATTTTCAAAGCCAATCGAAATGTATATAACTATTGAATTAAATTTATCATGCCCAATAGAATGAAAGATTAATTAACTGTTATAGATACTTTTGCTGCCAGGGTTTCCACTGTGCTAGATGTAGTAAGCAATTATGAAATGGTAATCCCAGAAACAGTAGCAGCGGTGGCTGCCACTGCTATAACAGCAACAACAGCAGCAGCAATGTCAAATTCTCTTCTGGAGCGTGTGGACATCCACTGGCACGAACTGCCAAGGCCCATTTTTCTTGATCCCAGCACGACTTAGGCTGGCAGCTCTTCTGGAGAATCCAAAGCATGGCTACATTTCCTAGGCTTATGTTAATGCTTGCCAATGCTGGCCATATTGGGCTCTCAATCCCCATTGGCATCGGAAGTGGAGAGATTTTCATTAAGGCCCAATAAGTCTCTGTCATGTTGGGTTTCAGAAGCAGTCACAGGGTGAACACAGTGCTCAGGAATCCAAAGAGGAACCTCATTGTCCTGAGGAAAGACATAAACAGAACCCTGGGCCTACACCAACACCAGATTGGGTCTCCTTCAAGTGCTAGTAGAAAGATCCTTCCATTGTTCCAGAGGGTGATTTGCAACAGGAGACCTCCAGTGCTTATCTGCAGTGGATACTCCAGCAGTAACCACTGATAAAAAATTTAAAATATATAAAACAAGGGAAAGAACGGAATGTGGAGAGGAATGATGAGTCCCCAGTCCCCACCCCCCTTTTTTTTTTACTCCAGCAAAATATGTTTGTTTGGTTCCTTTTTAAGCAGTTCAAATTTTTCTTTTTTTTTTCATTTTTCACTTTTTCAAATTAATCAATTTATCCACCTTTCTATTATCAGCTTGATACAGTATGTATTCCCATCTTAATTGTGAAATGTTTCATTGAGGCTTGCTCAGTAATTGAGTAAAACCAAAACTTATTAAAAGCCACAGTCGTCCTAGGGTCCCCCATGCTATATATATATATATATATATATATATATATATATATATACATATATATATATATATATATATATATATATATATATATATATAGTCTCCATGGTTTTGTGGGTTGTAGTCTGATTGTTCTTTATTTTATATCTAGAATCCACTTATGAGTGAGTACATACCATGTTTGTCCTTCTGGGTTTGGGTTACCTCACTCAGGATGATTTTTTCTAGTTCCATCCATTTGCCTGCAAATTTCATGCTTTCATTGTTTTTCTCTGCTGAGTAGTACTCCATTGTGTATATATACCACATTTTCTTAATCCATTCTTCAGTTGACAGACATCTAGGTTGTTTCCAGGTTCTGGCTATTACAAATAGTGCTGCTATGAACATAACTTAGCATGTATCTTTGTGGTATGAATCAGCGTTCCTTGGGTATATGCCCAAGAGTGGTATGACTGGGTCTTGAGGTAGTTCGATTCCTAATTTTCTGAGAAACCGCCATACTGATTTCCACAGTGGTTGTACAAGTTTACATTCCCACCAACAGTGGAGGAGTGTTCCCTTTGCTCCACATCCTCTCCAACATTGACTGTCATTAGTTTTTTTGAAATTCTGACAGGTGTAAGGTGGTATTTCAGAGTCATTTTGATTTGCATTTCTCTGATAATTAAGGATGCTGAGCATTTCTTTAAATGTCTTTCAGCCATTTGTGATTCTTGTTTTGTGAATTCTCTGTTTAGCTCTTTAGCCCATTTTTCAATTGGATTGTTCAGTATTTTGATGTCTAGTTTCTTGAGTTCTTTATATATTGTGGAGATCAATCCTCTGTCAGATGTGGGGTTGGTGAAGATCTTTTCCCATTCTGTTGGCTGTCTTTTTGTCTTATTGACTGTGTCTTTTGCCCTGCAAAAGCTTCTCAATTTCGAGAGGTCCCATTTATTAATTGTTGTGCTCAGGGTCTGTGCTGTTGGTGTTATATTTAGGAAGTGGTCTCCAGTGCCAATGCGTTCAAGAGTGCTTCCTACTTTCTTTTCTATTAAGTTTAGTGTAACTGGATTTATGTTGAGGTCTTTTATCCACTTGGAGTTGCGTTTTGTGCATGGTGACAGATATGGATCTATTTATAATCTTTTACATATTGACATCCAGTTATGCCAGCACCATTTGTTGAAGATACTTTCAAAGTTTTGGCTTCTTTGTCAAAAACCAGGTGTTCATATGTGCATGAATTAATGTCAGGGTCTTCAATTCGATTCCATTGGTTTGTATGTCAGTTTTTATACCAGTACCAAGCTGTTTTTGTTACTATAGCTCTGCCAGCTTTTCTTAAGTTATCCTATCCACCTTTCGCCTCTGGGCTTTTCCTTTCCTTACTTCTGTATATCTTGCTTTCACTCTTACTCTGTGGCTGTGTGGCTGTGTGGCTGTGTGGCTGGCCCCTGGCATCCTCCTCTCCTTGTTCTCTTGCTCCTTCTTATTTTCCTCTCAGATTTCTTTTTCTATTTATTCTCTCTGCCTGCCAGCCCCACCTATCCTTTTTCCTGCTTCACTATTGGCCATTCAGCTCTTTATTAGATTAATCAGGTGTTTTAGACAGGCAAAGTAACACAGCTTCACAGAGTTAAACAAATGCAACATAGAAGAATACAACACATCTTTGCATCATTAAACAAATGTTCCACAGCATAAACAAATGTAACACATCTTAAAATAATATTCCACAACAAGGAGAAAGAGGAGGAGGAGGAAGTGGAGGAGGAGGAGGAGAAGGAGGAGGAGGAAGCAGTTTTGTGATGACACTTGTCCTCTCTGATGCTAGCCACATTGGATGAGGCACCAGGGCCACCAGGAATTAGTCTCTATTTTTTTTTGTACAAGGCATCACTATTTACTGGGTCAGGCTCCAAGCTGTTGGAGAATGTCGGGTGTGCTTTTTATTTTATTTTTATCTCCCCCCACCCTGCTTTTTTTTTTGTCCCTACAGGGAGGAGAATAAAAAAAAATTGTTTGAAAAATACTGTATTAGAAACTAACCAGAAAAATGTAAAAATTACCAATACTTATGTTCTTATGTATTAGAATAACAGAACTTTATTTTTTTATGTTATATATTTATTATATCAATAAAGTTATGGATTAATTGGCTCGTGCAGCTCAGTCTCTTCTATATCTCTTTCTTTGAGACAGGGTTTCAATGTATAGCCCTGGCTGTCCTGGATCTCACTCTGTAGCCCAGGCTGTCCTCACGGAGATCCGCCTGCCTCTGCCTCCCAAGTGCTGGGATTAAAGGCGTGCCCCACCACTGCTGGTTCTGTGCTTTTCTGTTAGTCCTCACAGTGTTCATCTTTGGGTGTAGTGGGCTGGTGCTTTCATTGACCTGGCACTTTTCTTTTTGGCTTCCTTTTTTTCTGATCATTTTTTTCTTCACTCATTTTCATGAAGCTCTTTCTTGGCTGTTAATGTGCTTAGTGTGCCAAATTAATTCTCTTGTCAAGAATCTTATCCTTAACTTGCTTGTTTGCAACAATGCCAACAGCATGTGGAAGACATTGTAGAGTCCAGTTTTGCCATGGTAACATGGATGTAACATGGATGCAACATTCCTTACTGAACATACAAACAGCTCCACATTTTCTAAAAGACTAAGAAAACACATGTCATGTTCTTCTCCTCTTTCCTTCTGCATTGTCACTTTGGTAACTCCTGGAAGACGGCCATTCTGGCTGGAAAGCCCTTACACTTTCTTGCTCATCTCTAACTGCAACTTAGTACTCACTGATCTTCCCTACCCCTTCCTTTCTCTTGTTACCATGAAGCCTTTGGTAGCTACCACTCTACTCTCAGCCTCTACGCCTCATGGTCACGAGAGCCCACATGTGAACGCATCAAGTCGTGCTTGCCACTTTGTGCCTGGGCTGTTTCACTCTAACACAATGATTTCGGATCCCATTTGTGTTATTGAAATTGGAGGAGTTTCGTTTTTTATTTAAAAAAAGTAAATTTTTTTTGAGAGGGTCTCACGAGGCAGGCCCAAATGGTTTAGAACTTTTTATATAGACCACGCTGACCTCCAACTCACAGAGCTCCACTTGCCTTCTGAATGCTGGGATTAAAGGCATGTATCACCATGTCTGGCTTAGATTTTATTTTTATAAAGCCAATAGAATGTAGTCTTGTGTTTCTCTCTGTTGATGTATTTCATTTTTACTAGAAGGGAAAGATTTGGTTACCAACATATCTCAGTTTCAGAATTAGAGTCCTAGGTGAAACTACCTATTGTCTCACTGTGTCCCGAGAGGAAGATTCCTTAATGGGGTACACTTGGAAGTCTTCTAGAATTTATGCGGATTTTTCCATAGCTCCTCTCTTCCCTTAACTCTAGACCATCTGCTAGAGTTAATACGTAAAGAAGCAAATATACTAAATACCAGGTGAATCCCAAGGGTTGGAAAAAGAATGCCCTTCAGGGGAAATGAGGAAGCCTCTGAGACCACCTGGGGAGGGAAGGGGGAGCAGTGGTTACAATAGTCCCTGAGAGGAAGCACGTACTTAAACGTCTCAGCAAAGTCCTAGGAAACAAGTCTCCAGAGTCTCCGGAAGTGAAGTGAACCCACATATGGATCAATTTCCCTTTGTGAGTTTTCCTCACAGAGCCATCGAGGAGATGATGCCTGATGCTGAGGTGAGGTTCCATGGTACCTATTCCTTTCTCCAGGCTCATCTAGGAAAGCTAGTCTGCATGTAAGAGAAATAGATGGATGGTTCTGTGACAGTATAGGGTACCTTTTACTTAAAAAATTTAATTACTCAGGGTTTCTCAGGAACGGCTTAAAGGCGATGGGGAGGAACAGCTTAGTGTAAAAGTTCCACATGTGGATCAAGCATACACCGTTAATCCCGACATGCAAGTAGCAGCATCAGGTTGCTCCCAGTGAAGGAGAGGCCGGTTTGGGTAGGAAGTTCTGGGACAGAAATGCTACATAGTGAGATCCTGTCTCAAAAGCAACCAACCAGACAAAACCCCCAAACTTTCATGTGTGAATACAGGACGAATATTCACTGGGTGAAAAATTCTGAACCATCTCTGAGTCACAGCTGTAAAATAAACAGCGAGTACAGGCAGAAACACTGTTCCCCCACCCCCACCGCCCGACGTATGTTATTGTCGTGATTGTTAGAGCATCATTCATAAACAATCTCTTTTTCCAGGAGTCATCCAGTGATATATCCCTTTCCTCAGGCTGCCTGGAGAGACAGTGTGCTGAGTGAGCATCCTGGGAAGAAGGACATTTAGTCAAGCTATCACACCCGCACCGGTAGGTTTAGTAGTTGGTTGATTAGCTCCTTGTACTGAAACAGAACATACAAAGAAGTTGTTCCTTAGGATTATAGATGAAAACTTGCTTTACAAATTCCAAAGGCGTGAGCAACAGTATAAAGTGGCAGGAAAGACAAGTTGCAGTGTGCTGTCAGTGTATACGGGATGTGTCCTTGCTATTATTCACATTACATAGGTGTGAGCTGTTTCTCAGAACAAAATCAGGAAACTACAGGAGGCAGAGGCAGGTGAATCTCTGTGAGTTTGAGGCCAGCCTGGTCTACAAAGCAAGTTCCAGGACAGCCAGGACTGTTTCAAGAAACCCTATCTCAAAAAACCAAACCAAACCAAACAAACAGCCCCTCCCCGCAAAAATCAGGAAACTCAGATCTCATGATTTTAGTTTCTTCTTTAAAAATATTTAAGTCCTTCATCTGTCATCTGTAGGTTGGAAAGGGATTGGTTTATGTTTTACAAACAAATACCTGGAATTCACTTACTGAATTCCTTCAAGGAAGCCGTGAAAGCATATCTTCTGAATTCACCACTGATTAGGAAGCTGGGCATTGAAGCTTGGATGCTAAACCTTTTCATGCTTCCTCAAAAATCATGAACAAGGACTGGAGAGATGGCTCAGTGGAGCACTCAGGGAGGAGCACTGGCTGCTCTTCCAGAGGACCTGGTCTGAGTTCCAGCATCCACAAAGCAACTCATGATTGTCCTAGGGATCCAATGCCCTCTCCTGGCCTCCCCCAGCCCCAGGTACACAGGTGGTGCACAACACACATGCAGGCAAAATGCCCATATGCATAAAATATAATAATAATAATAATAATAATAATAATAAAACAACCACAAATAAGAGACTAGAAGTAGTGTAGCCCAAATCTTTGTTCTCAGGGATCACAAACGATCCTTCCTTTAAAGCTTGTGCTCTTTGCTACCTTGCAAACTTCCTTCTCTTCCATTCCTGGTGACCCCCATTATCCAAAACAGGAGATCCAAAATTAACAAAAATCTCAATATATGAACTATTAGTTTTGTTAAGATTTTTTTTTTTTTGGTTTTTTCGAGACAGGGTTTCTCTATGAAGTTTTGCGCCTTTCCTGGAACTCACTTGGTAGCCCAGGCTGGCCTCGAACTCACAGAGATCCGCCTGCCTCTGCCTCCCAAGTGCTGGGATTAAAGGCGTGCGCCACCACCGCCCGGCAAGATTTTTTTTTTTTAAAAAAAGATGTATTTTAGTTATTTTTAAAATTCTGTGTATGTGGCAAGGGGAGAGGCAGGTACCTGAGTGTCAGTGCCTGTGGAGGCAAGAGCCACCAGGTACCTCTGGAACTAGAGTTACAGGTACTTGCGAGCTGCCCAGTTTGGGTGCTGAGAACTGAACTCGCTTTCTCTGTAAGAGCAATATGTTCTCCTAACCATTGTGTGTCTCTCAAGCCCCCTGAAGACTTTTCAACAGATCATTTTAAGTATTAACTTGTTGCAATGCTCCTACTGTTTAAAAATACAGTTGTACATTTTATTTATTCAATTAATAAACACATCCTTTTTTGCAATAAACGCACAACTTACTGTCCAAATACTTGAAAATGGCTCCTCTCTTTTCCCCAACAAAATTAATTCCACAAGACAAAAAGGGAGAGAAAAGTCCCCTCTGTTTCATCTCAAATCTCTTTAGAAAATCGTCTTCTTTTTCTTCACTTTTTAAGTTTACCAAGAAGTGGCTGGAAAACACACTTCCTGCTCTTCCACAGGTCCCAGGTTTGACCCACCTCTGATGACTGTGGCCTCCCAGGGGACCTGCACAAACCTACATAGGATCATAAACATACACATAATTAAGAAAGAGAATAAATCTCAAAAGAAAAACAAAAAGAGAAGAATCTCATTTGTTTCATTTCACCCAGGTGGCATTGTAAGTAGGAAAAGATTATTTTTCAGTGTGCTGATTAGACCCTACAAAGGTGTAGGAAAGCATTAGTCCAGAGGGCAGTGATGGGTTCAGAAATGATAAAAGAAATGTCCATAGCATGGAATAATAATTGGAATGAGGGACTCTCCATTTTTGAATAGTACTTTCATGTGAGGGTGAGTTTCTTTATATAGGCTCCAGGAATACAAATTGTTCTTTGTGAAGGAGGGCGGTGGAGGTTGATCAGAGCTGCCGTGCATATAATTTCCAGTTATATGGAAAAATTATATGATCTTTGCTATGCAAATAAGTGATATGCAAATAAGGATAGTGCTGGCTGATCAAAGTTCAGTCATAGTCAAATGCTCCAGCCACTGGGCTCCAAGCTTCAGCTATGTGGTGTCAAGTTTTTTCTTCATTCCACCACTAACAGTTTGAGATTTCTGAACCATCCTTGTGAAAATACCATAATGGAGACTAACTTGGCTCTCTGTGTGTTGAATAGAGGTTAGAGTAACAGCTGTAGTCATGAAGAGTTTCTTCTGATCCCAGAGGAGCAGAATTGGAAGTTTCTAGATTTATGGAATGGCATCTGTAGAAGGTTACATCAAGGGTTTGCGAGAAAGCAACACTTACCACATGGAGGCTGCAGGGAGGGAACAGAGATTGCATGGTGAGCTGAAGGAGGTTTGAACAAATGGGACACATAGATGTGTAATGAAGATAGGGCACTGGTTTTAGAGTTTTGAGGGTTGAAAGAGGAGAGATGGCTCAGTGGTTCAGGGCACTTGTTGCTTTAGCAGCAATTTATTCAATTGGTTCAATTTCCAGCACCCATACGGTGGTTCATAACCATCTGTAACTCCAGTTGCAGGGCATCCCCTTCTGACCTCTTCTGGCACCAGGCACATACATGAACCACATATGTACATGCAGGCAAAAGACTCACACATTAAAGAAAATAAATACATTCTAAGAAAAGAGAAAATTATTTGAGAGAGAGAGAGAGAGAGAGAGAGAGAGAGAGAGAGAGAGAGAGAGAACAGTTACAACCAAAGACAAAGTTTCATACACAGGTGGGCCATTCTGAAACAACCTTTCTCAGCTATTTAGAAATATAGGCAATTGTGCACACCTCAGGCTATAGTCTTAAGAGCATTGTCTTAAGAGACCCAGGACATAACCCTATCTAGTGTGTAAGTAAAGGTGGACCAGTCTAGAGGAATCTGGCAAAGCCAGGGTCAGAGCAGTTGGAGGCTAGGGCTTTTTTTGAGGAGTTAGAATTACCTCTATTTTTAAAAATTGCCAACCTGAAGTGGGCCAAAGACCTTAATTTAAAACTTACTGGGTGTACAACCACTCTTAAGGGCAGGACCCATCCATGTCCAGCAGTAGATGACCAACACAAAACAAACTCAATGGCATTTTTGGAGAAATAAAACTACCAATGAACAAATGGGCTTATGAAACAGGAAGTTTTCAAAAGAAGAAACACGAAAGACCAATAGCTATCATTTTAAAAAGTGTTCAGCATCCCTAGTCATCAGGAAAATGCAGATTAAAACTATTTTGAGATAGCACTTCATCACAGTAGGAATGTTATCACCAAGCTACCTGACAACAAATGTTGGAGAAGATGTGGAGAAAGAGGAATGCCTATTCACTGCTGGTTTGAGTGCAAATTAATATGGCAACTAAGGAAATCAGTCTGATGGTCCTTAAAAAATTCAAAATACAAACTACCCTATGACCCAGCTATTCCATTCCTGGGCATATACCCAGATAACTACATACCCGACAACAAAGATATTTGCACATCTATTTTATTTACAATATCAAGGAAATAGAACCAACTTAGATGCCACCAATAGTTAAATAGATAATGGAATTGTGGTACATATACAAAATAGATTGTTATTCAGATATGAAGAAATATGAAATCATGAAATTTGCAGGGAAATGGATAGACTTAGGAAGTATAAGATTAAATAAGGTGACCTAATCTCAGAAAGAATAATAACCTCATGTTCTCCCTTTTATGTGGATCCTAGCCCATAGCATAACACACACACACACACACACACACACACACACACACACACACACACACACTCACACACACACACAAAAAAAAACTGTAAGTGTGGGTAAAATATAACATTTAGAAAGGAGAACAAGAAAGGATAATAAGGAAGTACACAAGAGTTAAGAAAGAGAATATGAAGCTAATTATGTTTCTAGGTTCGATCTGTCATAGTTTTCCCTTTTTATGGCAGATAAATGTATAAAAATAGAAGTTCATTGTGATGCACGGAGTTTGGGACTGAGTAAGAGTGCATTGGAGCGGCCACCTTAGTCTAGCCCTGTCAGTCTATTACAATAAAGTGATTTAATTAAAAATATTGTTCCAACAAGGATGATATGATATTCTTTATCCTTTCTGTGAACAAGAATCAAGTAAAGTGATGGTGTGAGTGACAGGCAGGCTTAGGGAGGAACTGTAAAGAAGGAGATCATCTTTTTGTTGGAGCAGAGTGCTTGGAGAGAGGGAGAACTGTGAGCAGTCTGCATCCTGTGTGTAGGGCCTGCCATACATCCCATTTCCTGTTCTTAGATGAGGCAACAGGGACAGCTCGAGTGTCTAATTCCCAGACTCCTTATCTGTTGTTGGAGAAGGGAGCAGAAGAAATCTGCCCCTGATGTGAGAGATCACTGTTTTACCATGGACAGAAAAAGCTCCAAGCACTCAAATTCCATCTCAGCCCATCCAGGCCACCAAGAGAGTGGATGCCTTTGGAGTCTCGGTGGTATGTTTCCTCTCCCAGAGGAGAGTGTGCTCACAGAGTGTGTGTGTGGGGGTCTTTACAGAAACTGTTCGGGTGTGGGTCCTGCTGTAATACCTTAGGGCATCCACCGAGAAGTAGTGTCAGCCAGAGTCTGTCAGTGTTGAGCATCCTTCCAACTGGAGATCAGTTAGAGAGGTTCAGAGGTTGATCGGAGCCAGCCATGAAGCTCCATAAGATCAGTTTTAGGGGCAGCTGCCTCACTAGATGCTTTCGAATGGCCCATAAGGCATTTGAGAGATGCCATCCCAGTCTACCAGGACAGAGGAGAAAGAGCTGGCAGGCATTCATACTCAGAATTTTTTGGTGTGTGTTGTGGAATTCTGAATGAGTAGCCCAAATGGTTAGCTACTCATTCAGAAATTTCTTGAACTCAGGATTGTGTCTCGCTAAGAAGAATGAGGCTTACGGACTCAAGAGAAAGAGCCACTCACCCAGCAAATTTGTTAGAGAGCAAAGGGTGAGAAGTACGTGCAGGTGAGAGGGGCTGTAAGGTGAAAAAAATTGTCCAAGCCAAAGGGCCTAGGGGCTTTTACATGATCGCAGATGAATGGTGGTATAAAGGAGTAAAGGCACAAGATGACTCTTCTTCCTGACTCCAGACTGCCTGTGGTGGATTGATTACACTTACGGACTGGCCATAGGCTCTATAAACTCAATAGGATAGAGCTTGGTGCCTGGGAATCATGAAGTAGGGTTATTTGGTGTTTTTGTGCCTAGATGGTCAGTGTCCTTCATATAGCCTATTTCTAATAATGTAGTTCCCTTTTTATTCCTATCTCAGGAGGACCAAGAAGGAGAGAAGGAGGAGGTTACATCATTGGTACAGGACCACAATCAATCCAAAATAAGATAGGATTGCTTCCATCTGCTTTCAGAATGTTCATGTCTTTTCTCGTAGAACTTGTTTGACTCTCAAAGACCCTGAGATATGTTGAAAGAAAGGAAATTGGGGATAAACTCATGTCTTTTTTCTTCATATATTTAGATCCCATGAACAGATCAGCAACACATGTTGTGACTGAATTTGTTCTCCTGGGATTCCCTGGCTCTTGGAAGACACAAATTTTTCTCTTCGTGTTGTTTCTGGTGGTTTATGTCTTGACCTTGCTGGGAAATGGAGCCATCATCTGTGCTGTAAGATGTGATTCACGTCTACACACCCCCATGTACTTCCTCCTGGGAAATTTTGCCTTCCTTGAAATCTGGTATGTTTCCTCCACTGTTCCTAACATACTAGCCAATGTTCTCTCTAAGACCAAGGCCATCTCATTTTCAGGATGCTTCCTCCAGTTCTATTTCTTCTTTTCACTGGGTACAACTGAATGTCTCTTCCTGGCAGTAATGGCTTATGATAGGTACCTGGCCATTTGCCGCCCATTACACTACCCTGCCATCATGACTAGGAGGCGTTGTGGCATACTGGTGTCTTCATGCTGGCTCATTGGATTCCTTGGGTACCCAGTCCCTATCTTCTCCATCTCCCAACTCCCCTTCTGTGGTTCTAATATCATTGATCACTTCCTCTGTGACATGGACCCGTTGATGGCTTTGTCCTGTGCCCCGGCTCCTATTACTGAATTTATTTTTTATGCCCAAAGTTCCCTTGTCCTCTTTTGCACTGTTGCGTACATTCTTCGATCCTATGTTTTGTTGCTCAGGGCTGTTTTTCAGGTTCCCTCTGCAGCTGGCCGACTAAAGGCCTTCTCTACCTGTGGTTCTCATTTGGCTGTGGTCTCACTCTTCTATGGGACAGTGATGGTCATGTATGTGAGTCCTACATATGGCATCCCAACTTTGATGCAGAAGATCCTTACACTTGTATATTCTGTAATGACTCCTCTCTTTAATCCTCTGATTTATAGCCTTCGTAATAAGGACATGAAACTTGCTCTGAGAAATGTTCTGTTAGGAATGAGAACTGTCAAAAATGTATGAGTCAACGATGTGACACGCTTACATGTTCTAATAAAGAACAAACTGGAGATGTATCAGTTCATTCAGTTGTCTTTTACTTTGCTCTTTTTTTTTTTTTTTGAGACAGGGACTTATGTAGCCCTGGTTGGCCCTAAACTCATCTTTTAGCCAAGTATGACCTTAATCATCTGGTCCCCCTGCCTCCACATCCTAAGTACTAGGATTACAAGTGTGTGCCAATGTGCCAAGCTCTGAACTTGCTTTCAACACCAAGTGATATTTTTCAAAGTCTATATTCATTGGAAAAATAAAATGTGATTCCTATATGAGATAGTTGCTTACTCAGATACCCATGGTTCTTCATTACACACCTCATCCATCATTGTAACAGGACAATGAAGTCTGATGAACTGATTTCAATCCATAGGACCCATGTGGCAGAGAGAAAAAACCTATTCTTACAAGTTGTCCTTTTTCTTCCACATGTGTGCAGTGGCATGTATCCCCCAACATAATAATTAGTAAATATAGTTTAGAAACTCATGTCCAATATAGGAAGATGTACTTTTTAACACAGAAAAAGAAATTTCTGAAATATTTAATGAGTCTGACATTAATAATAAGGCAAATGGCATGAAAATTTGCCCTTAGCAAAGCCCCCCTTTCTAGCCTACCCTCATTCTTTTGTGTCAGCTGCTGACACCTAGGAACACTTTCTACCAGGGATCTCCAGCAGCCACACCTGACTGGGACTCAGGTAGGCAATTTTCATTTTCCCTCCAGTCTTGCCTGCAGCCCTGTAGCAACCTGCTTCCAGGTGCCTCTTCTCCTTCACCTTGACTCAACTCACTGGAGATTCCACCTTTTTATAAAGATCCAGACCCTGCCCCCTAGTTATTTCATCCCTGTCACTCCAGACGAATTCTTTGTCCTACTGCTGCCTCCTTTCAGGAGCCCCTCCTCCTATCACATCTCTATTTCCTAGTGATCCAACCTATTGGTGTGGACTGGATACCCCAGGCTTTTCCTCTCAACCTCTCAGCCTGTTTTCCTAGCCCATGTCTATTCTTTTCTGCCACTGACTGACTGACCTGCAGAAACGCTCTCTCCTAGAGATCCTACAGCCACCACACTTGCTTAACATCTTGAGAGGGTAATAGCAACCAAGGAATTGAACACCCACCTGGCAAAGACAAGACCATATATCAACACCTAGAAATACCCCAGTCACCATAACTCCAGCACCCTAGATATCAACACACATACACACATACACACACACACACACACACACACACACACACACACACACACACGAACAACCAAGATATTATCCCTCTGCCAGAACCCAGTAATCCTAATATAGTAGGCTCTGAGAAATGCAATATAACTAAAGCATAAGACAAGGACATCAAAACTGCAATTATCAGTATGTTCAAGGACCTTAAAGAAGGATATGAATACACTCCTTAATGAAAACTGTGAAAACACAAACAGTAGAATGAAATAACAAAGACACTTCAAGACAGGAAATAGAAATAGAGTCACTAAAGAAAACCCAAACTAAAATATAACTGGAAATGAAAAATTTAGAAAGTCAAACAAAAACCTCAGAGGTAACTCTCACCAACAGAGTACAAGAATAGAAGAGAGAATATAGGCACCGAGGACAAGGTAGAAGAAATGGATACCTCAATCAAAGAAAATGGTAAATCTAGAAAAATCCAGGTATTAAACATCCAAGAAATCAGGAGCACTATGAAAAGACCAAATATACAAATAATAGAAATAGAGGAATGAGAAGAAACCCAGGTCAAAGGCATGGAAAATATTTTCAACAAAATAAGATGTTCCTAACCTAAAGAAGGAGGTGACTATCAAGGTACAAGAAACATTCAGAATACCAAATAGGCTGGACCAGAAAAGAAGTTACCTATGACATATATTAATCAAAACACTAAATGTACAAAGCAAAGAAAGAATATTAAAAGCTTCAGGGGGAAAAGACCAAGTAATATCTGAAAACAGACCCATTAGAATAAACGTGACACCACAGATGCTGGCCCAGACTACTATATGCAGCAAAACTTTCAATCACCATATGAGGAGAAAAAAAGATTTTCCATGATAAAACAAAGATTAAGCAATATCTGTCTACAAATCTAGCTCTATAGGAGGCATTGGAAGGAAAACTTCAAGTGGGAGAAGTTAACCATACCCAAGAAAACACAAGGAAAAAGGAATCCCAGACCAGCAAATCAAAAGTGGGGAAAAACCCCACACCATAACAACAAAAATGACAGGAATCAACAAACAATTCTCATTGATATCAATGGTCTCAATTCCCCAATGAAATCACAGACTAACATACTGGATTTGGAAACAGGATCTATTCTTCTGCTGTATCCACGAAACACACCTTAACATCAAGGATAGGTATTACCTCAGGGTAAAAGGATGGAAAAATATATTCCAAGCAAATTGACCCAAAAAACAAGCCAGTGTAGCCATTTTAATATCTGACAAAATAAACTTCAAACCAAACAAAGAAGAGATAGAGAAGGACACTTCATACTCACTGAAGGAAAAAAAACCCAAGGGATAAGATATTGCAATTCTAAACATTTATGTGCCAAACACAAGGGAACCCAAGTTCACAAAATAACATAACTACAGCTAAAATCACATATTGATCTTCACACAGTGATAGTGCATGATTTTAATACTCTACTCTCGCCAATATATAGGCCATTTTGACAAAATCTAAACAGAGAAATGATGGAGCTAAGTGACATCATAAATCAAATGAACCTAGCAGATATTTACAGACCATTTCATCAAACACAAAAGAATGTACCTTCTTCCCAGCAGCTCATGGAACTTTCTCCAAAATTGGCCAAATACTCAGACACAAAGCAAGTCTCAACAGATATAAGAAAATTGAAATTACACCTTGCATCCTGTCTGGTCACCATGTATTAAAGTTGGATATCAACAGCAACAGAAACCACAGGAAGCTTACAAACCCATGGAAACTGAAAAACTCTCTACTGAATGAAAAATTGGATCAAGATGTAATTAAAGTCAAGAAAGTAATTAAAACCTTTTAAGAACTGAAATGAAAATGAAAACACAACATACTTAAACTTATGGGACACAATGAAGGCAGTTCTAAATGGCAAGTTCATAGCACTAAGTACCCACATCAAAAAAATTTGGAGAGATCTCATACTATCAACTTAATGACACACTTAAAGCTCTAGAACAACAAGAAGAAATAACACTCAAAAGTGGTGAATAGTCAAAAAAAAATACAAACAATACAAAAGAATCAGTGGACTGAAGAGTTGGCTCTTTGAGAAAATCAGAAGATTGATAAATCCTTAGCCAAATTAACTAAAGGACACAGAGAGAAGATTCAAATGAATAAAATTGCGGATTAAATGGATGATATTGGCAGGTGTGGTGGCACATGACTTTAATCCCAACACTCTGGAGGCAAAGTCAGGCAGAGCTCTGTGAGTTTGAGACCTGCCTTGTCTACAGAGTGAGTTTCAGGACAGCTAGGGATGTTACACAGAGAAACCCTGTCTCCGAAAAATCAACAGCCCCCCCCAAAGGAGGACAGATATCACAACGAAAACCAATAGACACTGAGGAAATTCAGAGAATATAAGAACATAATTTAAAATTCTCTACTTGACCAAATTGGAAAACCTAAAAGAAATGGAAAGTTTTTTGTTTTTTGTTTTTTTGATATACATTACCTAAAAAAGTTAAGTGAAGGTCAGAAAAGCAATTTAAACAGACCTGTAATGGAAGCAGTAATTAAAAGTCAATCAACCAAAAAAAAAAAAAAAATTCCAGGGCCAGCACAGGTTCTCTCCCTCACCACAGCCATCATCTATGCTTCTGTCAGGACTTGTTCCACCTGCATCCCTTTGGGTCACCTCCAACACTTGAAATTATACCTGTATCTAGCGCCTTGAACAAAAATAGGTCAAAGACCTAACCCTGAAACCAGAAACACTGAAACTGCTAGAAGAAACATAGGCAATATCTCCATGACCTAGGTGTGGGAAAGGACTTCCTAAATCAGTCTCTATTTGCTCAAGAATTGACAAATGGGACTTCATGAAACTAAAAGTCTTTTGCACAGCTAAAGAAACAACCAACTGAGTGAAGGGCGAGCCCACAGATTTGGAGACAATCTTTGTCATCTATATATCTGACAGAGGTTTAATATCCAGAATATACAAAAAACTAAAAACAAAACAAAGCAAAAAACCAGAGTCCAAAAAACAAGTGACTCATTTGAAAAGTGAGCCTAGAACCTAAATAGAGAGTTCTCAAAGGAAGAAAAAAAAATGACTTATAAATATAAATATAAATATAAAATATTTCAAAACATGTTCACCATCTCTAGCCCAAACAACTCAATATCCCACAAGATACCCACAGATAAATGCTCAGCCATATTTATTGCTGTTTCATTTACAATACCTAGGAAATGGAAACAACCTAAATATCCTACCACTGTTAAATAGATAACAAAAATGTGGTACATCTACACTATGGAATGCTATTCAGCTGCAAAGGAAAATGAAATCATATACTTTGTAAGTACATGGATAGAACTATAAAAGATTATATTCTGAGTTAACCCAGATCCAGAAAGATAAACATTGAGTGTTTTCTCTTATTGAGGTTTCTAGCTACCAATCTTCAGATGTGTGTACACAACCTGTATTAACTACAAAACACAGGAAAGTAAAATGGGATCAATGCCAGGAGTGTGTGTAGGGGTGTTGGGGAGTAATAGAGAGGGGACTAGCAGGCTACATATATTATGATCAAGGAAAATGGGGAGGGGGGACTCTTTAGGGAAGGGTAGGAAAGTAAATACAGAAGAAGGTAGGAACTGGGTAAAGGAGAATGGCAGGATACAAGTGATATGATCAGGGAAAATGGGGAGGGAGGATTCATTAGCAAAGGAGGTAAGTACAAAATAAGGTAGGATGAGGACAAAGAGGAATAGAATAGCAGGATACAAATGTTCTGACAGGGGACATGGGAAAAAGGGGAATGCCTGAGGGAACAAAAAGGAGGTAAATAAGAAGAAGTTGGGAGGAGGGTGTTTTAGTTACTGTTATTTTGTTACATAGAGATATCATGGCCAAGACATCTCTTATAAAAGAAAGTAGTTAATTAATTGGGGCTTACTTACAGAATTAAAGGACTAGTTCCTGATCATCATGGTGAAAAGAAGATAGACATAGCACTAGGGCAGTAGTTGAGAGCTTTACATCACGATCTACAGGGAGCAGGCAGAGAGAGAGAGGGGGGGGAGAGAGAGAGAGAGAGAGAGAGAGAGAGAGAGAGAGAGAGAGAGAGAGAGAGAGAGAGAGGGAGGGAGGGAGGGAGGGAGGGAGGGAGGAGGAGGGAGGGAGGAGGGAGGGAGGGAGGTGGTGGTGGTGGTGGTGGTGGTGGTGGTGGTGGTGGTGGTGGTGGTGGTGGTGTGTTGACTTGTAGACTGGTCCTGCCATGGGATTTTGAAACATCAAAGCCCACCCCCAGGGACACACCTCCTCTACATAGAAATACAGGCAAAGAATTACGAGGAGAGCTGGAAGTGGGAGAGGTGGTCCTCCCCAGGGAAGAACACACCAATTGGTTGTCCAGTGCTAAATGTTCAACCCTAAAAACATACATACAAATAACATTATATGGATTCAACAGGTTATAATTATTAATGTATATGTATATACAAATATGTATGTGCGTGTAAGAACAATTAATGAAAAAAGAGGTCATGAATTAAAGGAGATGGGGAGAAATGCACAGGTGAATTTTGGTTGAGTAAAGGTAAGGGAGAAATGTGATTAAATTACAATTTCAAAAATAAATAAGAAAAGCATGATTACTAATAACCACTCAATAGAATCAATATTATACTGTTGCAAAATCCTCTCCTCCAAAGAAATTAGTCTGTTACTTTAAAATTTATCTTCAGAAAAGTTCTTAGGACAAGTGCAGAAAGCAGCCACATTCTTTGCTGAACCATCACAAGAAACTTCTCGAGTTGGGCTTGCTCAGTCCACGTAGTTCTCAGAATTGTCTTCTAGGCTTCTACATGAATGGCCTGATAAGCCATGCTGCAGAATTTAATGACATTTCTAGTGTGAAGTCCTAAAATCTTCCACATTCTGAAAAACAAATAAGCACACAAACCTCAAAACACAATATAGTTGGGTTCTTCACAGCAGCAGGCCACTTCCTGGTACCAAAATATCTGTTAGTTAATTACTTTTCTATGCTATGTTAAAACACTGTGACTGTGTCCTCTGCCTTACAGAAGCTTTTCATTTTCATGAGGTCTCATTTATGAGTTGTTGATCTTAGTGCCTGTGCTATTGGTGTTTTGTTCATAAAGTCTTTTCCTGTGCCAATGAATTCAAGACTATTTCTCACTTTCTCTTCTATCAGGTTTAATGTATTTTGTTTTATGTTGAGTTCTTTGACTCACTTAGACTTGAGTTTGGGCAGAGTGATAAATATGGATCTATTTGCATTCTTCTACACTCAGATACCCAGAACCATTTGTTGAAGATGGTTGTATTTTTTTGCAGTGTGTATTTCTGGATTCTTTATCAAAGTTAGGTGTCCATAGGTGTGTGGATTTATATCTGTACCTTCATTTCAATCCCACTTGTCTATGTGTCTGTTTTTATGCCAATACAATGCTGTTTTTATTTCTATAACTTTGCAGCACAACTTAAAATTGGGAATGGTGAGACCTCCAGCAGTTCTTTTATTGTTCAGGATTGTTTTAACTATCCTGGGTATTTGTATTTCCATATAAAGCTGAAAATTGTTCTTTCAAGATCTGTGAAGAATTGTGTTGGAATTTTGATGGCAGATTGAGTTGAATCTGTAGATTGTTTTTGGTAGGATGGCCATTTTTACTATGTTAATTCTACTTATCTATGAGCATAGGAGATTTTTCCATCTTCTAATATCTTCTTCAATTTCTTCAGAGATGTGAAGATTTTATCATACAAATCTTTCACTTGTTTAATTAGAGTCATCACTGTAAGGTTTCTATAAGGCAAAGGAAAGCATCATTTGAACAAAGAGGTAGCCTACAGAATGGAAAATGATTTTTACCAATTCCACATCTGGTAGAAGAAACTAGATATCATAAAACAAATAATGTAATTAAAAATGGGGTGCAGCCAGCGAAGGAGAAGTGGATCCACATGAGCAGACTGGGTGTGGGGGGTTGGCAGAGGGTGAGGAGTGGGGAATGAGAACATAGGGAAATAGGAGGTTCAAGCTGGAACAGGGACAGAGTGGGAGGGCAGGAAGGGAGATACCATGATAGATGAGGACATCATGGAAAAAGGAAGAGGCAAGGTGCTGGGGAGGCTCTCAGGAACCCACAAGGATGACACCACCTTGGACTGCTGGCAGTGGTCCAGAGGGTGCTTGGATTGGTCCACTCTGGTGACTGGTCTAGTGAATAGTCTATCATCATAGAGCCTTTGTCCAGTGACTGATGGAGGCAGATGCAGAGATCCATGGCCAGGCGCCAGGCTGAGCTCTGGGAATCCAACTGATGAGAGAGAGGAGGGAGTCTGCTGGTGGGAACATCAAGATCATGATGGGAAGAAGTACAGAGATGACTGGCCATACTATTGGAGGCCCATGAACTGTAGACTACCCATGGGACTAGAATAGGCCCTCTGGATATGGAAGATGATTGTTTGGCTTGAACTGTTTGGGGGGCACCCAGGCAGGGGGATCAGCATCCATCCCTGGTGCATAGGCAGGCTTTTGGGAATCTGGTGCCTGTGGTGTGGTGCCTGGCTCAGCCTTGGTACAGTAGGAAGGGGCTTGGACCTGCCTAGGCTCAGTGTGCTGGGCTCTGCTGACTCCCCATGGGAGACCTTGATTTGGGTGATGTGGTGATGTGGGGTGGCTTGGGAGGGAGGGCTGGGAGATGTGAGGAGGGAGGAGGTGGGATCTGTGGGTGGTATGTAGAATGAATAGAAAATTTCTTAATAAAGAAAAGTGAAAAAGAATGGGGTACAGATCTAAACAGAATTCTCAATAGGAGAAACTCAAATGGCTGAGAAACACTTAGATGTTCAACATCCTAAGCCACCAGGGAAATGCAAATTAAAACTACTTTGAGATTTCATTTTACACCTGTCAGAATGGCTGTGATCAATAAACATGTGACATCTCGTGCTGTAGAGGATATGGAATAAGGGGAACACTTCCCCTTTGCTGGTGGGAGTATAATTCATACAGTCTCTGTGGAAATCAGTGTGACAAGTCCTCAGAAAGATGGAAATTGATTTACTTGAAGATTCAGCTATACCGTTTGTGGACATATACTCAAAGGATGCCTTATTTTACCACAAGGATACTTATTCAACCATATTCACTGCTGTTCTATTCATAGTAGCCAGAAATTGGAAATACCTTAGCCATCCCTCCGCAGAAGAATGGATAAAGAAAATGTGGTACATATACATAATGCAGTATTATTACTAAAAAAATGACATTATGAAATTTGTAGGCAAATGAATGGAACTATAAAAAATCATCTTGAGTGAGCTAACTTGGACACAGAAAGATAAATATGCTCTGTATTCCTTATATGTGGATATTAGCCATTAAATAATGATAATCAAGTTAAACCACAGACCCAGAGAGATTAGGTATTGCAGCCATGAGGAGCAGTCTCCAGAAGCACAGGACTTGAGGAGGAGCCTATGGAGTTGGCAGACCTTTGACTTTTCTATCTGAGGGTGTAAAACAATTCTCTGGGGCCAGCGGATACCGGGGTGGTGGGCTAAACTTAACTCTCTAGGGCTGGTGAAAAAGGGAAAACATACACACACATAGACACAGGCACACACAGACACAGACACACACACAGACACACAGACACACACACTCTTAAGGTCTTTCTATCATCTTCTGTCTCAGTTCTTTATTTCTTTTCTTTCCTCCACTAGATGTTTTCCTTCTGTCTCTCTTGATGTTTTCCTTCTAACTAACTTCATTTCTCCATACAGCTTATATACTCCAGCAAAATCTTTCAGGTAATATAAAAATTATAATGTGATTACATTCTATTTTTCAAGTGAATAATTGCAGTGGATACAGGTAGAAAATATGTTTCCCACTTTTCTTACATGATTAAACAGTCATCCCAAGGCATACATTCACATCTAAGTAACTTGTTATGGATTATGTGAGCAAGCAGAATATTTTTCTCAGCCAGTTCTTTTATTGGCAGGCTGCATTTTGCAGTTACAAAGAAAGAATCAATCAATTACTTATCTTAAAAGGAAACCTTATAAGGAATCTTAAAAGAACCCCAGATCTAAACTTTTACATATGAAAAACAACCAATCATCTCTACTTTAAATCCTCAGGGTGCATACCCACTCATCCACAGGTTTTTTTTTTTTTATATCAGGAAGCTGAGAGCAGAAATGGGTGCAAGGAATTAACCATCACCTTTGGTCACCAACCTACCCTAAAAGGTACTTCGGCCATCAGTCAGTAGTCAGACTGTCACTGTTCTTGTTCCCTGACCTCACTGGGTCCCTCACTCAACCATGTGCCTTTCTAAAACTTTAGATGTTTCCTTGGGTTTTTCACCTCAAAGTTATTAACAAAAACATCTTAATCTAACCTTACGTCATTTTCAAAGCTTTGTTTCAGCTATGATGCACCCTACAACCTGTGAACACATCTTCCAACATTAAGATTAAAAGAATTTAAGCTAGTTGTGCTACTGGGACACAATTGTTTCCCTTAATCATTAACCTAAGCCACAGTTTATACGGCTCCTTGTTTTATTTTTTATCCTTTGCAGCTTCTGCTTTATCAGGGGCAGGGCCAATATTTTATCCTACCTTTAACTATGTTAATTTTTCCCACCAAACTAACCTCTATCATATCCCTTACTATGTTTATTAAAAACCCTCAATCATCAAAATTCTATTTAAATTGACACTATTATTGTATAAAATCATTGTTTCAGTTAAACAGTACAGTTTAGGAGAAAGCCATCCTCATAATACTCCACAAGTAAAAATGCCCATTAGAACAGGATACTTCCAAGACTACGGGGATCTCCCCATGCCCATTCGCACCATACAAGATACCAGAGAAAAATGGCGGTGGCAGACATACAAAGACACAGCAGTAGCAAGAGACACCCTGGGGCTGAGGCTCTTGGGGCCTTGCCTATCCAAGATTCACCATCAGAGCTCTGCTTCCTGGTGGGTTGGTTTCCCGAACTGCCACCTGCTGCTCCTCTGATATGGACAATGGCAGTTAGGTATGGAGGAAGGGACTTGGGGGGGGGATACACATGAATCTCTCTGGGAGGGGGAAATAGAACAGATTTTATGGGTGGACTGGGGCCAGGGGTGATGGGAAAAGGAGGAGCAGGTAGGGAGATGGAGTTGAGGGAGGGAATGTGGAGACAGACAGCTAGAAGTGAGGGAAATTTGGATGGTATGGAAACCTAGAGCAGTGGAAACTTCCCAAAATATATGAAGGTGATCCTAATGAAGTCTCCGAATAATGAGGGAGACAGAGTCCCAACTGGTCATCTCTTGTCATCAAATGAAGCTTCTAGTACTAGGACTAGGTTACATCCAATTGAGTTGTTGGCCAAAGGGGTCCCATGGAAATCTCCAAATAACCCAGGCTGTTGCCAAGACAATAAATTGCTTTCCAAAAACTGACTTCAAGGTCCCATTGCTGAAGACAATACCCACACAACTCATTGAACATATGGAGGTCTAGCTGGTGCCTACATAGACCCTTCACCCCTGTGTTCTAGTGCCTTTGGTATGAGAAGGTACTCTGTAGGCTATCAAAAGAGAAAAAAAACAGCAACCCATCCACAAAACCTTTGATCTACAATGCTATCCAGCCTGAAAAATACACTAGGACAATGGTTGCACAAAGCTTGTGGGAGTTATCTATGTCTGATTTGATTTAAGGCCCACTCCAAGAGATTGAACCCATACCCAACACTGCTTGGATGACCAAGAGCTAGAGACTAGATAGCTCAGGAACCTAGGGTAAAACCAAGTATTACTAGTCTTAAAAAAAAGTAGTGATAAAATGACTCCTATTGAAATTCTGATATACTCATAGATCAATGTCTTATTCAGTCATCATCAGAGAAGCTTTCTCCCATAGCAGGTGGGAACAAATACAGAGACCCACAGACAGACATTATGCAAAGGAAGAGAGAGACCATGACATACACAGCTCTAAGTAGAATGTCTTCATGAAATCCCTCTCCCCAGAGGTCAGGGAACCCTGTGGAAGAGGAGGCAGAAAGAGTGCAAGAGCTGGAGGGGATGGCGGACACCAGGGGAACAAGACCCTCTGAATCAATTGAGTAAAGTTCATGTAAACTTACAGAACAGAGCAGCAAGCACAGGGCCTGCATGGGTCTGCACCAGCTCCTCTGCACATGTATAGCTCTCAATTTAGTATTTCTGTGGGACTCTGGAGTGTGTAAATGAGTGGGTCTCTGATTTCTGTGCCTTCTCTTGAGGCTTTTTTCCTTCTGTTGGCTTGCCTTGTCCAACTTCAATGTGATGGTTTTTGTTTTATCTTATTATATTTTATTTTTATGTTTGGTTGTTATCTCTTAGGTGCCTGTTGTTTTCTGATTAGAGACAGAGAGGGAGTAGATCCAGAGGTAGGGGAGATGGGGAGGATCCATGAGGGACAGAGGGAGAGGAAACTGTAACCAGGATATATTGTATAAGAAAATAATCTATTTTCAATACAAGGGGAAAGAGAACAACAACAACAACAAAATCCCCACCACAACTGCCAAAACGTATGGAATAAAATGTTCATTTGGGTTTTATGGTTCCAGAGAAAGAAGGGTCAAACTTATCACTGTTAAGTCAGAACCTTTCCTTTCTTGTTCATCCCCAAGATCTCAATTAATATCAATATCACAATAAAATATTTTACAAACTTTAAAAGTCCCACAATGTAGCATGACTCTTAAAAGTTCTTACTAATAAAATCAAACCCAAGGCCAGTTATGGGGTGAACACTGGAAGATCAGAGAGACAGAACAAGCCACAGCTAATCTCACCTGGCCAACTTCTCAGCTGATCTGGTTTCCTCAGTCTGGAAGCCTCTGTGTCCTCATATCCGAATGGCTCTCAGCTGAACTGTTGCTCGAAAGCCTGAAAGCTTAACCAGCCAAATGCTGGTCCTCACGCCTTATATACCTTTCTGCTTTCTACCACCACTCCCTGGGATTAAAGGCTTGCTTTCTGGCATTAAAGGCGTGATGAGTCACCATGCCTGGCTGTGTCCTTGAACACAGGGATTTCTGCCTCTGGAATGCTAGGATTAAAGGCGTGTGCTACCACTGCCTATCCTAAGTATCCAGTGGCTTTTCTGTTCTCTGACCCCAGATAAGTTTATTAGGGTACACAATATTTTGGGGAACACAATACCACCACACCACAATCTTTACAAATTCAAACACTTCAAAATTCAGTCTCTTAAAAAACCCAAAGTCTCCTTTAAAATCTAAAATCTCTTTAAAAATTCAGTTTCTCAACTGTGGGCTTCTGTGAAATAAAAAATAAGTGAATACTTTCTTACTTCAAGAAGGAAGAACCAGGGCACAGTCACAATATGAACAAAGCAAAACCAAACTCCAAAAGTGTAAATAAATCAATGTCCAATATCTGGGAATCACCCACAATCCTCTGGGTTCCTCCAACGTTCTTGAGCCACTTCTCTGACTCCACCCTTTGTAGTCCACACGGCTTTGTCTTTTAGATTCAGGCTGCCTCCACTCCACACCTGATGAGCTGTCTCTCCAGCCTTGACATTTTTGTTGTTCTTTTGAGACAGGGCTTCACTCTCTACCAGCTGACCCTGAACTCACAGAGATCTACCCACCTCTGCCTCCCAAGCCACTGAGATTAAAGGTATGCAGCACTATGCCCTGCTCAGATTAAAGAAAAAAGATTCATTTTTATTTTTATTTATTTATGTGTGTGTTTGTGTGAGTATATGTCACATGTGTGAAGGTTCCCTTGGAAGCATTGGGTTCCCCAGAGTTGGGTATAGAAACACTATTTATGAGTTTTGCACAATCCTTTTCCCACAGAAGACATGATGGAGGGCATATTTCATGTCCTTGTTACGGAGGCTATAGATAAAAGGATTTAAAGCAGGTGTCACCACAGAGTATATCAGTGTGATAATTTTTTGCATTGCAACTGAGTTGCTGGATGTGGGAATCACATACATCACCATTATGGTTCCATAGAACAGAGACACTACTAGCAGGTGGGATCCACAGGTTGAGAAGGCCTTTTGTCGTCCATCTGAGGAAGGGACCTGAAGAACAGCTCTGAGCACCAGGGTATAGGATCCAAGGATGTACAAACCGGTTAAGACAATGATAAGAGTACTTACAGAATAGAATACATGCTTTATGATGGGTGTAGGTGTACAGGACAGTGCCATTAGCGGGTCCACATCACACAGAAAATGATCAATGATGTTGGGGCCACAGAAAGACAATTGAGAAATGAAAAAAATGGGAATCAAATGTCCGAGGAAACCAATGATCCAAGAGAGGGAAACCAGAACACTGCAGAATTGCCTAGTCATGACGGAAGGATAGTGCAGTGGGTAGCAGATGGCTAGGTACCGATCATATGCCATGGCACAGAGGAAGAAACACTCCGTTGTGCCCAGGGAGAAGAAGAAGTAGAACTGGGTAAAGCAACCAGAGAAGGACATAATCTTAGTTTTGGAAAGAAAGTTAACCAGCATGTTGGGGACAGTGCAGGTCACATACCAGATTTCTAGGAAGGAGAAGTTGGCCAGGAACATATACATAGGGGTATGGAGTTTGTGGTTCCACTTTACTGCACAAATGATGGCCATATTCCCAGTCAAAGTTATCATGTAGACCAGTAGAATCAGTGAGAAAAGTGTGATTTGAATCTTCCAGGGACCAGGAAATCCCAATAAGACAAAATATGTCACTGTGGATGCCTGTGACTTATTCATGATCTCCAGACTGTGGGAAGAAGATAGGTAAGAATGATTTACTTTGTTCCTGATGCAGGCAAATACATTGCAGATTTAAAAATAAGCCTTGAACAAATCCTATCCTATTTTCGAATGTGCTCTTTGGCTCCAAAAATGAATTCCAAGTTTTGTGAGTTTTCTGTAGTAGTAGAGAAAGATCAATTAAATTTAATCTTTGTTAGCTTAGTGATATAACACTTTCTTAGCAAAAGGCCCCAGGTTTGATCCCCAGCACCAGAAAAACAGGTACAAATAAACAAAATAAGAATATTGAAATAAGGGTAAAAATGATTTGATTTATGCTGGCTTGGTTTTCAGTGAAAGTTGTTCAGAGGCAACCAAAGTGCCATCACCTCCATATGTGAGGACATGCATGCCATTATTTTCAATAGAGTTTGTATAAATTTGAATGGTTTATAATTTGACATTGATTCAGATTATTTTTGGAGCTCTTTCCATTAGGAGAATTTATTTTTGACTATGTTAAATAGTAACAGGAGAAGAAAGTCAATAATCATAAATAATTTTTATGCAGTTTGCTTTTTCCTACTTAAAGATATTTGTATTATGATAGCTAATTTACAATTGTAAATTTAGCTGTAAGTAATTCTTTGCTTTTAGCAATAAAAAGCCACTGTTATTTACTTCATTCAATTTCACATGGCAATTTATCATGCTTCTTATACATTTAAAAGTGTTATATTAAAAATGGACATAGTATTTGGGAGTGTATGGGAACATTTGTGTGATTTTTCCCCTATAGCACTTTTTATTAGTTCCAGAATTTTTCTTAAAGTTTATTATTCAGAGCCTACCTCAGTTCACTTAAAATATGTCCAATATAAAAAATAGGGTACAAAAATGAAAATAGTTGTTTCTAAATATAATTTGCTCACATTCCAAAATGTACTCATTTTCTCCAGAACATAGGTGTTTGCCTTCTTTTTTATAAGTTAATTATACAAAATAAGATGTTTTATTATGACACTGTTATATGCACAGATAATAGACTTCTGTGGTTTTTACTTCCCTTTCTCAGTTCATCCTCTGAACCCTTCTCTATTGTCATAGTTTCCAGGAAAAATAATTTTAAGAATCCAGCTGGGGAATGCAGGTAGCCAAGTATTTGTCTAATGTGTGGGAGGCACAGAGAGAGAGGGAGAGGGAGAGGGAGAGGGAGAGGGAGAGGAGGGAGGAGGAGAGGGAGAGGGAGAGGGGGAGGGAGAGGAGGGAGGGGGAGGGGAGGGAGAGGGAGAGGGGGAGGGGGAGGAGGGAGGGGGAGGGGAGGGAGAGGGAGAGGGAGAGGGGGAGGGGGAGGGGAGGGAGAGGGAGAGGGAGAGGGGGAGGGGGAGGGGGAGAGAGGGGGGGAGGGAGAGGGAGAGGGGGAGGGAGCACAAGGGCAGCCTTAGCATAGAAATAGAATCTTTTAAACTTACATTTTAAAGCTAAGGTTTTATTATCTATAGTCCTGGCTGGCCTGAAACTCTCTATGTAACCTCCTAGGCAATCTTTTGTGCCTTCAGTCTTCTTGTTTTAGCTTTCTGAGTGGTAGATACAGTCAAGAGCACCGTGCCTGCTGAACAAAATACTTTTAACTTTTTGATTAATAAGAGCAGAGTTTGTATTATACATTTTTTAATAGAAGTGGTGTATATGGCGTTTATAGTTGAACATAATAAAATAGAATAAGACTATTGCTGAGATGATATTAGGTAAGCTGAATATAATTGTGATTGTAGCTGTCACAGGGGCAACAAATTAGTAACAGCCCAAGTGAGTGAGTGGTCCCAACTGAGCAACATAGCTGCCCTAGTTTTGGACAAGAAGCTATGAAGAGAAAGATGAACGAAGAAAACTGAAGTTTTTAAAACTAAGATAACTATTAAGAATTAAACCAACCTGTATTGATGCTCATTTCAGTAAGACATCAAGAGAGAATGGCTCCCCACTACAGGAACACTACCCATTCTGCACCTTTCCCTGTCAGAAACCTCTCCTCAACAGAACTCCGAGTAGTCCCTTTACCTGGAATGATGCAGCAGCAAAATTGCCCATAGATTTTGATCTCTAATTGAAATATATAAGTCTGAATAAGCATGAATATATGTATGTATGTATATATATATATATATATATATATATATATATATAAAATAAGCATGAATATCAGCTATAGACTACTTTTGTTGACATTAAAAACAACAGACCAACATGTGCAGATAAAATGTTAGTCATAGGAAAGGATGGCAGAGAAACTTCACAGATAACTGCCGATGTTAATACAAAAGGCTCCCCTGTCCATGCTCATCAGGAAGTTCTATGTGAATTCTTTGTCTTCATCAACACTGACTTGATCTTACCGCCACAAGCACCTTCTCTTCCTTCTCCTCATCTTCATTTTCTTCCCTGTTTGCTTCTCCCCTCAAGGAGATGGTCTCTATTTCCAAAGCCCCCCTATAGAGCTCAGACTGGCCTTAAACTCAAGAGCCCTTGTTCCTCTTGTGGTGCTGTGGTTAGAAGGATGCCCCAACACACCCTGATCCTTTCCTACTGAGCAGTGCAGCAGATGAGAGAGAGCTGAGAAAGGAAATCAGTAACACCAAATCCAGATCCCTGTTGCTTTCCCTTTCAGTGCGTGGAGCTATTCCCTCACTACTCTGCACACACATAGTTAAAAGGCTTTTCTTCCCTTCTGCCTTGGCCACATGAGGGGAAGACCTGTGAATGACTGCTACTGTGTAGCACATTGGCTTTGGAGTGGGCACATTCCATGATGACCTAAACATTCTGAATAATTTTTTTCGTTTAGTTTTGAGCAGAAAGACAAGCTGATACTCTCTGACAGCCTTTTGAGCATATTGAATGGACAGACGCAGTAGTGAGCAGGCTCACCTGTCAAGCACAACGACATTAATACCTGCCAGGCACAAGGTCATCCTGGAGTCTGTATAAGGCCACAAAGTCTCTCTCCTTTCCTGGATCCAATGCGGAGGCTGTGCATAAGCACTTCATACACTCCGGATTTTGCTTCTTCTGCACTGCAAGACTGTAGTGTTCTGTCTCTCACTGTGTGAAGATTATATGTTGGTCCCAATTTATGCCCTATGTTGTGCACTGTTGAGATTTCTCAGCTCTCTTTTCAAATGAACCTATTATTTTTGTGTTGTCCTTAGGGACCTCTTTGCTTCTTGTCATGGAGTTTCATTAATGTTTTTGATAAATTGATCTACAGGGATTATTAAAGCTAATGTGCCACAGATCCATGGCCTCCTTAAGTTTGTCATGAGATATGTAGCATGTCCAATTAAATCGCCTTTCTTTTAAACATTTCTTTATAATATATTTTTTTAAAAAAAATTGTTTATTGTAGTTTTTAAGATTATATCATTTGCTCCTTGCCTTTCCTCCCTTCAAACCTTTCCATATATCCCTCCCTGCTCTTTCTCAAATCCATGACCTCATTTTTCATTAAATGTTGTTACACACATGCACACACACATGCACATATACACTCCTAAGTACATAAATACAATCTGATTAGTCTATGTAGTTTACTTTTATGTATGGTTTTAGGGATGACCATTTGATCTCATGTAACTCAATGGTGCCCTCTTCCTGGAGGAACACTGCTTCTTCCACTCTCAGCATCCCTTAGTGGCTTGTACTTTTATACTACCAGAAGGTACAACTCGAGCTTCCAAAGGAAGGGAACAACAAACAGCCCCACCCAGCTCTGATGCCTATGAACCGCGACAACCAGCGTGGCACAACAACCCTAAGGGTGCCGTAGCGGCACACATACCTTGTTGGGAACCGACAGCTCTCTAATTGTACTTCAGATCTGCTCAACAAGAGGGGCAATCATACCTGGTATAGGGAATCCAGCCAACTACCCAGCACTAGTGAAATCATGGATCTTAGAGAAGAACCTGCAACTACCACTATATTACTAAACCAGTATCATCCCTAACTACATTCTAAATATCTGTCCTTATACCCACAGTTAAGAGTAGTCCTTGCTCCTCATCAAGGAGACTTCCCTTTGCAACAGATGGAGACCACTATCACTTTTCTTTTCTTTTCTTTTCTTTTCTTTTCTTTTCTTTTCTTTTCTTTTCTTTTCTTTTCTTTTCTTTTCTTTTCTTTTCTTTTTTCTTTCCTTTTCTTTCTTCTCTCTCTCTCCCTCCCTCCCTCCCTCCCTCCCTTCCTTCCTTTCTTCCTTTCTTTTTTAAAATAAGCTTATTTCAACTTTTATTTTTTGGTTGTTGCATTTGCATATATATGTGTATGTGCCAAGGTGTGATGTAGAAGTCAGGTGACACTTGTGGAAGTTGGTCCTCTCCTTTCACCATGTAGATCCACCCCGTGGATCAAACTCAGGTTGTCAGGCTTGCCCGCAGGCACCTTTACCCACTGAGGCACCTACTGACCCCTCATGTCACTCTGAAGAGCCTATTTTACACTGAAAGTCAAGCTTCCGTATGACGGATTAGAAGTATAGTTGGTACTGTGGTCGCTAGACAGGGCAGCTCAGTGACAGGTTCAGCATCTCATGCACCTCCCACCCCGCACCGGCGCCACAACACCCGAGGGGAAGGTCCGCGCTGATGGAGTGCTGAAGGGGGAGCCCAAGCACCGCTCTGCAAGGCTGTCAGCCAAGCACACCCCTGCCAAAGTGGTCGTGAAGCCCAAAAAGGTCGTGGGGGAGGATAGATTATCAGACTAAAACGTGCAAACAAAAGAAAGAGATGAGCAAAGAAAGGGCAAACAGGCTGAAGCGGCTGACAGCGAACTACAGATCTGCCTGTAGAAAATGGAGAGATTGAAAACCAGAGTCCAAGCCCCTGAAGAGAAAGGAGCCAAGTTCCACTAACCATCACCCTGTCTGCCAGTGATTCCTGCCTCCCTTCTTGTACAATCCAGAGGAAATTTTTTTAAAAGTCTTTTTTCCCCCTTTATTAAGAAATTTTCTACTCACTTCTCATGCTATCCACAGAACCCCCGCCTCCCTCTTCCCACCCCCAGCCCCCTTTCCCAAGCTACCCTGCATCCCCACATCCCCCAAACTGAGGCCTCCCATGGGGAGTCAGCAGAGCCCAGCCTAGGCAGGTCCAAGCCCCTTCCCACTGCACCAAGGCTGTGCAAGGCGTCACACCACAGGCACCGAATTCCCAGAAGCCTGCCCATGCACCAGGGACAGATCCCGATCCCCCTGCCTGGGTGCCCCCCAAACAGTTCATGCTAAACAACCGTCTTGCGTGTCCAGAGGGCCTAGTCCAGTCCCAAGGGGACTCCACAGCCACCAGTCCACAGTTCATGGCAGAGGAACATTTTTATTAACATTTTTTTTTTAAACGCGAGTTTTTAGTAGCTCTAGAAACATTTTTAAAAAGTGGGGGAATCCCCTCACCCCTTTTTAAGTGTATATGAGTTTTTAAAAAAGTAAAACATTTGCTTTTTTTTTTTTTCTTAAACCAGAGAAAAGCAGAATACTGAGTCAGGAGACGCTGAGACTGTCTTGGGGGTCACCACAACATTCTGTAGAGGGGGCTAGTTTTATATCCTACAATACAAAGCATACCAAACAGCAATTTGGAGTTTCAGTCCTGTATTTGTGTCTGGAATATTTTCAGTTATAGCTGGTCTCATGTTTCTAGTAGAACCATTTTCTGAAAAACCACTCTGTGGTCCTTGTCCTGTCAGAACTGTAATGTCTTTGGTCATGGCAGACCATTTTCCTAACACTTGTAATAATGAGCTGTGAATGATAGGAATTTTGAGTATGTACTGCATGTGGTATAAAATTGTGACTTGGTGGAATTGAGTATCATGAGTATTTGATTGTTATTTGAGGGCTTAAGAAAAACTTGCCAAGTTTCAGGCTGGAACATCACTGGAATAAGTTCAAAGAGAATCAATATGTAGCTCTTCATTTGGATACAGGAACACAATGTATGACTCTTCAGAGTTTGGTATGTGGACACAATATATGCCTCTTCAGAGTCTGGGCATGTGTGTTAAGAACTGAAATGTCTGAACTCCGTTCCTCAACCAATAAAATCTTAGTTGTGAAAGAGAAAAAAAATGAAGTATAATTTGCAATTTTAAATATAAAACTCAGAATTAAAAGAATATTATCCTCAAATGACTGTGCCCCCTGAGCACTGCTGCCAGACATGTTTTAATGAAAATGCTAGGTATCTCCTTTCTCAGTGATGGAGGCCTGACTTTTTGTGCTCTGGATTGTACCATAACTAAGTTCTACCCTCTGATTTCAGGTAAACCACTTCAGCTGATAACCTTTCTGATTTAGTGTAAGTTTTGGGTACAAAACCGAAACTTGCTCTTGGCCTAATTTTCTTTGAATACTTTTACCTGAAACTTTTCACTGTATATTTCTGGGAGGCACAGGCTTCTCTCTGTCTGACTTGGGAATTAAATGAAAGTATTATAGCTTATTTTATTTCCCATTACTTGTTATATTGGAATTGTCAAATTGACATGGGGAGGAAGCACTACAAATATAGACCCCAGTTGCGGGGGCTGGAGAGATGGCTCAGCAATTAAAAACACTTGGTGTTCTTGCGGAGGACCAGGGTTTGATTCCCAGCATCCACACGGCAGCTCATAACCATCTGTAATTCCAGTTTCATGGTATTCAATGACTTCTTCTCTCCTCCTTGGACACCAGGCCCTCATGTAGTATAACATATACATGCAGGCAAACACTCATACACATAGAATAAAATAAAATAATAAATCATCAGACCACTCCAATTGGAAGCAAATGTGTTGAGATAAAATGAGAAGCCTGATCATGAAGTGCAAGGCTTCTGTGGTGATCAGCGGGAGAGATGAGGAATGATGCAGTCTTGTGAGTTGTGACAGGAAGAAAAGTTTTTATTTTATCTCTAAGAGAAGGAGGTATAAAGAATAGAGGTGTGGCTATCTTGTAACCTTGGTGAGAAAGGCCGCCTCAAACTGTGGCATATGTATATATGTGTGTGTATATACATATAAATACACATATAAGTATACATAGTACACACACATACACATATATAGTGCTGCATTTGTGTGCACACATGTGGTGCTTTTACTCATCTAAAAAATTTTATTTTCTGACTATGAAAGATTGCAGTAAAAAGCTTCAGATAAGTATGCAATTGAGGGTTCAAATATATATCATAGAGGAAAAATAGACATATAAATATACATACTGTTTGTGTATATGTTAACATGTAATTACTCAGGAAAGCCACACATACTTACAAAGCTTTATTACTGAGCATTTGTCATCAATGAGCTGAACTTGAACTGTTAAGGAACTGTGAAAGATGAGTCTCTTTCTGTGTTTCAATGTGGGTCAGCGTACACTTACAAGAAGCAGTTTTTTATTGCTATTACACATAAGTTACAAGTAACCCATTTGGAATGTATTGGTATAACCAGTACAAAAAACAGCATGGAAATTCTTAAGAAACTAGAACTACTATAAGATCCAGCTACACCACTACTAGATAAATATCCCAAAAAAATGAAAGCCAATGTACGAAAGAGACACTAGTGGCACTATCGATGACAGCTAAGGTATGGAATCAGCCTAGGTGCCTGTCAATGTCAATGGATGAATAGAAAAAAAATTATACGAGATGATTTCTCCATGATGAAGAATAAAATCCTATCACTTGCAACAAATGGACAAAATTGGGGAATATCATGTTAAGATAAATAAGCCAAACACAGAAAGCCAAGTTCATCACTTTTGTGGAAACTAAACTAAGCTAAAGTGCTAACCTGTATAATAAAAATAATTTTAAACATGTTAATATAAAAAGCAACCCATGACTTCTTCTTCAAAACTGTCTCAGTTTTGGATAGTTGTTAGTCCCAGGACTTTCTTTAGGGCGTTTTTCATGTCTTTGTTTCGGAGACTATAGATGAGGGGATTTAAGAGGGGGGTCAAGGCTGAGTAAATCAGCGTGACAATCTTCTGCATCCCTGCTGGATTCCCTGATGTTGGGCTCACATACATCACCATAAGAGTCCCATAGAATAAAGACACCACCACTAAGTGGGATCCACATGTAGAGAAAGCTTTAGTTCGTCCTGCACCAGAAGGAACACGAAGCACAGCTCTGAGAACTAGAGTGTAGGATCCCAAGATGGAGAGGAAGGGCCCAAAGATGATCATTGAATTGAAGGTATAACAGAGCAGCTCGGTGGAAGGAGCAGGGACGCAGGACAGCGCAAACAACGGCCCTGGGTCACACACAAAGTGGTCAATGATGTTCGGTCCACAGAAAGGAAGTTGGGAGATGAGGACAATTGGGACTGGATAGCAGAGGAATCCACTCACCCAGCAGACACAGATCAGGATTACACAGAACTTCCTAGTCATGATGGAGGGGTAGTGCAATGGTCGACAGATAGCCAGGTATCGATCATAAGCCATAACTGATAAGAAGAAACACTCTGTTGTACCAAGTGAGAAAAAGAAATAGAATTGGAGGAAGCAGGCAGAGAAGGAGATGGTCTTATTCTCAGAGAGGATATTGACTAGCATGTTTGGGATGGTGGAAGAAACATACCATATCTCTAAAAAGGCAAAGTTTCCCAGGAAGATGTACATGGGCGTGTGGAGCCTCCGATCCCATTTCACAGCACAAACAATAGCTCCATTCCCCAGCAAGGTCAGGAGGTAGAGTATCAGAATTGAGGAGAAGAAGAAAGCTTGCATCTCCCCCTGGTTACTGAAACCCAGGAGGACGAACTCAGTCACAAAATGTATTGTATTGTTCTGGGATCCCAAAGCTGTTAGAAAAACAGAAACAACCAAGCAGTGAATGATAATGAGTATTTCCAGGCTTCTCAGACACATTGCCAGAAAATGTACCAAGTACTTTTCATTGCTTCATTGTCTCCTCCTGACGACCCTTGGAGCAGCAGGGGAACTCTTTATTTTTCTTGTTTACAGTGAAGAAAAATGATGTTCAGAGAGACTGAAATAATAAACTTAAAGGTATGTGCAGAAATACTAATTCTTATACACATCAGCTCATTTGGGCTTTGGTCATATGTTATTATAGAACTCATTGCCCTTTGTGGGAACTTTGGACACTTATTTTTCATTTTGGAGCACAAATAGTTATAAATCTGAAGGAAAATAGTGCTAAATTGCCTTCGTAGTCAATTCTATATAGAGACATCCAATAAAAACAGATAAAAATGAAACTGTGGGGTGGACTTGAGCCCTGTTGCATTTCCATTCTTAGGCTGCTGCACAGTACCCAGGCATCTGTGCAATGTTTTGGGAACAGCCTGCCTAGTTTCTTCATGATCACATCCTCTCTGGCAGCGTCTGGATTTGCTCAACAATCCAGTCCCCCTCGTGAGTGCTGGTTTTCTTAAAGCACTTTTTTTTCTTTTATATTGAGCAAACTTTACCTTTTAAAAATTACTTCTATACACAATCCTGTCACTCCCCCAGTCAATTTTATCTTTGCTGGATCTACATAAAATAAGTCAGTTATGTCTCCTATGACAATCATGTTAAAGTCTAAAATTAATTACAGACAGGCATTTAGATTTCTTCTGCAGGTCATGATTTTTCCTGGCTTTCCTCTCCATCTTCCATCACCTAAGTTGTGCTATTCATTAGTATGGCTTGATTTTTAAGGTACCCTGATGTTTGGGTAAGTCAGATTCTCTAATATATAATATAACTCCCTTCATTTTTGGCATGAATTAAGCTCTAAACTGTGTAATTTATTCCTTCACAATCTTACTTTACTTACTATTATTATTATTTAAGTTAAAGTACAGTTAATTGAAATAATGAACAGAAGGGTTATCGTAGGATGTGCTGAGAGTGGAAAGTTCTTCCTGCTCTTGGCTGAATCACTAGTTGCTATCAGACTAAACAGTTGAATATTTTGCTGACAATCTTCTGGAAGATATTGGTCTGGGCTTGCTGGGTAAACCACCATCAATATTTTATTTATTTATTTTCTCATTTCCCCCCTTTTATTGAAAATAGATTATTTTCTCATACCACAGATCATGATTACAGTTTTACCTCCCTCTACTCCTTTCAATTCCTCTCCACTTTCCCCCTATCCAGATCAACTCCCTTTCTGTCTCTCATTAGAAAAGGACAGGCTTCTAAGAGATAACAACCAAACAAAATAAAATAAACAAGACAAAACAAAAACCATCACACAGAAGTAAGACAAGGCAAACCTACAGAGGTAAAAGAGCCCCAGAAAAGGCACAAGTATCCGAGACCTGCACACTCCGGAGTCCCACTAAAACATTAAACTGACAGCTATAATATAGTTTCTGGTACAGACCCATGCATCCAATATTTTAATTTGACCAGTATTGTCTTCAAAATAAAATAATTGACTATATGTAAATCACTACTAGGATACTCACAGAATTCCATCCTTATGCTCATTTATGCACTTTGCAGAAAGCAAGAGGTCAGCTTCTTAATGCTAGTCAAACCTGGAGCAAACTCAGAACAATATTGAAACATTTTATTGACAGGGTAAATTTGGACATAGTAATGACAACATTTTTTAGAATGAAAAAAAATTCTTTTGTTTTCAAGATTATTTTTAGAGATAGGGTCTCAAGTAGATTACCTTGACCTCAAACTCAATCATGCATACAAGGATGACTTTGAGTCCCTAATCCTCCTGCCTCCACTTCCTGAATAGATTACAAATATTATAGGGATGTGCCATCATGCTCAGCTTTATGTGGTGATGGGAAATCAAACCCAGGGCTTCGTGCACTTTAGGCTAGCCACCCTGCTAACAAAGCTACGTTTTCAGCCCTAACTTACATGGTTTTTATGAAAATGTACATTTATTCAAGTGATTTAGTTCAATGTAATCTAATTACGACGGGCATATATTAAAGTTTCTAAGGGAATTACAATTTCAGATATATTTTCATAATCTTTTTTTCCTTTTAAGGTTTATTTATTTTTTATCTACCCTGGGCTTTTGTCTGCATGTCTCTGTGAGGATGCTAGATCCCCTAGAACTGGAGTTAAAGACAGTAGTAAACTGCCATGTGGGTATTGGGAATTGAACCCGGGTCCTTTGGAAGAGCAACCAGTGCTTTTAACTGCCCAGCCACCTCTCCAGCCCCCTCACAAGTGTTCTTATACGTATGAGACCACATACTGCATCACTCTTGTCTGGAAATACAGTTTCTAGGTTTGCAGCAGAAATAAAAATTTGCATACTGAATTTAAATTGTAGTACTCCATCCATTTACTTATTTAGTCAGCCATTTGACAATGTCCAGCCTGTCAGTATGCTAAGTTCTGGGTATAAGCATTGACACGAAAAATAAAGTTTCTCTGCTTTTTCAAATCAAGGGAGAGTACCATTACATCTGTATACTCATGTGCACACAGTTCCTCCAGCTGTTTAACTCTATAGCCCTCTGTGTGCTAGGGCCAGAAATGACATTTTTTTTTTCCAGTGAGGAATAGGTTAAATAAATCCACATGATAAATTTAATTTGGCATAAAATAGAGATGTTGGACTTACAGTAGACAGCGGTATGAGACAATTAACCAACCCTGTTCACAGCCCAGGAAATTCTTGGCACCAAAAAAAGAAATCGAATTCCAAGTCAGAGTGTGTGGCCTTGAAATAGACTTCTTGTGTCTTAACTCTTACCTTTGTAATGGTTTGACTTTATGATGCACCAGACTTTGTTGATATTGTTTGTGCTGAAGGGGAATTATAGTTATCTATGGAATCAGAAATTTGAAGTATCACTCCATTTTTTTTTCTGTTGATACGACCTCAAAAAACAAACAAAACCCCCACAGTGATTAGCAGTTTCCACTCACCCCTTTGTTCTTTGAGATCTCTTTAAGGTGTAAATGGGCAGCTGGAGTGAGACAGGAGGTGAGGAACCCTGTCCTGTGAAGCTCAGAAGGGAGCCAGACTCTCCTCTATTACCCTGACCACTTATGAACACTTAAGCAACTTGTCCAGGGAAGTGATTAACAAAAGAAGAGCAAGGGCTCTTCTTCTAAAATGCCATGTTTTAAGGTCAGTCTGTGATCAACTCTAAAGGACAGGAGAGCCTGTGGATTACTTCTTTCTCAGCTTACCGGTCAGTTGTTTGTACTAACTAACAGCCCTGACAGAACAGCCCTCCTTAGTTCCTCCTCCCGGAAAGACAATCTGTTAACCAAGGCATCACTATTTAACAAAATACTCCAAGTCTGAGGCTATGCTTTCACAGGGATTTAATGGACTGTTTCCCAGAATCAATACCTCTGAACACAATTTTTCCTGTAAGTTTTATGGCAGGGACACTTCTATAATGCCCAGGGAAACACCAGTGTGAATATATTGCCCTATGCGTGCTCTAAGTCTGTGTTGGGAGAAATGAAGAACCCAGCATGTTTTCCTCCTCAAGGTAAGCAGAGTTACAGGATCTCTCACTCCAAGGAGCTCTCAGAGGTGAAGGTGCTGCAGCCACAGTGCTGTGCATGCAGGCTTTTGTACATACCTGCTGGTACTTCTGGCTCCACAAGGATCATCTTAGAGAAGCTGCTGCCATAGAATCTCTTTACATAGTCTAAAATCGGAGTTATGGAAGGAAATTATTATTTGTGGCTTCAGAGGCTTACATCCTTTGGTACTCTGAACCAAATGAAACACATCTTTCAAGTCAGTGATTAGTAAGAGTTTGCAAATCTCTTCGGAATAAGGTCCATAGCTCTCGGGTGCGCTTCCTGGGAGGTACCTAATTCCTTCCCTGCACCTCTGTCTCTGTGCATGCATTTAATTCTACCTATATCGTTTTATATTTTCCCCAGTGGTGTCACGAGGAAATGATGTACCTAAGCACAGTGGGGAGGCTCACAAGAGAGGAAAAGAAATCCCACATGTGTATCTAAGTGTGTAAACACATGCTCATGTGTCTTTGTGATTACTTAATTTAGATTCTTCAGAATAGACTTGCTTAATTCTTTTTTTTTAAATCATTGATTGAAAAATTTTGTTATGTATCTACTAGCTATCAGACTATCAGGTAAACACTGAATACATATTGGTGATGAGAACAAACAAGGTATAAATTTCATGGAGATGACATGCTGTTTTGGTCTTCAAATATAAATGTACTAAGGCCTGCTGAACTTAGACAAGTATGATTTGAAGTTTTATTTTCTTTCTGTTGCACCAACATAAAAAATTCTGAAGTCACTGATTAATGTATTCAAGTAAATAATACTATTGGAAAGCTAATTCGGGTGATCCTGTACTGGCCACTCATCTCAGAAAGGAAAAATGTCGTCACCAAAAATAAGTCCTTCACTAAAAATAAGCTTTGCCAAGGGTAATAGGAGAATGAGTTTAGACTGACATGAACTAGAGTTTGTGGCCAAAACATTCATATATTTAAAAATAAAATACACAAATAAAAAAAAAGAAGACAGAGTGTAGCAGGAATTTTAAAAGTTCTTATTCATAAAATCAAACCCGAGGCCAGTTATTGGGGTCCATGCTGGTAAATCAGAGAGACAGAATAAGCCACAGCTATCTCACCTCGCCGGATCCTCAGCTGGTCCTGTTTCCTCAGACTGGAGGCCTCTGAGTCCTCATCCAGAATGGGTCTCAGCTGAATTACTGCTCAAAAGCCTGAATGCTTAACCAGCCACATGCTTAACCAGCCAAATGCCTAACCAGCCAAATGCCTCTAGCCTCTCACCCTCACGCCTTATATATCTTCCTGCTTTCTACCACCACTCCCTGGGATTAAAGGCTGGCTTTCTGGGATTAAAGGCGTGTCACCATGCTTGGCTATTTCCAATGTGGCCTTGAACTCACAGAGATCCAGAGGGATTTCTATCTCTGGGATGCTAGGATTAAAGGTGTGAGTGCCACCATTTTCTAGCCTTTGTATCTAGTGGCTGTCTGTTCTCTGACCCCAGATATTTTTATTAGAGTACACAATATTTTGGTGAACACAATACCACCACATCAGAGCTTATCTTCTCAATTCCTTTAAAAGCATTTATATTTGAATACTATAAATTGACCACCATTAAAATGTCTTTTTTTGATTTTAAAATTAATTCATTCTTCTTCCATACATGCATATAATACATTATGTCACACTTATCCCCTCACCCTCTTTTCTCCTTTTCCCCTCCACCAATCCTCATCCTTCCAACAAGTCCCTCTTTCATGTTCACATCTTTCTGTTTTTGTATTTGCTCTCTGACCCACTGAGTTTAACTAGGGCTACCCACATGGGCACAGGTATAAAGATGTCCACAGGAGCATGGGCAACACACTAGTGGTGGTTACACTATTGAAAGCAATGACCTTCAGAAGAGCTCAATTGCCAATAGCCCCTTTGGGAGAGTCCATGTTTATAAGTATATTTAAAGAAATCAGAGGGGACACAAACGAACTCCTAAATGAATTTCAAGAGAATACAAACAGCTGAATTAAGTAAGGCTATCAATACAAGATATAAAATGGACTATTGGAATTTCAACGGTTAGAACATCCAGGCTGCAGAAACCAAGATCTTCCATTCTTCTCTTCACCACATGGAACCCGCCAGAGGGAGAGCGATCTGAGAACTTCAGTTCTCAACTCAGCACAGCAGAGCCAGCAATTCACTCCATAAGCATTCTTGCTATCTCTTATTTTCTATTACTAAGTGCTGCACACGTATTTCAAGATAAGTATTCCTTTTGCTTGCATATGGCTCAGTTAGGCTTTAGGACTGTTGGTTGTGTTTCTTCATCCAATTTACGACCAGGCATTTTAACTAGTTTATTTAGCCCCATCTCACATGTTCCTCCTCTTTCTGTCCTTTCTTCTTTGTCTCACTCCTTTTCCTTCCCCGTTTTTACTTCCTTTTTTTGGTTGAGAACAGAGTCTTCTCTCATACAATATATCCTAACCACAGTTTCCTTTCCCTCTGCTCCTCCCAGCTACTCCCACCTCCCTCTACTCTAGATCCACTCCTCCTCTTCAGAAAAGAGCAGGCATCCAAGAGAAGACAGTCAAACAGGATAAAACAAGGTTCAATAAGACAAGGCAAGACACCTCATATCAAGGCTGGACAAGGAACCCAATAGGAGGAAAAGAGTCCTAAGAGCAGGCAAAGGATCCCACTGTTAGGAGTCCCACAATAACACCAAGCTAATAACATAACATACACAGAGGACCTGGTATAGACCCATGCAGACCCCATGCTTGCCTCTTGACTCTCTGTGAGCCCATGTGAGTCCTGCTTAGTTGATTTGGTGTGCCATGTTCTCCTGGTGTCCTTCATCACCTCTGACTTACAGTCTACCCTCCCCACTTCTATGTGGTTCTTAGATCTCCTAGGAGAGGGACCTGATGGTAACCTCCGATTTAGACTCTCTCTCTATATAGTGTCTGGCTGTGGGTCCCTGCATCTGCTCCCATCTGCTGTCAGAGAAAGCCTTTCTGATGATGACCGGACAATGCAGCAATCTATGAGTATAGCAGAACATCATTAGGTATCATTTTTAATCTATCTATCTATCTATCTATCTATCTATCTATCTATCTATCTATCTATGCCAGTTGTGTTTGGTTCCACCCTAGGTCTCTGGGGTATCCAGTTCCTGGCCATCTAGGCAGTGTAGGGCATGGGGTCCCTCTCGTGGTGTGGACCTCAAGTTAAACCAAACATTGGTTGGCCACTCCCACAAGTTCTGTGCTGCCATTGCCCCAGCAAATCTTACAGGAAGAACAGATTGAAGGTCAAGAGTTTCATGACTGGGTTGGTGTCCAGGTTTCTCATACTGTAGACTGAGGGTTCCTTCCTGTACCAAAGAGACTATACAATGTAGGGGTGAAGGCTCCACACAGGCAGGCACCAGCTTGGCCTGTGTTCGATGAGCTGTGTGGATGTTGTCCTAAGCAATGGGACCCCACTATCAGTCTTCAGAGTGATCCTCTGTTATAGCCTCAGCCTGGGTTGTTTTGAGATCTTCATGGGACCCCCTCAGCCAACAGCCTAACTGAATACAACCCAGTCCCACCACTGGAAGCCTTGCCTAGCTACAAAGAATGGCCAGTTCAGACTCCGTATCCTACATTACTAGAAGTCCTCTCTAGGGTCACTGTCTTAGTTAGGGTTTTATTGCTGTGAAGAGACACCACGATCACAGCAACTCTTATAAAGGAAAACACTTAATCTGAGCTAGTTTCAGAGGCTTAGTCTATTATCATCACTGTGGGACATGGTGTGTGCAGACAGACATGGTGCCAGAGAAGGAACTACAAGTTCTACATCTTGATCCACAGGCAGCAGAACGAGTCTGTGGAAAAGATGAGTGGATAATGAAAATATGGTACATATACACTATGAAATACTATTCAGCTATAAAGAAAAATGAAATCATGAACTTTAGAGGTAAATGGAACAAGAAAAGATCATATTCAGTGAGGTAATCCAGACCCAGAAAGACAAACGTTGCATGTTTTCTCTCACCAGGGACTCCTAGCTCTAAATCTTTAGATATAAGTAAATATTCTCAAGTAACTGCAGAAAACAGGAAGTAAAATGGGACCATTGTTAGGGTAGGGGGTACAGGGAGCAATAGAGAGAGTACCAGGTACAAGTGATTTGAAAAGAGAAATGGGAAGAGAGAGGTATCTTTAGCCATGAGAGGGAGATAAACATGGAAGAAGGAGGGAGGAGGGTAAAATAATAGTAAGGATGCCTGAAAACAGACATAAGGAATCATACCATTAATTATTGACTATAGCCCACTTTAAAATTATCTATTTCTTTGAAGAATATTGTGGATATTTTGATTGGGATTTCATTGAGTTGGTAAATTGCTTTTTTTTTTTTTTTTGTAAAGTGGTTCTCTTCACAGTAATAATTCTACCAATCCATAAACATGGGAGGTCTTTCATTTTTCTAATGTCTTCCTCAATATCTCTCTTTCCAGAGATTTGTTGTTTTCATTATAGAGGTCTTTTGTCTCCTTGGTTAGGTTTATTCACAGAATTATTTTCTTTGATTCCATTGTAAATGAGAGTGTTTATGATCTCCTTCTCCTATTTCTATTTTCATGACTAATTCAGGAAGTACTGGTTGTAGACCTGTCTTTGAAAGTCTGGTAGAATTATGCAGTGAATCCATCTGGGCTTGGGCTTTTGTTTTAGTTGGAAGGTTTGTTGTGGAAATGTAGAAAGACTATTGATTTATGTAAATGATTTACACTCTAACACCTTGACTGAATTGGTCCTTGTTCCTAGAAGTGTTCTTATGTAATTTTGGGATGTCTTATGTATAGCACATTGTAGCGGGTAGCCATTCCAGCTTTGATCTGGAAGTTCCAACCCCCATTGAGGCTTTGGCAACTGCACACCTACAAGGTGGGGCCAAGGGAGGCACCGAGAGACCTGAGATCTGGATGGGCCAGCGCTCTCTCTGTTCCGGGACCCTGGACGGTGGAGGTTGACTGAGCAGAGCTCCAGAGAACACTGCTGGACTGCGATACACCTTCTCCAGACCCCCGAGACCTACCTATCCCTACCTATCCCTTCATTTGTAAGTTACCCACTAAATAAATCTTCCTTTTAACTACGTGGAGTGGCCTTAATAATTTCGCCAATATCTGGCGCCCAACGTGGGGCTCGAACCCTGGAGCCTGAGATTAAGAGTCTCATGCTCTACCGACTGAGCTAGCCAGGCTAGATCAAAGCTGGAATGGCTACATAACAAACCTTCAAAGTAAAACAAAAGCCCAAGCCCAGATGGAGTCACTGCATAATTCTACCAGACTTTCAAAGACAGGTCTACAACCAGTACTTCCTGAATTAGTCATAGAAATAGGAGAAGGAGATCATAAACACTCTCATTTACAATGGAATCAAAGAAAATAATTCTGTGAATAAACCTAACTAAGGAGACAAAAGACCTCTATAATGAAAACAACAAATCTCTGGAAAGGGAGTGGAGATAGTGGACAGCCCTGTCTTCTTCCTGATTTCAATGGGTTTGCTTTGAGTTTTTCTCGACAATATTTTCTCGACAACAGACAATATTGGCTGTTGTTTTATTATATGCAGCCTTTATTATGCTGAAGTATTGTTCACCCAGTCCTGCTTTCTCTAGGACCTTTATCATAAAAGCATGTTGGATTTGTTAAAGACTTTTTCTGTGTCCACTGAGATCATGTGGTTTTTTGTCTTTAATTCCATTTATATGATTATTGTGTTTATCTACCTACTTATGCTGAACCATCCCCACATTTCCATGATAAAGGCAACTTGTTGTTTATTAGTGTTTTATTGAGGATTGTTGCACATATGTCATCAGGGATATTGGTTTGTAGGGTTTGTTTGCTTTGTTTTTTTTTTTTTTTTTTTTTTTTGGTTTTTCGAGACAGGGTTTCTCTGTGTAGCTTTGTGCCTTTCCTGGAACTCACTTGGTAGCCCAGGCTGGCCTTGAACTCACAGAGATCCGCCTGCCTCTGCCTCCCAAGTGCTGGGATTAAAGGCGTGCGCCACCACAGCCCGGCTTGTTTTGTTTTTGATTGTGTCTTTAGTTAGTGGTTGAGTAAACACTGGCTTCATAGAGTGAGTTTGGAAGTGCTTCTCCTATTTCTATTTTCATGACTAATTTAGGAAGTACTGGTGGTAGACCTATCTTTGAAAGTCTGGTAGAATTACGCAGTGAATCCATCTGGGCTTGGGCTTTTGTTTTAGTTGGAAGGTTTTATGTATATTATTGCTTTCTCCATCTCCAAATTTGTTATGAGTCTGTTTAGGATGTTGATATCTTCTTAGTTTAATTTTGATGATTTGGATGAATCTAGAAATTTATCCATTTCTTTCAGATTTTCCAATTTAATGGAGTACAAACTTTAAAAGTATTCCCTTATACTAGGCCCTCTGGATATGGAAGACGGTTGTTTGGCTCGAACTGTTTGGGGGGCACCCAGGCAGGGGGATTGTGATCCATCCCTGGTGCATGGGCAGGCTTCTGGGAATTTGGTGCCTGTGGTGTGACACCTTGCACAGCCTAGGTGCAGTGGGAAGGGGCTTGGACCTGCCTCAGCTCAGTGTGCTGGTCTCTGCTAACTCCCCATGGGAGACCTTGATTTGGGGGATGTGGAGATGCAGGGTGGCTTGGGAGAGAGAGCTGGGGGGTGGGAGGAGTTAAGAGGTGGGATCTCTGGGTGGTATGTGAAATGAGTAGAAAATTTCTTAATAAAGTAAGGGGAGGGGGTGGGAGAGGGGAGAATAGGGGAACCTGTGGCTGATATGTAGAATCGAATGGTATTGTAAAATAAAATAGAATAAATAATAAAAAAACAAAAAAACAAAACAAAAAAAGAAAAATGAAAAAAATAATAAAAATAAAATAATTAGTTATCCTTAAAAAAAAAGTATTCCCTTATAATATTATTGTTTCTTTTGTGTCTATTGTAGTGTTCCCTTGTTTATTCCTGGTTCTGTTAATTTGGGCCCCCCCTTCTTTTGGCTAGTTAGGCCAATGGTCTGTTGATCTTTTGAAAAAATATTTTATTTTATTATTTTGTGTATATGGGTATTTTGCCTGTGTGTGTGTGTGTCTGTGTTCTATGTGCATGCCTGGTGCTCACAGAGGCCAGAAGTAGGCATTGCATTTGTCAGATTGGATGAGAGCTATTCTGATTGGGGTGGGGCAGTATCTAAAAGTGGTTTTAGTTTGCATTTTCCTGATGACTAGGGATTTTTAATACTTAAAAAATATTATTGGCCCCTCCTTTGTTTTTTTTTTTGAGATCTGTCTACTCCGTTCTTTGGCTCAATGGTTGATTGTCAGTTTTATTTCCTTGGTATTGAATTTATGTAGTTCTTTGTAAGTTCTGGTATTTGTCCCTTGTTTAAAGTGTACTTGGTAAAGATTTTCACCTGTGTTCTCCTGACAGCTTCCCTTGTTGCACATGAACCTTTTAATCTCATGTGGTCCCATCTGTTGACACTTGGTGCTGGTCTCTGTGCTAGTAATGTTCTTCAGTTAAGAAAGTCCTCACCTACCACAGTGTCTTGAAGATTCTTCTTTATATTTCCATCTAGAAGTTTGAATGTTCAGGTCTTAAAGTCTTTGATACATTTGGATTGGTTTTTGTATAAGGTGAAAGGTGTGACTCTAATTTCATTCTACAGATTGGGAATGCTATTTTGCCAGCACCATTGAATAGGCTATTTGTTGAATAGGCTATTTTTCCCCACTAACTGTTTTTGCCCTCTTTGTAAAGAATTAAAGATAGGCATAGCTTTGTTGGTTTATTCCCACAATCTCTATTTTATTACATTGGTCTACCTGCCTGTTTTTATGCCAGGCTGTCTTTATAACTATAGCTCTGTAGTATAGTTTTAATTCATGTGTTATGATCCTTCCAGATGTGTTCTTACTTCTTAGGATTGCTTTGGCTATTTTTAATGGTCTTTTGTGGTTCCATATGAATTACTGGATTTTTTCTAAATCTGTGACATATAACATCAGAATTTTTTTTTGCATTTTTTTTTATTTTACAACACCATTCAGTTCCACATAATAGCCACAGATTCCCCTGTTCTCCCCCTCTCGCCCCCCTCCCCCTCCCCCCAGCCCACCCCCCATTCCCACCTCCTCCAGATCAAGGTCTCCTCCGAGGACCGGGATCGACCTGATAGACTCAGTCCAGGCAGGTCCAGTCCCCCCCTCCCAGACCGAGCCAAGCGTCCCTGCATAAGTCCCAGGATTCAAATAGCCAACTCATGCAACGAGCCCAGGACCCGGCACCACCGCACAGCTGCCTCCCAAACAGATCAAGCCAAATGATTGTCTCACCCATTCAGAGGGCCTGATCCAGTTGGGGGCCCCTCAGCCTTTGGTTCATAGTTCATGTGCTTCCATTCATTTGGTTATTTGTCCCTGTGCTTTATCCAACCTTGGCTTCAACAATTCTTGCTCATACAAACCCTCCTCTTTCTCACTAATTAGACTCCCAGTGCTCCACCAGGGGCCCAGCCGTGGATGTCTGCATCCAGATTCCTCAGTCCTTGGATGGGGTTTATGGCACAACTATCAGGGTGTTTGGCCATCCCATCACCAGAGTAGGTCAGTTCCTGCCGTCTCTCGACCATTGCCAGCAGTCTTTTGTGGGGGTATCTTTGTGGATCTCCGTGGCCTCCCTAGCTCTTTGCTTCCTCCCCTTCTCATGTGGTCTTCATTTACCATGGTCTCCTATTCCTTGTTCTCCCTCTCTTTTCTTGATCCAGCTAGGATCTCCCACTCTCTTTCCCTCGACCGTCACCCTTCATTGCTCCCACTCATGACCAGGCTGTTCATGTAGATCTCATCCATTTCTCCGTGTCTTTTTTGGGGTCCCGTTTTCCAGGTAGCCTCACTGGTGATGTGAGTAGCAGTACTCAACTTCATATGGAAAAACAAAAAACCCAGGATAGCTAAAAGAATCCTGTACAATAAAACAACTTCTGGAGGCATCACAATCCCTGTCTTCAAGCTCTACTATAGAGCTACAGTAATAAAAACAGCTTGGTATTGGCATAAAAACCGACATGTGGACCAATGGAATCGAATTGAAGACCCTGACATTAACCCACACACCTATGAACATATAATTTTTGACAAAGAAGCCAAAAGTGTACAATGGAAAAAAGAAAGTATCTTCAACAAATGGTGCTGGCATAACTGGATATCAACGTGTAGAAGGCTGCAAATAGATCCATATCTGTCACCGTGCACAAAACTTAAGTCCAAGTGGATCAAAGACCTCAACATAAATCCAGCTACTCTGAACCTGCTAGAAGAGAAAGTAGGAAGTAGTCTTGAACCATTTGGCATAGGAGATCACTTCCTAAATATAACACCAGTAGGGCAGACACTGAGACAAACAATCAATCAATGGGACCTCTTGAAACTGAGAAGCTTTTGTAGAGCAAAGGATATGGTCAACAAGGCAAAGCGACAGCCTACAGAATGGGAAAAGATCTTCACCAACCCCACATGTGACAGAGGACTGATATCTAGAATATATAAGGAACTCAAGAAATTAGACATCAAAACGACCAACGGTCCAATTGAGAAATGGGCTTTAGAACTAAACAGAGAATTCTCAACAGAGGAAACTCAAATGGCTGAAAGACATTTAAGGAATTTCTCAACATCCCTAATCATCAGGGAAATGCAAATCAAAACAACTCTGAGATACCACCTTAAGCCTGTCAGAGTGGCTAAGATAACATCAGAATTTTTAAAATTGAAAATGGATTCTTATTATCTTTTATCTTATTAAACTTCCTTTTTATGTATTCTTTGTGTCTTTCACATCATGCATCTTGAGCCCATTCATTTCCTGTTCCTTCATATCCACCCTCTGCCCTTGCAACCTTGTCCCCCCAAATAAAATAAAATAAAATTTACGAGAAAAACAGGAAAAAAAAAGGAAAAATCTTGTCTCATCATGGAAATTGTAGGGTGACATAGTGAGTCACGAAGTAAACCCTTTTATCCATATATCTTTATGTGCACGTGTTCATTGCAAAGAGTCATTGGTCTGGTTTGAGGCCTCTGGTTTCTGCGACACTATAGATGCTGGGCCCTCACTGGGACTCCTCTTGGTTATCCTGTTGTTGCCCTGTGTCACGGAAGTCTTGCAGCTTTGGATCTGCAGGACTGGCCCCTTCATGTCCTCCAGCATAGGGGTGAATGTTGGGATGGTCCAACTCATAACCCTGGTTCTGGACTAGGGTAGTTGTAGGGTTGGTCAGCCTGCTACCTCTCCCTTGTCTTCACCACCAGGGTGAGCTCTCTAGTATTGTCCTGGCCAGTTTATCCCTTGCAGCAATGAGCAAGGGACCAGACCATTTCTCCCGCTTTCATTCCCTCAGGGTTGACTCTCCTACATCTACACCTTCAGGGCCAGCTCTACTGTGTTACCCAGATGAGGTATAGGGGGGACTCTCGCAAGTGCTGCAGTTTGTGAGGGGAAGGGACAGCTTTCTCGCTCTCATGACCTCAGGGCTCGCTCTCCCACCTGCCACTGGTATAGAGAGGTGGAGGAGCATATCTCCCCTGTCCATGCCACCACATGGCAGATGAGGGGCAGGGCCAGATCTTCCACACTCATGTTCTGCTGTGCTGCCCAGATGAGGTGCAGGACCTGCTCTCCTGAGTGTTGCAGCTGAGAATGGGGAGGGTCAGCTCTTTCACTAGCTGGAGATGGTAGGGGAAAGGAGGGAGGGCATCTTTCCCTCACCCCCACCACTAGACCACAGACAAGTGAGGTAGTACCAGCTATGCCCCTCTCACACCCTCAGGGCTGGCTCACCTGTGCCCCTGTCTACAGGGTCAACTCTACTGTGCTGCTCAGGTGAGGTGCAGGGCCTGTTCTCCCGAGTGCTGCATCTGGTGAGGGGTTGGGTTAGGTCTCCCTCCTGCTTCAGGTGTTGAGAGGAGTGAGGGGAAGAGGGCATCTTTCTCTTACCCACACCACTATATGGCAACCTGCTCTCCCATCCTCATACCCTCAAGACCAACATCCCATGCCCCTGAGAAGAGGGTCAATGCTATTCTGCTGCCCAGGTGAGGTGTAGGACCCTTTCTCCTTCCTGTTTCAGCTGGTGAGGGCCAGAGTCAGTTTTCCTTAGTGTTGTAGCCAATGAGGGGGCAGGGTCAACTTTCTACAGCCCTATCCTCTCTGACTTTGGTGGTGTCAGGAGCCTTGGACATCAACACAGACCATGGCTACATCAGGGCCATGAGCCCAGACTTCTGTAGACTATTTTGTCTTCTTCATCTATGGTGATTGCTGGGTATAGTAGTCGGGGCTGGTCTCTTAGAATCTGCAGCAATCTGCTCATGCCCTTCTGGCATTTACAGTCTCCACTGACAAGTAAGGTGTAATTCTAATAGGTCTGCCTTGATAGGTCACTTGCTCTTTTCCCCTGGCAACTTTTTAATATTTTTTTCTTTATTCTGCACATTGAGTGTTTTGATTATTATGTGGTGAGGGGGAGTTTCTATTCTGGTCCAATCTGTTTGGTGTTCTGTATGCTTCTTGTACCTTTATAGGCATCTCCTCCTTTAGGTCAGGAAAATTTTCTTCTATTTTAGTTGTTGTTGTTGAAAATATTGTCTGGGCCTTTGACCTGTGCTTCTTTTCCTTCCTTTGTTTCTATTACTCTTAGGTTTGGTCTTCTCATAGTGTCCCAGATTTCCTTGCTCTTTTCTGTGAGGATTTTTTTTTTTTAAGATTTAACCTTTTTTAACCATTTCTTCTACCATATCTTCAATGCCCGAGAGTCTCTTTTCATCTCTTGTATTCATTGGTGAAGCTTTTCTCTGTAGCTTCTACACAAGTTCCTAAATTTTCATTTCCAGAATTCCCTAAGTTTGGGTTTCCTGTATCGATTCTTTTTTCATTTTCAGGTCTTGAACAGTTTTGTTCATTTCTTTCCATTGTTTGTCTTTTCTTGGGTTTTATTAAGGGATTAACTCACTTCCTCACACTGTGTTTTCCTGGATTTCTTTAAGGGATTTATTAATTTCCTCTTTAAGGACCCCTATCATCTTCGTACAGGTGGTTTTAAAGCTTTTCGTTGTGCTTCAGCTGTGTTAGAATATTCAAGGCCTGTTGTGGTAGAATAGATGGGCTCTAGTGGAGACACACTGCCCTGGCTGTTATTGATTATGTTTTTACACTGGCATCTAGGTGTTTGGGATCACAGTGATCATATGTCTAGGTGCTGATTTCTAGATTTGTCTTTGTTGGGTGGGTGTTTTATTCCTTCATTTCTGTTTTCTCTCTGGATTTTCAGGGAGTGTGATGGCTGTATGTTGCCTGGTAGCAAGTTTTCTTTGGACCTGATTGATATGGCTACTGGGGGTTCCAGGTAAAATGTGTTTCTGGGTATTTGGAACTGACTCTTAGGAATGGGGATAGGCTAAGGGTATGAAGGTATTCATAGTAGGGAGGAGAGCAGTGTTCAACCAGGATCTTATTTTATTGCCACTTAGATACAGTGAAGAGAGGTCATCTCAGAAGGACTGCTGTAGTGCTGGGGATGAGACTGGAGGATTGGATCTAGAGGAAGAGGAGTGGGGAGGATCTATAGACAGTCTTCCTGTTTCCCTGGCAGAAGAGGACGGTGTGTTGGCAGAGAGAGCCTGCTGGAGTTGGGGGCTGGGATAGAGCAACAAGCGGCAGGAGGCAGGAGGGGAAGGCCTGTGGGACTCACAGGAGATGTGTGCAGAAGGGGAAGGAAGTCTGCAGCAGGTGTTCTGTTGCAGAGAGGAGGATGAGACTGGGGGATTGGGACTGGAGGAGCAGAAGGAGAGGGGAGACCTGTTGTCAGCCTTCCTGCTTCCCTGGCAGCAGTCATGTTTTCATTTTCATTTAGCTCTAAAATGATTTTAATTTTCTTCTTGCTCCATTTTTCAGTCAGTAGTGTTTTTCAGTCTCCGTGAGTTTGTAGGGTTTTTGTTGTTCCCTTGGTTCTTGGTATCCAGCTTTAGTCCATGGTGGTCGGAGAGGATGCAGGCTGTCATGTCACTTTTCTTGTACCTGTTGAGCCTTGCTTTGTGTCCAAGCATGTGCTCAGTTTTGGAGAAAGTTTTATGAGCTGCTGAGAAGATGATATTTTCTTCTGGTGAAATAGTCTATAAATAACTGCTAGATCCCTTTGGTTTATGACATCATTTAGGTCTAGCATTTTTATGTTTAGTTTTTATCTGGATGACCTGTCTCTTGGGGAGTGTAGGGTATTGAAGTCACCATCATCACTGTGTAAGGATCAATATGTCATTAACCGTAGTAGTGTTTCTTTTATGAATTCGGGTGCCCTTATGTTTGGTACATAAATATTTAGGACTGAAATAACCACTGGTGGAGTTATTCCTTTGATGAATATATGTTATTAAAATGGATACACTTGCTTATATATAGGTTTTGTCTTCCTGGGATAAAACTTTTTCGTCCGCTTATCCTTAGGTGATGTATCCATGATGGTAAAGTGTTTTTTTTTTTTTTTTTTTTTTTTTTTTTTTCCAGGTGGTTGATGAATCTCATTTTCTAACCCAATCCATTAGTCTTTTTTCTTTTTGGGGATGGGAATTGAGATCATGAATAGTGAGAGTTAACAATGAACAGAGTTTATTGATTCCTATTATCTTGTTATTGTGTAGGTTTATCTTCTCTCTTGAATTACTGGTCTGTGATTATTTTTTGAGTCTTCTTGGATATAGTTAATAGATTTAAGTTTCTCTTCTGTAGAGCTGGATTGATAGATAGTGCTTAAATTTGGTTTTACTGTGGAAGTTTTTCTTTCTCTGTCTATTGTGATGGATAGTTTTGCTGGGTGTACTTGTCTGGGCTTCCATCTGTTAATTCTTACAGTTAGTAGAACATCTTTCCAGGCCCTTCTGGCTTTCAGAGTCTCCATTGAGAAGTCAGGTGTTATTTCAATGAACCTGCCTTTATATGTTACTTGGTCTTTTCTCTTGTAGTTTTTAATATCCTTTCGTTGTTCTGTACATTTAGTTGTGATTTTCGTTTCTGACCCTGACTGTTTGATGTTCTGTGTGCTTCCTGTACCTCCTTCTTAGGTTGGGGGGATGACTTTGTTGAAAATGTTTTCTGTGTCTTTGTCCTTGGCTGGTTCCCTTCCTTTGTCCCTATTATTTGGAAATCTGGTCTTTTCATAGTGTGCCACATTTACTGTTGTTTTTTTTTTTTTGTGCCTGAGGGGTTTTTTTTTTTTTGATTTAGCAGTTTTGTTGACTGAGATATCCATTACTTCGACTTTGTCTTTAGTGCCTGAAATTCTCTCTTCCATGTCTTGTATCATGTTAGTGAGGCTTACCTCTGAGGTGTTTGTTTGACTTTGTAGATCTTTTATTTCCAATTTTATTTGCTTACATTTTCTTAGTGATTTGATTTCTTTGCTAAATTCTATTTTTATGTCATGAAGTATTCCTGTTATTTTATTCCATTATTTGTGTTTTCATAGACTTCACTGAGGAATTCATTCACATCCTTTTAAAAGTCCTTGAGCATATTCATAATTGCTAATTTTGAAGTCCTTTATGCTTCAGCTATATTACATTTCTCAAGGCCTACTCTAGTAGTGTTACTGAGCTCTGGTGGAAACATTGTTTTGATTGTTAATGTTTTTAAGTTGGTGTCTAAATATCTGGAGTAAGGATGGTTTGGATGATTCTAGGTGATATCTGGTCTTGTCTTTGTTGGGAGGTTTCTTTGGTACATTGGTTTCTGTTGCCCCTTCTGGACCTTAAGAAAGTGTGGTGGCTGTGAGTTACCTGGTAGAGAATATTTCTGCAGGTTGGTGAGGAGCAAAGAAGAATTAAGATGGGTGGGATAACAGGCTGAGAGGGGCTGTGGGAAAGAGCTAAGGGAATGCTGGCCACACCAGAGGAGGAGTCTACAGGGAGTTGGAAGTGTGGTGGGAGGAAGGGCCACTGCAAATAGAAGGTAGTAAGACAAGGATAATCTGGAGAGATAGGGATGAAAAGGCGAGGGGCATCTTTGGTCTGTACTAAGAGTTGGAGTCTCCAGGGAATGGAGTTGAGGTGTGTGTGGGGGTACCTGCAAGCAGGTTGCTATAGAGATGAGGATGAGACAGGTGAGATCATAATGGAAGACAGGTAGGATAGTATGTATCACCTGAGTCTTACTAGTGTAGCCACTGAGGGTCCCATGCAGAGAGTGTTTCTATATGTTGGTGGTTAATCCAGAAAGTTGGGTATGGGTTAGAAGGGAAGGCTGAGAGGGTCCTCATGAAGGAGGAAAGCTGGGTATGTGCCAAGGATCAGTGGTGTTCCCAGGGGATTGAGATATGGTGGGAGGAGGGGTACCTGCATGCAGGCTGCTACAGGGCTGGGGGCTAGACAGGCTACGATGTAATGCAGGACAGGAAGAAGAGTATAAAACCCCTTCTTCTCTTTTTACTTGAAGTGACAAACCAGCCTCTGCTTTGCCCTTTGGCTCAAGTATTTTCTTACAGAATTGTCCAACGTGATGTTAGGATTACAGAACAGTTCGACAAAACTGCTACCATCTGTTTTTAACCAGTGTATATTTAATTGTAAATTAATTGTAAAAGTAAGAGGATTCATATAAGTACTTAAGGCAACTTGAACACACTCTTCTCCCTCAAGCATCACTTACTCTTGTCTTTCCTTCTTCCTTTCATTGCTCCCTTTGAATTATCTAACAACATTTTTCATCCTTTCATTGAAAAAAAAAAACACCAAGGTTCTGCACAGGAAAAAATGGGGTACAGATCTAAACAGAATTCTCAATGGTGGAAATAAGAAAGAGAATGTTCAACATTCTCATTCATTAGGAAAAAACAAATCAAACTACTTTGAGACTTTATCTTACACCATTTAGAATAACCAAGATCAACAAAACAAACAACAACTCAGGCTGGCAAGGTTGTGGAGTAAGGGGAACACTCATCCATTGCTGGTGGGAGTGCAAACTTGTAGCATGCCAAGCGACTCCTTCAGATAGACAGAAGTGGTATAGCTGTATCATATGGTAGTCTACGTTGAGGAAGCTCCATACTTAGTTCCACAGTGAGTGAATTAATTTACATTCGTATCCTAAGTGTGCAAAGGTTCCCTTTTTTCTACAATATTGCCAACCAATATATTTTTCTTGATTAAAAACCTTTTTTTTTTTTTTTTTTTTTTTTTTTAAAACAGGATTCACTACATATCCCTGATTGACCTGATCTGGAATGTCCTATGTAGACTAGGTGGACTTTGAAGTCACAGAATTCTGAGTTTAAAGGTGTGTGCTATTGTGCCTGGCTAATTAAAATTTTGTGTTTTACATTTATCTATCTATCTATCTATCTATCTATCTATCTATCTATCTATCTATCTATTTTTTATGTGTATCCAAATGACTGTGTGGAGGTCAGAGGAAAACCTTTGGGGGTTGGTTCTCCTTTTATGCAGGTCTGGAGGGGGTTGGTCTCTTTTTATGTAGGTTAGCTATTCAGGCTTGCAGCAAGTGTTTTTATTTGCTGAGCCATCTAATCAGCCCATGATGCAGTTTGATTTATTTTTTGACTTGGTTTAGTGGCTGAAGATGCTTAACATTTTTTTTTCTTGAATTTGTTGGCTATTTGTATCTCTTCATTTAATTCTGACGTTTCTCTGTTGGCTTTTAGATTAGATGCTATGGCTATTGGAAAAAGCAGGCTAGCAGAGTCATCTAGTATTATTAAGTTGTAGTTAATCTGTGTCTTTAATTTCAGTAGTACACTTTTCATAACATTGCTGTGAATGTTTGCTGTGTATATGTTTAAAATTGTAATTTATTCTTTGTTGGTTGTTCCCTTATTTAGATATAGAAGCGTTCTTCTATATCTCCTTGGATTCATTTTAGTTCAATGTCTATTTTGTCAAAAGTTAGGATAACAATACCTGCTTGCTTCCTGGGCTTATTTGTTTGCAGCACCTCTCTGTCCTTTGACTTGAAAATCATTTCTATCTTTAAAGGTATGAAGAGCTTCTTTTAGATGACAGAGAGATGGATATTTCTATTCAGCTAGTTTGTGTCTTTTAAGTCGGGAGTTGAGGTTATTAATATTTAAAGTTGCTTTTGGAAGCTGTGCACTTAAGGCCAGAATTGAACAATAATCCCAAGGGTGCAGCAGTAGCACCCATATTTTGGTAGTAATTAACATCTCTTCAATAGGATTTAAGTCTACTTCAAGAAGAGGGAAATAGTACTTAGCACTGAAAACCTTACCAACTACCAGGAATTTTAAATCACCCAAAGTAACACTTAAATAGGAACAAAATAATCTGCCTTTATCTATGTGCTAGAGGAAAATTTATATTGATCTCCTCCTATATCTATTGTCTTAACTTTTAAAAGATGATTAACATTAAATTAATATAACTGAACCATGACAATCAGTAGGACAGATGTTCAAGAACCAAGAAATAAAAGCAGTGTAGCCATTCTCCTAGATGCTTCAGATTTTGATTAATTACTTAAACCAGTTAAAAACTTAAAATAAATTAAATATAAATTTAATTGCCCAAGATCTTTTTTGACAACCAATTTTTAATCTCCCCCAGAATTGCTTTCAGGGCTGTCTTCATATGTTTGTTCCTAAGACTGTATATCACAGGATTAAGAAGAGGGGTCAAGACGGAATAAAACAGAGTCACAAGCTTCTGCATCCCCGCTTCATGCTCAGATGTTGGGCTCCCATACATGACAAGTACTGAGCCGTAGAATAATGCAACCACAGCCAAATGAGACCCACAGGTCGAGAAAGCTTTCCTTTTCCCAGAGGCTGAAGGAACCTTCAATACAGCTACTAGGACCAGAGCATATGACCCCATGATAAAGAGAAAAGGAATAATGAGAGGCAGAGGACTTAAGATGGACAAGATCATCTCTATTAGTGGAACTTTTTTGCAAGTCAGTGCTAACAGAGGGCCTGGGTCACATAGGAAATGGTCTATAATCCTGGATCCACAGAAGGACATCTGGGAGATGATGATGATGGGGACGGGGAACCAGAGGAAACCAAGCACCCAGCAACTGATCACAAGGATGTTACAGAGGCGCCCAGTCATAAGAGCAGGATAGTGTAGAGGTCTGCAGATGGCAAGGTAGCGATCAAAGGCCATGACTGCCAGGAAGAAACATTCTGTAGACCCCAAGGAGAAGAAGAAATAGAACTGCAGGAAGCACCCAGAGAAGGAGATGATCTTGGTGTCAGAGAGGAAGTTGGCCAACATGTTGGGAACTGTGGAGGTGACATACCAGATCTCCAGGAAGGAGAAGTTGGCCAGTAGGAGGTACATGGGGGTGTGCAGTTTCTGATTCCAGCGCACAGCACAGATGATGGAAGCATTGCCCATAAGAGTGAGGAGGTAGACAATGAAGAAGAGCACAAAGAGGAGGATCTGCCCTTCCCTGGAGCAGGGGAATCCCAGGAGTATGAAGCCAGTGATGGTGCTGGAGTTACTGGTAATGCTGAGGGTTTTCATCTGTCTGTGAGCTGTAAAGGTACCAGAAATTATCAAGTGGATAAAGCCAGCTGAAGATTCAGTTTTATATTTAAATCATCATGAGAAATTATATATATATATATATATATATATATATATATATATATATAAGCTACTCTAGACATATATTGACCTAAAGTGATTATTCACTTCCATTCTTTGCTTCCTCGCACTTTCTGCTGTTGGCAAGAGAAAACTATTGGTCATAATTGACAAGTACTCCTCTTCCTCTTCATCATCATCTTCCTACTTCTCTCTAGTCTAGTAAGTTAAATTCTAATCTAATTTTCAAATGCGTTTACATTTTTGTTCAAGATCTTATACATGTGTGTAATCAAGTATATGTATATATATATATATATATATATATATATATATATATATATATATTCGCACAAAATAAGATTTCCTCCCAATTTTTTTGAGAAAGTGAAATCCTTGTATCTCCTGGTATAGAATATCTTGCCATCTGTAATCGTTATTCATGTTACATCCATATTGGCTTTTAAAAAATTGAAATCAGATTAACTGTGGGAATGCCCTCATGTATAGGTGTCAGTCAGCTTCCCAACATACTTGGAATGAATTTCCAAGCTGTGGATTTTGATTTGATTCCCTTAACATCTCTGACTGTCTTTTCCTCCCTCTGTCCCTCTCTCCATCTTTCTCCTTATTTTGTACGTGGGGCAATCATATACACTCCATAGACAAATATAAAACAAGGATTATTGGATATAACACTGGCCAGAAGAGAGTAACACTGTACATTATCTGATGAGCTTTCCTCATCCCAATGAAGAGTGTGCATTTTGGGACCACATAATCCTGGTCACATTTCAGTAGAAAGAGATCCCACCTTCCTACCTCTGTAATGTTTTCTAGCAGGGGTTGGCAAATATTTTGTTAGATAGTTTATGCTTGTGGGTCACATAATTTCTCTCAAAGCCACACAGCTCTGGTGAAGTAAGGCCAAAACAGGCTATAGCAAGCTTTAGAAGAATGCATGTGGCCATACTCCAGTAAAACATTAAGTCTAGTGAGAACTGAATTTTATGCAGTTTTCATGTATTACAAAGCCATACTCTTCCATCCATTATAAAACTTAATAATATTCAAAAACAAATGCTCATCTTGCACCCATAGTCAAAGCAGCAGGAGGCCAGATGTGGTTCATGGGCTCTTTCTCTTAACAGTTACAGGAAAAAGGGAGAGAACTAACAAACTGGCTTACAATAAAGGGTGCTTCTCTTGTTAGAAAAGGAGGGGCTTCCAGCTGAAACTATTCTGTTCTGCTGTGTGACCACAGCTATTCTGGGCCACCCTTGAGCCATTAGGATTAGCTTGTCTTTATGTTTACACACATACGCGAGCACACATGCTTATATACTGATGTCCTACATATCTTTCCTGTACGATGCTTGAGTTAGATAACACTGGATTCCTTCAGTTTTGAAAACAACAGTCTCTGTGGGCCAGCAACATTTTATGCCTGGGCAAAGAGCTAACTGGCACATGCTGGGAGATATTCCTAATAGGAGTGTGTTGTTACTCACCTTTTACTACTCAGCTTCTATGTTCAGAGAGCAGCAATGTGGTTTTCCCAACACAGGCTATTCTTGATCTGTGCAAATGGCAAGCAGATTATTCAGTTGGCTGAAGAAGGGACTGTGATATGGATGGCTACAATGGCTTCAGTGTTCATATGTACAGGATGAATAATCTGGTTAATTAACATTGAAAGCAAAACACTTCAGCACCATCACCCCAATTCTATCTTAGGAAAGTTGAGATAGAGCACTTCAATTAGTCAGATCCTGGGCCATGACATGTAGGGGGAGAGAGCTTCCATTTTCTGATAATGTCTTTTTGTTTCAAGGTGAATCTAAGAAGTCACAGTCCTGTGAAACCATCATTGGATTTATCTCCCCAGCATATCCACTTCATTTGATAGGAGAGGAAATTGCCATACCTGCTCCATTTGTAAAACAACTTTCCCATGGAGATTTGAGAGGTGGTGGGAAGTTAAGGCATTGGAGGAAAGCAATTGATTTGGAGTAAGAAGCCTATCATTTGAATTATAATCCATTTTTTTTTACTAATAGCAGATGCTCTATTTATTCAAATACAGACACTACTTTCTAGTGTCTTCAGCTGCAAAAATAACACTCTTACAGAAGGGTTGAGGGCTCTGAATAAGCTGATGTATACAGAAGCACTCTGTCTGGGGCCTGACACAGCAACAGATTATTGGCTGTGGAACAGGTAGCTGAAACAAAGCAAAAGAAAGCCTTGTTGAGATGGTCACTTTTCTAGCTCAATGTCTTCTCTAAGCATTAACATCATCTCCCATTATTGACTAGAAGGAATCCAAAGCCAGAGTTTCTTGGACAGTGTCTAGTTTTCCTAGAGAGTGAGAGAGTAGAATGAAGAGATCTGAATGTTTACTGGAACATACAGGGTTTATAAATATAGCTCTGGGAATGAGCTCTGTTCCTTCAAATTCATTACATCCAGAAGAAGAGTTGCAGGATGCTGTTTTGTGCTGCTCTTGCATCCACTGGGGCCTGAATTCTCAGGAGACACTTTGTGCCACCTGCCCTTATTTACAGTAGAGTAAAATATTATTACTTTATTCCCATATTGCTGTGGAATGACATAAGATATAATTAATATTTAATCCTGCTCAGAACACCTACTAAGTACACAAGTGGAAGTTAATCAGAGGCCTCCCATGTTAGTCCTATGATTGCTGTCTCTAATGATTGGTGCAAGTGATTGGCATTGAGGACAGAGTTAGAGAGAAGGAAGAGCTGTAGGTGAGATGAGACCTCATTCATAGGCATCTGAGTAGTCACAGCAGGAATCAGTCTTTCCCCAGGAGCACCAATTATTATTATTATTATTTTTTAAAGAGCTTTCCTTTTTTGTTTAGGATTGAGTTCTATGAGTTTCAAGGCATTAATCTTGGGAACATCTATCCTTGATCTGAGACACTCATCAGTTTTTCTCTGGTCTTACATCAGAGTTGCTCTCTAGGTTTCCTTCCCCTTGATAGAGGTACACATAGCTCTTCAAGCACATATTACTGGTTATTCCTTTTTTCCCAACAGTAGAAGGAATCTTATTTCAAGGCATGAGTTCATTTAATGTCTTTGTTGATTTGTCTTCTTTCAACAATGTAAGATTCAAAGTTGGCATCAAGGATCCTAATCTATGATTATCATGATTGTTGTGGTGACTTTATAGCCCCTTCATTTGTGGCAGATGTCCTTATGTCAAAACCATAGTGCACTGCTTAGGAAAGCAATGGAAGACCAGTATATGTTTATTGGGTGAATGATCTTATTCCTCCTCCCCCAGAAAAGCAGAAGAGAATGTGCAAAAAGAGAGGTGAGCACTTTGGAGTAAGACTCCTAGGAGATCCATTCATTCATGGAGATATGAAATGCCCTCTTTTCTTCCCTTTGTAAATTAAAAAATTATTGTTCTCCTATTGAAAATAAATTATCTTCATAACATATTCTGATCACAACTCCCCTCCCTCAATTCCTCTATATTCTTCCTACCTTCCAACTCACCAAGCTACATGTCTTCTTTCTCTCTCTTTAGAAAAAAAAGGCAAACAAAAACAAAACAAGCAAACAAAAATCCAAGAACAACACAAATGATTAAACAAACAAAAACAAAGAAAAAGCACAAGAAACACACACACACACACACACACACACACACACACAACCCATAGAAACACAAAACTAGAAACCATACTAATAAACCAAAGACTACTAAGACAAAAAAATGTTCAACATAGCAATATGGACAAAACCAATCGACACAAGTACCACTAAGTTCAGTTTGTGTTGGCCATCTACTTCTGGGCTTAGGACATACCCATAATTTGCTTAATATACCCAGTGAGACTTTTTGTTCATATAAAGCTGAAATTTATCCTTCCCAGATCTTTGAAAAATTGTGTTGGAATTTTGATAGTGATCGTATTGACTCTGTAGATTTTTTTGGTAGAATGGCATTTTTACTATGTTAATCCTCCTGATCTGTGATCATTGGAGATATTTCCATTTTCTGACATATTCTTCAATTTACAAGTCTTTCATTTGCTTGGATAGAGTTACTCTAAGGCATTTTATATTATTCGAGGCTATTGTGAAATGTGTTGTTTCTCTGATTTCTTTCTCAGTCTAATTGGCATTTGTATATAAGAGGGCTATTGATTTTTGTGAGTTAATTTTGTGTCCAGCTACTTTGTTGAAAGAGTTTTTCAGCTATAGGAGTTCCCAGATGGAGTATTTAGGGTGACTTACGTATACTATCATATCATCTTCAAATAAAGATACTTTGACTTCTTTCTTTCCAATTTGTATCCCCTTGATCTTCTCAGTTGTTTTATTGATATAGCTAAGACTTCAAGTACTATCTATACTGAACAGGTATGGGGAGAGTGGACAGCTTTTTCTTGTTCTGATTTTAGTAAAATTGGTTTGATTTCTCCACTTAATTTGATGTTGGCTATGAGATTGTTTGTTGTGGGATGTTCTGTATGTTAAATGTGTTGCTCTAATTGGTTAATAAATAAAACACTGGCCAGTAGCCAGGCAGGAAGTATAGGTGGTACAAGAAGAGAGGAAAATTCTAGGAAGTGGAAGGCTGAGGCAGAGAGATGCTGCCAGCCACTGCCATGAGAAGTTAAGATACCAGTAAGCCATGAGCCACATGGCATTTTATAGATTAATAGAAATGGGTTAATTTAAGATATAAGAACAGTTAGCAAGAAGCCTGTCACGGCCATACAGTTTGTAAGCAATATAAGTCTCTGTGTGTTTACTTGGTTGGTTCTGAGCGGCTGTGAGACTGGCGGGTGAGAGAGATTTGTCCTGACTGTGGGCCAGGCAGGAAAACTCTAGCTACAATTGTTGAACACTGTATTAATTATGTTTAGATGTATCCCTTGCATCCCTTATCTCTCCAGGACTTTTATCATGAAGGGGTGTTGGATTCTGTCGAGGTCCTTTCTGCATTTAATGAGACAATCATGTGTGTTTTCTTTCAGTTTGTTTATATGGTGGTTTGTGTTTAGTGATTTTCACTTATTGAACTATCCCTGCACTCTAGGGTGAAGCCTACTTCATTATGGTGTGTGATCTTTTTGATGTGTTCTTTAATTTGCTTTGCAAGTATTTTATTGAGTGTTTTTTCATTTATGTTCTTAAGGGTAATTGGTCTGTTCTTTTTTTTTTTTGGTTTGGGTAACTATGAGCTCATAAAAAGAATTGGGCAATGTTCTTTCTATTTCTATTTTGTGAAATAATTTGAGGATTATTGGAATTAACAAAAAGAAATAGTTGCATTCGAGAGGAGTAGATGACAAGAAATGATCAATAAAATAGAAGCAAAGAGAACAATGCAAAGAATCAATGAAACAGAGTAGGCTCTGTGAGAAAATTAACAAGACCAACAAACCCCTATTCAAGTAACTAAAGGATGGAAAGAAAATATCGAAATTAACAAAATCAGAAATGGAAAGGAGGACCTAAGAACAGACACTGAGGAAATAGAGAGAATCATAAGGACGTACTTTAAAAACTTTTACTCCACCAAATGGGAAAATCTAGAAGAAATGGGTAAATTTCTCAATACACAACTCTTCCCTTTTTCTTTTTCTTTTCTTTCTTTCTTTTTTTAAGGTATGATCATTTATTTGTTACCCTTAAAGACTTGTTTTTGACTGGACTCAGACTTAGAAGTAGAAGCTCTCAGAGAGGACAGCCTACGTCTCTTGGCGATCTGTTCCTAGTGCTTTTCTTTGGCTTCCTTCATTCTCTTGGCCAAAAGTTTAGCATATTCTGCAGCCTCCTCCTTGTTTTTCTTGGTTCGTTGTTTCTTTAGAGCAATACAATGGCGTTTGTGTTGCAGGACACGTGGAGTAACAAGACGCTGAATCCTGGGTGCTTTGGTCCTGGGCTTCTTACCTTCTTTGTTTAACGGCTTTCTGATCACGTTTTGGCAGACATCATCTTCTTTAGAGAGATCAAAAAGCTTTCGGATTCTGCTAGCTCTTTTAGGTCCCAACCGATGAGGCACAGGAGTATCTGTCAGTCCAGGGATATCCTTCTCTCTCTCTCTCTCTCTCTCTCTCTCTCTCTCTCTCTCTCTCTCTCTCTCTCTCTCTCTCTCTCTCTCTCTCTCTCTCTCTCTCTCTCTCTCTTACAATAACCAAGTTGAGAACACTGAGATTAGTAATCATCCACGATGCATCCTTGAACAGACTTGCGCTTCCTCTCTCCAGTTCTCGTTGGTCTATAACAAGAATGCCCCTTACTCAACAGCAGGCGCACTCTGCCGTGGGTCAACACACCTTGCTTCATAGGAAAACCTTGTTTGTCATTCCCGCCACTGATTCGGACCCCATAACTCTTCCACTCTTCACACCGAGCATCAGCAGCCACTTCTGTGGCAAGCGCTTCTCGTAGAATGTAGAATGTACGAAGCTTGTGCTCATCATCCACTTCGATGAGTTTCTGACTGCGGGTCGCAGGGAAGGAGATATTCAGCTCCATCTTGACACAGCCGACCGCCTAGGAGGCGCCACGAAAAAGAGCCCCCTTTTTCTTGAAGTGCCACCCTTCAGCCTCTGCTTTGCCCTTTGGCTCAAGTTTTTTTTTTTTTCCTAGAATGATGTAGTATGATGTTAGGATTACAGAAGAGTTTAGCAAAAGCTGCCATCATGTGGGTTTATTTATTTTTCTCCTTTTTTTTTTATTATTAAGAGATTTTTTTATTCATTTTACATATCAACAACCACAGATCCCCCTCTCCTCCCTCCTCCTGCCCCCCAGCCTTCTCCCCCATTCTACCCCCCCATTCCCACCTCCTCCAAGGTGAGGCCTCCCATGGGGAGTCAGCAGAGCCTGGTACATTCAGTTGAGGCAGGTCCAGGCCCCTTCTCCCTGCACCAAGGCTGAACAAAGTGTCTCACCATAGGCACTAGGCTCCAAAAAGCCAGCTCATGTACCAGGGACCGGTTCCAATCCTACTGCCTGGGGATCCCCTAAACAGTTCAAGCTAAACAACTGTCTCGCCTATCCAGAGGGCCTAGTCTAGTGCCATGGGGGCTCCTCAGCTATTGGTCCACAGTTCATGCATTCCCACTAGTTTGGCTGGCCGTCTCTACATTTTCCCATCATGATCTCCTTGTCCCTGTGTTTTTAGTTAGTGTATATTAATTGTAAAAGCAAGAGGTTTCCTAAATGTTCTTTTTTTTTTTTTTTAAAGATTTATTTATTTATTATGTATACAGAAGAGGGCGCCAGATCTCACTACAGATGGTTGTGAGCCACCATATGGTTGCTGGGAATTGAACTCAGGACCTCTGGAAGAGGAGAAGGTGCTCTTAACCTCTGAGCCATCTCTCCAGCCCCCTCTGAGCCAGATCTTCAGCCCGGTTTCCTAAATGTTCTTAAGGTAACTTGATCACACTGTTCTCCCTCAAGCATCACTCACTCTTGTCTTTCCTTCTTCCTTTCATTGCTTCCTTTGAATTCTCTAACAACATCTTTCATTCTTTCATTGAAAAAAGAACAACAAGGTTCTGCACAGGAAAAAATGGGGTACAGATCTAAACAGAATTCTCAATGGTGAAAATAAGAAAGAGAATGTTCAACATTCTCATTCATTAGGAAAAAACAAATCAAACTACTTTGAGACTTCATCTTACACCATTCAGAATAACCAAGATCAACAAAACAAACAACAACTCAGGCTGGCAAGGTTGTGGAGTAAGGGGAACACTCATCGATTGCTGGTGGGAGTGCAAACTTGTACAGCCACTATGGAAAGTGGTGTGGTGGTTCCTCAGGAAGTTGGTAATAGACCTACCTCAAGATCCAGTTACACTGCTCTTGGGAATATACCCAAAGGACTCTACATCCTACCACAGAGACACTTGCTCAACCATGTTTGTTGCTGCTCTATTCACGATAGCCAGAAATTAGAAACAGGCTTGCTGTCCATCAATAGACGAAATGGATAAAGAGAATGGCTCATTTACACAATAGAGCATTGCTCAGCTATTAAAAAATAAAGCCATGAATTTTTAAATGGATATGTTAGAAAAAAAATCATCCTGAGTTAAGTAGCCCATACCCAGAAAGACAAATATTGTACATATTTGCTTATATGTAGATGCTAGCTGTTAAGTCTTTGATAATTAAGCTGCAGCCTGTATAACCACATAGGACAGGAATACAATAAGAGAAAGGAGAGAGTAATGTATTTCGCTAGTAAAAGGAAATAGAATAGATGGTTATGGATGGATGATGTGGCAGGAATAGGAGGAACAAATGGGGAGGGGAAGAAGTGAAGAGGGTGAGGGAGGGAGGGAATACAGGGAGGAGCAGCTAATACTAAGGGCCATTTGAGGCATCACATGGAAAACCAATATAGGAGAAATGATGCAATTATGTTTTAATCTCAGAAATAAAAAACATTAAAAAAGAAAGATGTGTACTTATTGCAGTAATTTAATTAATTATTTTTTGTTTATGTCTTTGTCATATTTTGTGTTTCAGTGACTATAGCTTCATTTGTTTCCTTTCTATAGGCTCCTGGTTATGCTTACTCCTCTCTTCACTTTGAAGAATTTATTCTAGTATTTTCTATAAGGCTGGTTAGGTGAACAAGGTAAACATTGTGGTTTAGCCTGTTCACATCATGGAAAGTTTTTCTTCATCCTCTATCTTTATCTAGTAGTTTTGTTTGATACGGTAGTCTAGGTTGGTACCCGTACTTTTTAGAACTGGAGGTACATTGCTCAGGGATCTTTTGGGTTTTAACATTCAGAAACAAGTGGTTATCCTGATTTGTTTTCCTTTATATGTGACTTCTGGTTTTTCTTATTTTATGTTCTGAGGAAATCAAGAGAATCATAAGGACATACTTTAAAAACATTTACTCCAACAAGTTGAAAAATCTAAGAGAAATGGATAAATATCTTAATATACAACTCTTCTCTTCTTCTTGAAGTACCACACTTTAGCCTTAGCCTTGCCCTTTGGCTTAAGTAATTTCTTTTTTCTTCCTTTCTTTCTTTTTAAAAAGATTTATTTGTTTATTATGTATACAATGTTCTGTCTGCATGTATGCCTGCAGGCCAGTAGAGGGCATCAGATCTCATTACAGATGGTTGTGAGCCACCATGTGGGTGCTGGGAATTGAACTCAGGACCTCTGGAAGAGCAGCCAGTGCTCTTAACCACTGGGCCATCTCTTGAGCCCCTATAGAACCTATCTTTATGGAAGTTGTCATGTGCATTTTGCTGAGAGTTTTGGTGTAGTCACAACCAATTCTTATTTAGCTTACTTTGTTCCTCAAAGAGATTTATTTATGCTTTGTTGTGCATATGAGATTGAATTATCATAAGAAAAGTTTTCGCCAAATTGTGCTGTGTTTAAATAAACCCACAATAAACCACTTGGGGTCAGACTCTAGAAGTTTGAACCAACACTGGCTATTTAGTTGTGTTGAACCGAATTGCCTTCTTGCCTTCTGCATATCATCTCTCTTCAGGCTTGTAAAGGTTGCAGATTCTCCACAGCAGAGAACTTCTTTTCTAATTTTGTTTATTTGGTGTTCTGTGTTGTATCTTTATAGGTATGTCTTTCCTTAATTTGGGGAAGTTTTTTTTCTAGAATGCTTTTGAATATCTGCTCTATGCAACGACCTGAGGTTCTTCTTCATTTTTGCCTGTAACTTGAAGATTTGGTCTTTTCATGGTGTCCACAGTTCCTACATGTTCCTTTTATGTGGTTTTATAAAACTTTTCTTAACAGAGTTGGAGAGACTGCTCAGTGGTTAAGAGCATTTTCTGCTCTTGCAGAGAACCCATGCTTAGTTTCCATCGCTCACATGGCAGCTTACAACCATTTGTGACTCCAGTTCCAGGGGACCCAATGCCCTCTCCTGGCCCCTATGGGCACCAGAAATGCACACAGTGCATACACACACATGTAGTCAGAACTTTGATATACATAAAATAAAAATAAATAGCCCATACTTCTTCATATTCTTTGATTGTGTAGTGCAATTCCTTTAACGTCAAGTCCCAGTATTTTATTTTCTACTTGATCTTGATTCTGATTAGCCTTTCATCTCAGCGTTCTAATTGAATCACTGGGATTTCCAATTATGTCTTCATTTCAGCTTGAGTTCTTTTCAATATTTTTATTTCTTTACTCACCTCAGTTTTCAGATCCTGAGTTACTCTTGTCATTTCATTCAGCCATAGGTTAGTGTTTTCTCAGATGTTTGCTTTAAGTTCATTGATCAGTTTTGAAACACTGATTTTTTTAAAATTAAATTTATTCATTCATTTTACAACCTGACCACAGTTTCCCCTCCTCTCCCCCGCACCAGTACCCCCCCCCCCCACTCCTCCTCTGCTTCTGTTTAGAAAGGGGCAGGCCTCCCATGGGTGTCAATAAGGCATGGCATGGCAAGTTGAGGTAGGACTTAGCTCCTCCCCTTGTGTTAAGGCTGGGCAAGGCAACATAGTATGAGGAATAGGTTCCCAAAAGCCTGCTAAAACATCAGGGACAGGCCCCATTCCCACTGCTAGGAGTCCCACAAGTAGACCAAGCTACACAACTGTCACACAATATAGAGGGCCTAGGTCGGTTTCATGTAGGCTCCCTAGCTGTTGGTCCAGAGTCTGTGAGCTCCTATGAGTCCAGGTTAGTTGTTTCTGTGGGTTCCCTTGTGGTGACATTGACCCCCCTGGCTCATACAATCCTTCCTCTCTTCAACAGGATTCCTGGAGCTCAGCCCAGTGCTTGGCTGTGGGTCTCTGTATCTGCTTCCATCAGTTACTGGACGATGGCTCTTTGATGACAATTAGGATGGTCACTAATCTGATTACAGGAGATGGCCAATTCAGGCTATGTGTCCACTATTGCTAGGAGTCATAGTTGTGGTCAGCCTTGTAAATTTGTGGGAGTTTCCCTTGGCCCCCAAATGCCCCCCCCCCTCAGCAAGACATCTCTTTTATTACTCTTCTCTTCTATCCTGCTCCCAACCTGATCCCTCATGTTCCATTCCCACCCAACCTGAGTTTACCCAGGAGATCTCTTCTATTTTCCCTTCTCAGGGAAATCCATTTGTCATCCCTTGGGCCCTCCTTGTTACCTAGCCTCTCTAGAGCTGTGAATTGTAGCATAGTTATCCTTTACTTTACCACTAATATCCACTTGTGAGTGAGTACATACCATGTTTGTTTTTCTGTGTCTTGGTTACCTCACTCAGGATTATTTTTCCTAGTTATATCTATTTGCCTTCCAATTTCCTGATGTCATTGTTTTTAACATTGTTTTTTAACAGTTGAAACTGTGAATTTTTTGATGAAGTTTATGTTTGTTTTTTAAGTTCTGTGTTATAATGTGTCTAGATGATGAGAAATTGGAGGATTTCTATAGGCCATGTAGAGTTTGGACTAATGACATATTGTTTTGGCTTTTCATATTGTTTCTGTTTTTGTCATGAGACCTGGGAATGTAGACTTCTGTTATTACTTGTATGCCTGCTGTGAGGTTGTGTACTGCCTCTGTTGAGTGGAAGTTCCTTCCTTCCTTCCTTCCTTCCTTCCTTCCTTCCTTCCTTCCTTCCTTCCTTCCTTCCTTCCTTCCTCCTTCCTTCCTTCCTTCATTTATTTATTTTGTTTTGTTGTTGTCCAACTAGATTGATTTCAGATCAAGTATGAGGAATTGGTAGTTCAATACTTTTGATTTTCAATGTTGATTTTCAGTTTGGTGGAATGGGGGTGATTCCAATTCAGTGGGAAGCCAGAAAGCATGCAAGGGGGACAAATACCTGCTTGGGCTTGTTTGCAAGCTGCACTATCCAAACGATTCGTGGGAGTGTAAGGATGGTGTGGCTAGGTCAGGTTCTTTGTCCCTTACCAGGCAAGGCCTGGGGCTAGGGCTGGGATACAGACTGTGTGACTTTGGTTAGGCCTGAGAGTTTGAGATGGTGTGGGTGGGTAATATTTCAAGGAATCTTCAGCTTGCACTGGTGCAAAAATTGTGCATTCCAGCCTACCATGGGGGATGGATCTGGTAAACATGGTTTCAGATCTTGGATCACAAAACTGGACCAGTGTACAGGATATGTGCCCCAGAGCTTGGATATGGTGCAGATGGGCTATTTTCTGGAAGACTCAGCAGACTGGGATGATGCACAGATGTACAAATGGGGCCAAGTCTAGAGGTTGGGAACAAGACAGGAAGGCTAGGTTCTGTGGGGCTTACCTGACGGAGCTGGAGTACAGGACCTGTGACTCAGGCTAGGCCTGGAGGTTGGATATGATATGGGCATGTTAACATCAGACAGAGTTTCCAGGGTGGGCTAGTGCCCAGGATGTGCAACTGGGGCCAAGACTGGTGGTTAAGAATAGGAAAATTCATGAGACTAGAGTGGAACACAGATTGTTGGACCCAGATTAGGTCCAGTGATTGGGAAGGGTCCCAGTTGGCCAAGATCAGGCAGACTCACCAGTCTTGGACCCTACACTGGAAGTTGTGAACAGCTCAGCCTTATGGGATTCTCCTGAGTTCTTTCTTGGTATATTTTCAGTTGATATATAGAAAGTATATCAAGGTTTTCAAGTTAGTTTCATATCCTGCTCTTTTGCTGAATATGATTACAATTATATTAGCCAGAAAAGAATACTTTACCTTCCTTCTTTCTTATTTGTATCCCCTTTTTTTATTTGTGTGAAATTACTCTTTCATTTATCTTACCACTCTAGCTAAGAATTTAAGCACTATGATGTAGTGGGTAGCCATTCCAGCTTGGATCTGGAAGCTCCAACCCCCACTGAGACTCTGGCAACTGTCACGCCTATGAGGCAGGGCGAGGGGAGGTGCTGGAAACCTGAGAGCTGGATGGGCAAGCGCTCGCTCTGGGCGCGCTCTCTGTGCCTGGACCCTGGATGGTGGAGATTGATTGTGCAGAGCTCCAGAGAACACCGCTGGATTGCGATACGCCTTCCCCAGACCCCCACGACCTATCCATTCCTTCATTTGTAAGTCATCCACTAAATAAATCTTCCTTTTAACTACGTGGAGTGGCCTTTATAATTTTCCCCAATACTATATTGAACAGAAATTGAGAGACTGGGCATCCTTGTCTTGTTCCTCACTTCAGTGGAAATTCTTAGAGTTTTCCTCCATTTCTTGTGACTGTGGACTTGTTGTATGTTGCCTTTATTATGTTGAGATATGTCCTCTATATCCTAAGTTTTTCTAGGACTTTTATCAGGAAGGCATATTGAATTTTTCCCTTTTGTTGAAATAGTTCTTTTTCTCACATAATACATCCTGATAGGGTTTCCCCTTTCTCTACTCCTCCCAGTTCCTCCCCACCTCCACTTATACCTGGATCAACCCCATTTCTGTCTCTCATTAGAAAACAAACAGGACGCCGGGCGGTGGTGGCGGCACATGCCTTTAATCCCAGCACTCGGATCTCTGTGAGTTCGGATCTCTGTGAGTTCGAGGCCAGCCTGGGCTACCAAGTGAGTTCCAGGAAAGGCACAAAGCTACACAGAGAAACCCTGTCTCGAAAAACCGAAAAAAAAAAAAAAAGAAAAGAAAACAAACAGGCTTCTAAGAGATAATAATAAAATAAAATATAACAAGATAAAGCAGAGACCAATAAACACAGTGGAATAGGAAAAAACAAACAAACAGAAGGAAAAGAGCCCATGAAGTAGATATAGATGCAGAGATGGACTCATTTGCACACTCGGAAATCCCATTAAAAACAGTAAATTGGAAGCCATAATATATACCCAAAGGACTTGTAGGGTAAAAGGAAAGAAAAACATATAAATCAAACAAAATAAAAAAGATCAAATTATATATATATATATATATATATATATATGTATGTATACATATATATATGTGTGTGTATGTATGTATGTATGTGTGTGTGTGTGTGTGTGTGTGTGTGTGTGTGTGTGTATGTATCTCTGACATGACATTATAAGACAAGGAGCCTCCAAAGATGCTATTGAATTCATTTTCTGTTGGTCATCTAGTGCCGGGAATGCAGCCTACCCTTAAAAGTAGTTTGTTTTCTCAGTGAGACTTCCTTGGAGAAAACTAAACTTTCATTTGCAAGTGGTTATCAGTTGCAGAAGCTTCTGGTTTAGGACTGGGCATGTATCTACTTCTTCTTTCAGCTCTAGAACCCCATCTTATGTAGACCCATTCAAACCCTGTGCATGCTGCCATACTCTCTGTGAGTTCCTCTGCGCATATGTTCTGTTATGGTTAGAAGGCCTTGTTTTCTTGGTGTTTTCCATCTTCTTTATCTCTTAAACCCTTTTAACTTCCCACAGAGTTTCCTGAACCCTGAGGGAAAGGATTCGATGGAGACGAACAATTTAGGGCTGAGTCTTTCAAGGTTTCTCACTCTGCTTATTGTCTGGCTGTGGATCTCTGTATTTGTTCCCACCTACTGCAGGAGGAAGCTTCTCTGACGATGGCTGAGGAAGGCACTGAATTATGAGTGTAGCAGAATGTCATTAGGAGTCATTTTATTGCTATATTACTTTATTAGAACAGTAGTATTTGATTTTTTGCCTATATCCTATCTCATCCTGAGACTGAGCTATCTAGTCTCAGGTTTTTGGTCACAAAAGCAGTATTGGGTATGGGTTCTATCTCGTAGAGTCGGCCTTAGATCAAATCAGATATGGTCCCTCATTCTTCTCTTTCCTTCCCCCTTCCCCATCTGATTCTTCAGTTCTAGTCCATCCCATCCATCTATAACTATCTATTCTATGTCCCTTTCCTAGGGAGATCAATCTGCTCCTGCCTCCTTGTCCCTCACTCTATACCTAACTTCTGTGATTCTACAGATTATAGCTTGGTTATCATTGACTTAACAGCTAATATTCACATAAAAGTGAATACATGCCATATTTGTGTTTTGGGGTTTGGGTTACCTCACTGAGGATGATTTTTTTTCCTAGCTACATCTATTTACCTGTGAACTTCATGATTTCTCTTTTCTTTTTACATCCAAGTAATATTCCATTGTGTAAATGTACCACATTTTCTTTATCCATTCATCTTTGAGGGGCATCTAAGTTATTTTCAGTCTCTGGCTATTATGAATAGAGCATCAATGAACATGCTTGAGCAAGTATCTCTGTAGTAGGATGAAGCATCCTTTGGGTATATGCCCAAGAGTAGTATAGATGAATCTTGAGGTAAATCAATTCCCATCATCCCGAGGAATGGCCACACTGATTTCCCGCCAGCAATGGATGAGTGTTCCCCTCATTCCAGAGTCTTGCTTGCATGAGCTATCACTTGCGTTATTGATCTTAGCCATTCCGATATGTGTAAGATGAAATCTCAAAATAGTTTTGATTCAACTTTCCCTGATGACTAAGGATGTTGAACCTTTTTTTTTTTAAGTTTTCTCAGCCAATTGAGGTTCTTGTGAGGTGACCCCAAAGTTTTATGTTCTGGTCCCACTTCTTGTTCACACTAGGCTTCCCGAATGCAGACATAAAGTCACCATCCAGCCTCTGGCTTTTGCCACCAAACCTTTCTTTCATACCTTCCTTACCTCGATGGACAGTGTCTTTTAGAACTGTAAGCCAAAATTAACCTTTTCACCATGACTTTGCTTTGTCAGGATATTTTAACATAGCAATGATAAAGTAGCTAGTTTGTGCCATGCTACATAGGTGAGCAAACCAGAAGTGTCTTAGAATCATGATGTGTTTGATTTTGAACTTATTTTGATTATCATTTATTTAGAAAACTTATATTATTGGCAACTGTACCACATTCTGTCATGCAACCCCGTGTAGCAATGCTATTTTGATAACATAGGTCTAAGGTTTATCATTATAGATAATAAAGCACTTTATATTTAAGTTATACTGGAAAGTTAATACATATTTAACTGTTTCTCATGAAAACTTCAATTATTTAAGTAAACTTTTTTTTTTTGTATTTCACTTTCACAGGTGGTGACATAAAGCAAGGAGCATATATAGGATGGGTTAAAGAGTCATATGTTGAGCTCTCTGTCTCAATTACGCAGTTTCAACTATCAGATCTTAACCAGTTTTTTTTTAAAGATTTGTTTTATTTTATATGTTTGGGTATTTTTCCTGCATGCATGTGTATATGTTCACCAAGTGCATCCCCTGAAATTATAATGGTTCTGAGCCACCATGTGGGTGCTGGGAATCAAACCTGGGTCTTCTGAAAGAGCAGTGCTATCTCTCCAGCCTCCCATAACCAGTTTTATGTGCAAGTTCCTGAATTCCAGCTATCTCACCATTTCTCATGTAAACATGAGTCTAAAAAACAGGTTTTTAAGAAAATGTACTCAACATTTTTCATGATTAAATGCTTAAAATATGAAAAAATACTCAATAGACTTAACAAACATCTATAGAACGTTCTATCCAAATACCAAAGAATACACACTCTGCTAAACACTACATGGAAGCTTTTCAAAAATAGACTCTCTCCTGGGACACACACACAAAATCTTTACAAATTCAAAAAGATTGAAATTGCTATGTGTATTCTTTCTGGTCAGAATGAGACAAGCTCTTTCAAGCCCTTTCTATAAAGATGTATCACTCTAATAGCAAAATCTGACAAAAACCATAACAAGAAAACTATGGGCCAATATTCCTGATGAATATAGACTCAAAATACTCAATAAAATAATTGCAAACAGAATATGTTAATACATCAAAAGATTATACATTATGAACAAATTAGCTTTATCTCTGAAATGCAGGAATACTTCAACATTAGTGAAGAAATGTAACCATAGAATCATGGATTGCTAGAATTCACATTGTGAAAATAACCATTCTACTAATAGCTATTTACAGACTCAATCCTGGTCAAAAATCTGCATCTCATTCTCTGTAGAAATAGACAATACTATCTTCTAACCCTTATGGAACCACAAAAGGCCCTGGATAAATAAAACAATTCTGAGCAAAAAGAACAGTGATGGAGAGGTTACTGTTCCAGATCTTAAGATATATTACAGAACCATAGTAATAAACACAATGTGGTAATGTCACACACAAAAAAACCATGCAGACCATGGAACATAATTGAAGACCCAACCATGAGAATCCATAACTTCAGCTATTTAATATTTGATGAAGACATCAAAAACATATTCTGGAAAAAGAAAACACCTTTAACAAATGGTGTTGGGAAAATTAGATGTCCACATACAGAAGAATAAAATTAGACCAGTATCTCTCACCTTGCACAAAAACTAATTACAAATGGATCAAATATCTAAATCTTAAACATGAAACACTGAAGGTATCAGAAGAAAGCAAAACATGGACAGTGTTCTCCATGATGTTACTGTAGGAAAAGAACCTCCTGAAGAGGACTTCAGTTGCTCAAGAATTAAGGCCAACTGTTGACAAGTGGTTTTTCATGAAATTAAAATATTTTGGCACAGCTAAGGAAACAATCAACCAGGAAAAGAGGACACCCACAGAATAGGAGAGAATCTCTGCTGATATATATCTGATGGCAGATTAATATCCAGGATCTATAAAGAACTCAAAAACAAAGTGGAAAAACAAAAACAAATGGTCCATTTGAAAAATAAACCTAGGACCTATGAAGAGAATCTGAAGAAGAAGAAGAAGAAAGAGGAGGAGGAGGAGGAGAAGAAGAAGAAGAAGAAGAAGAAGAAGAATAAAAAGAATAAGAAGAAGAATTGCTAAAAATATCTCAAAAAGTGTTCACAATCCCTAGTAATTAAGGAGATGAAATTCAAAACAACTTTGAGATTTAATCTACCCCAGTCAGGATGGCAAAAATCAACAGAAGAATTGACAACAAATTCCGGAGGGGATAAGGGGAAAAGAGAACTCTTGATGGGATAGTAAACTGGAGCAGCCAGTATGGAAGTAAGTGTGGAGAATTCCCAATAAGCTAAAAATAAAGATATCATATGACCCACCTATACCATTCCTTGGCATATGCCCAAAGGACTCACTATCCCATTGCACCAATACTCCCTTAGGCATAGTTTTTCGGGGGGAGTGGAAGGGGCTTTATAGTTTTATTTTGTTTCTTAAACATTTTTTATTGATTCTTTGGGTATTTCACATTATGAACACCAATCCCCTCATTTCCCAGTCCCTCCATATCCACCCTTCACCCTTGTATGGTCTCCCACCAAAGGAAAATTTAAAAAGAAATAAAAAAAAAACAAATAAAAATGTTAATCAAAAAACAAATAAACAAAAACAAAAAAGAAACCAAAAGAACACAACAAACAAAAAACAATTGGCTCCTCTATCTTTCCTGACTATCCAGCACCTCTTCATTCATGCTAGTGGCACTGGGAACTGTGGTGTATCATGCAGTAGACCCTTTTGTCCAAATAGCTTTACTTGCAAATGTTCACTGTATAATGTGTTGTTGGTCAGGTTCAAGGCCTCTGGCTTCTGATACCCATCGCTACTGGACCCTCACTGAAACTGCCCTCAGATATCCTGCTTTTGCCCCAAGTCATGGAGACCATGGTCTATGGTTAGGCAGCATCAGCCCCTTCACATGCTTCCATAGGTCAGAGATGGGGTAGATGTCGGGGAGTGCCAACTCAAAGCCCTGCATGTGTGCCTGGGTGGTAGGTGGATTGGTCAGTCTAAGCTGCTGGAACCACCCTCCTCAGATGAAGGGCGGAGCTAGCTTTCCCACACCAGAGCTGAGGGGTGGGGCCAGCTTTCCCAAGTGAGTGTGTGTGGGTAGCTCTCCATGTGGGGATCATTGGCCACTATCCTAGTGCTGGCAAGGGGAGGGGTTGGCTCAGCACAGCCCTTGAACTTCAACACATGGTTCAACACGTGGTTTGCATGGGACCCTGTGGTAACATGGGCAACTGGACATCAACATAGACTTCAGCTACAGCAGGACCACAGACCCAGACATGGGCATCAGCAGCAGCTTGGGCCTGGATGTCACCATGGCCCTGGATGCCAGTGCAGGCCTCTCACATTGGCATGGGTCCAGCAGCATCATGGTCCCTGGACTGTAGCATGGTCCCAGGTGGTAGTCCAGACTCTGGGCACCCATATGGCCTTCAATGGTTACAGGAGCCATGGACAGACCTTCAAGACAGATGCTGGCTATGGGAGGGTCACAGACCTGTTGCAGCTTGGGCCCAGATGTCACCATGGTCCCAGGTGACAGCGCAGGCCACTCTGATCTGTATGGTCTCAGAGGTAGCATGACCCTCGGACCACAACATGGCCACATAACCTGGGCATCCATATGGCCTTTGGTGGTAACACAGGCATGGCCATCAACACAGACCTCTGGCTGTGGGAGGACCACAGACCCAGACATGACCCTTGGCAACAGCTTGGGCCCAGATGTCACCATGGCCCCAGGTAGCAGCATAGGACACTCAGATCTGCATGGCCACAGCTGCAGGGTGGCCCTCAGACACCAACATGGTCCCAGGTAGTAGCCCAGACTCCAGGCATCTGCACAGCCTTCGATGATAGCAGACACCATAGATGTCAACACAAACTCTGACTGTGGCAGGGCCACAGACCCAGACATGGCACTACCCTGCAGCTTGGGTTCAGACATCACCCTGTCCCTTGGTGGTAGTATAGGCCACCCAGATAGGGATGGCCCATTTGGTGCCATGGCCCTCAGTTACCAACATGGCCACACGTGATGGCCCCAGACCCTGGGCATCATTACAGTCTTTGGTGGTAACAGAAACCATGAATATCCACACAGACTGTGGCTGCAGCAAACATGGCCCTTAGTAGCAGGCCCTGCCCAGATATCACCATGGCCTCGGTGGCAAGCAGGCCACCCACATCAGCCTGTTCCTCATCACCTTTGCCTCTTCAGATCTGCCCATCTCCGCAGGACATGAACAATTTTACGTCTCTCTTTCTCCCATATCCAACCATATATTTGCACACCATAATGGTGTCAGTAGTTTCTTCTACTTTCCCAGGCCAATCAGCACCAGAAGGGTGTCGCTCAGCCATACTGCCTGCTGTCTTTTTCACAATACCTAGGAAATGGAAATTACCTTAATGTCCTACAACCAAAGAATGGATAATGAAAATGTGTGCATAAACACTGTGGAATACTATTTGACTGTAAAGAAAAACAAAATTAGGAACTTTGTAGGTAAATGGATTGAACTAGAATAGATCATATTCAGTGAGATAGCCCAAACCCAGAAAGACAAACATCCCATGTTCTCTCTTACTGGAGACCCCTAGATCCAAATCTCTGATACAAGTATATACCGTGTAGTAACAACAGAAATCAGGAAAGAAAAATGGGACTCTTGGTAGGACAGTGTTGCTGGGGAACAATGGAGAGGAGGCTATCTGGGTACAAGTGATCTGATCAGGGAAACGGGAAAAGGGGAGATAAATACAGAGGAAGGTAGGAGGAGGATAAAATAGCAACATGAATATCTGAAAAAGTGACAAGGAATTATACTATTACTCTTTGCCTAAAAATAACCTAAAATGTATATAATTCACATATAGTTTTAATGAACTTTTCTCATCTGGTCTGGTGGTGCTCCCTCCAGGAGCCAAAGACCACCCAAGGAAACCTCTAGTACCAGATATGAAATGTCTGAGTGTTGGCCAGGGATTCCTATGAGACTCCCCATATATATATAGCTTCTTCCTTCCTTCCTTCCTTCCTTCCTTCCTTCCTTCCTTCCTTCCTTCCTTCCTTCCTTCCTTCCTTCCTTTCTTCTTTCTTTCCTTCCTTTCCTTCTTTCTTCCTTCCTTCTTCCTTCCTTCCTTCCTTCCTTCCTTCCTTCCTTCCTTCCTTCCTTCCTTCCTTCTTTCTTTCCTTCCTTCCTTTCTTTCTTTAATTAAGAAATTTTTTAATTCATTTTACATATCAATCAAGATCCCTCTCTTCCCTCCTCCTGCCTCTCCAGCCTCCCCCTCCCAACCCACCTCCCACTCTCTCCTACAAGGAGGTAAAGCCTCTCATGGGGAGGTGCATTAGAGGCAGGTCCAAGCTCCTCTCCCTGCCTCCAGGCTGTGCGAGGTATTCTATCATAGGTAGTTGGTTCCAAAAGGTCTGCTTATGCACCAGGGATGGATTATGATCTTACTTCCAGGGGGCCCCTTAAGCAGATCAAGTTACACAACTGTCTCTCTATGCAGAGGGCCTAGTCCAGTCCGTTGCAGGCTCCACAGCTATTGATCTAAATTCCATGTGTTCCCACTAGTTTGGTTTGGTTGTCTCCATAGGTTTCTCCATCATTATCTTGATGCCCCTTGCTCATAAACTCCCTCTACCCTCTCTTCAACTGGACTCCTGGAGCTCAATGCTGCCCTTTATTAACCCCTAGAGGTGGAAGTCAAGTCCCTATTGATGAAGGTACCATGAACTTCAGAAACAGGGCATGGAAACCCCTGATCTGGAACTGAATGTTTCCTCCTTGACAATTGACTTACATGGTGCCAGGAGTTGCTATACAAGCTTCCAAAGGAGGGGCACAACTAACAGCTCTACCCAGCTGTGACACCTATGAACTGACATGACACAATAACCCTATTGGTACAGCAGTAGCATACATACGTTGGTGTTAACCAACAACAATCTAATTGCACTGAAGACCTGTTTTACAGAGGGAGACCATGCCTGGTATTGGAAACCTGGCTAACTACTCAGAGTTAGTAAAATTGTGATTATTGGAGGAGAATCTACAGCTACTGATTTACTAAACCTGCACAGTCCTTAACAGCAATTTATAAATATTTGTCCTATACCAACACATGAGGGTAGTTTTCACCTCTCATCAAGGAAACTTCTCCCGCAACAGATAGAGACCACTACAGAAAAACTACAACCAACCAAAATTCAGAGTCGTGGAGACCAGTCCCAGTGAAGACATCCTAAAAATACTCCTGCACCTGAGACTCAGAGAACATTGCAGAAGGGGGTGTGGACATACTGTAAGGGCCATAGGATTAGGGAGTTTGCTGTGACACTGTATCTCATAGTAACAGCAGAAAATATATTCATAAAATCTCCTCCATATGACCACCCAAATGTGAGCTGAACAGGATGATACCAATAAACATACCAAACTAGATGGAGAAAAGCTCACAAGGCTTTGACTCCACATAAATAACTAAATAAAACTGTGAGTGGAAGGGGTGGTCCTCCCCAGGGAAGACCACACCAATAGGTTGTCCATGGCCATTGGTCAGCTCTGAAGTCATACAGACAAGAAGCATTAATTAAATGGATTCAACAGGTTATATCTAGGAATATATATGCATGCAATAACAATTAATGAATAAGAGGGGGCCACATATTTGAAAAAGAGAATACATAGGAGGGTTTGAAAGGAGGAAAGGGAAGGGTGAAATACAGTTAAATTACAAACTCAAAAATAAAAAAGACAAGAAAGAAATATGCAGGAATTATGGGGTGCCATGAAAATGCCAAACCTCCAAATTGTAGGTATAGGTGAAGAAATAGAATCTAAGGTCAATTATCATAGACCATATCTTCAACAGAATCATAGAAGAAATGTTTCTCAAATCAAGGAAAGACTTCCTGTATAGATATAAGAAGCACACAGAACATCAGACAGATAAGATCAGAAAAGAACTCCTGATCTTTAAACACACAACTCTAGCTCTAGACCTCAGCCTGTGAATCTTCTTTGTGTATAAACCACCTTTCCTGAGTAAGTTCTTCCTTCTCTTTCCTCCTTCTCTCAGCCCTCCTCCATCTACAAACCCACAAGCCTTGTTCCAATTGAACCCTCTTCATTTGTGAACCACTTTGTCTGGCCTAGCTGGAAACCTGTGGTTTGGGAATTATATTTTCCTGATTCACTCAAACAGGTCATTCATCAGCTTTATATGACCCATCTCAGGTCATACATCCTCCTACCCTGGAAAAAAATCTAAGGAAGGCCAGATTATCACATTGTACACACAACAAAAGAAAGATGTCCTCATCCCTAGGTTAAATTGAAAAAACAAAATGACATGAATGATCAAAACATCATCCCCCCCTCATCAAACCCACTAGTCTTATAGATGTTTTTGCTAATATGAGTTCCATGATACAGAATTTTAAAGAGCAACCATAAACTTATCAAAGAATTCAAGGAATCAAAAAGAATGAACAAACACTTCCTATAACTCCAAGAAGGCACAATAAATGCCTGAATGATGTTCAAGAAATTATAAATATACACCTGAGTGAAATGAAGATAATTTAAGATTTGAAAACAGAATTCAATAAAGAGATAGAAACATTGGAGAGGATGAACACAAGCCATATGACCTAGCTGTACAACTCCTTGGCATCTGCCCAAAGAACTCAACATACTACTACAAGGAAACTTGTTTAGCTGTGTTCACTGCTAGTCTATCTACAACAGTAAAAAAGTAGAACCAGTTTAAACATCCTTCAGCTAATGAATGGATAATGAAAGTATGGAACATATACACTGTGGAATGTTATTCAATTGTTAAAAAATTATAATTTTTTTGGTAAGTTGGTGGACTTAGAAAACATTATATTAAGTGATGTAATCCAGAAAGACAATATCGATTATAGATGTAGCCTTTGATTAATGGTGGGCCCTTATTGCTGAAGAAATTGTATACTTAGAACAGGACTTGGATAATTCAAGCTGTATCTGGCTTGAGAGCCTCTTTCCTGTGGTGTAGCTTTGATGGTTCCAGGAAATACAATGCAAGATGCCAAGGAGGTGAAGCCATTAAATAGTCCTGCCCAGCTGGAACACCTATGAACTAAGAATTACCAGCATGGCAAGATATACATAGAGGTGCATTAAGTGGCAGCACAAGTCTGTGAAACCAATAGTTGCCTTATTGTACTTAAATCCCACTCAACAGGAAGGAAATCATGCTGGGTATTGGAGACATAGACAGCTTCTTGAGGCTAGTGAGGTCATGAACTTCAGAAAAGAATCTATCACTGCCACTTTGTTAGACCAGCATAATCACTTACTTCATTTCAGTCTTATCCACAGATAAGTATAACTACCACCCTTCATTAAAACAACCAACCAATCACCAACCAACCAACCAACCAACCAACCAAACAACCAACCAAACAACCAAACAAACCAATAAACCAACAGACCACTCTTTACATCAAATGGAGACCATCATAGAAAACCACAACTGGACACAATGCAGAAATTAGCAGACCATGGTGAGTCCAGCCCAAGTCAATACATCTATATAACTGCTCTTGCATCTGTGGCTCCGGAAATATCATGGAAAATGGGGTAAAAAATGTGTAAAAGCCAGGATACCAGGAAGTCTGTTGTGGACGGTACCTTGAAATGGCTGCATAAACAAGAGAAGAACAGTGCCAATGAACATGGTAGCATGGAAGGAAGAAAATTTAGTGGTGTCCTACCCATAGACAAAGGATTACAGGCAAATAATGGCTGCTGGGGGAAGTCAGCCTCTCCCAAGGATGAATTCTTCTATTGTTTGTCTAACACAGAATGGTCAGCCTTGAAAACATACACAGAGAAACAACAAAAATGGACTCCGCAGGTTATAAATATATGTCCATGCATACACATACATGCATACATATGTATCCACATGACAGTAAAGAAAAAGAGCCCATCACATTGTAAGTGCAGGGAGCATGGGAGGCCCTCAGGGGAGACAGCTGGGAGAGGATGGGGGAAGGAAAAGGAGGAAAGTGATAGAATTCTGTTTCAATTAAAAAGATAATTAAAAAAGAAAAGAAACTCTCCATGGCACATTATACTTCAAACATCAATATACAGAACAAGAGAGGATATTAAAAGCTGCAAGTGGAAAACCACAGCCACACATAAAGGAAACCCATGAGAATAACAGTTCATTTGTTAATAGAAACATTAAAAGCCAAGAGAGCCTGGAGCAATGTACTTCAAATTTTAAATGACCAACATAGACTACTCTACCAAGCAAAACTGTGTGCAATAGTTAAAAACAAAGAAAAGCTTTCCATGATACACACAGGTTAAAAACTTTCATGTCTACCAAATTGTCCCATCAGAAGACTAGAAGCAATAATTTCAAGTGAAGAGAAAAATAAGCATAACAGAGATATTATAGAAAGAAAACAAATAAAACTTTAAATACTGAAACACAAAATAGCACTTAGAGCACGAATAGCAAACACACAAAAAGAACTGTAATAACTTTAAATATTTAAAAAAAGGCACAGGGAAACACCCCACCCTTAAGACACAAGAGTTGGATGACTCAAGCTGGAATTGACCTGAAAGCCTCCTCCTGAAGACTAGCTCTCATAGTATTTGAAAGTGCTGTGCAAGCTGCCAAGGGAGCAAAACAATCAGTAGTCTTATCAAGTTGTAAAGTCTATGAAACTCAACAATGACCATGGCAAGATATCCCTGGATGTATAACAGTATCCCTTATGTCTTTGGGGTAACTAGTAGTCACCTAGTTGGATTTTAGGTCTGCTAAATAGAAGAGAACTCATGCCTGGTACTATAAATCTAGACAACTACCCATCGCTGGTGAGGCCATGTATTCTAGAAGAAAATATAATATTGCCATTTTCTTAAACTAGTATAATTCCCAACTACATTCTAAATACCTATCCTTGTATACAGATAAACATTGCTTTCACTCCTAATCAAAGAAACTTCTTTTTGTAGCAGATGGAGCCCATCAGAGAAATCTACAACTGGACAAAATTCAGAGAACCCCTGACCACAGGGTACCCAACCCACAAAGATATTTCCACATCATAACCCTTGCATCTAAAGCTTATGGAACATTGAGGAAGTGGTGGCCTAAAGATTGTAAAAGCTACATGATAGTACCTTTTATATATGACAGAAAGTTTCACCCATGAAATTTTAACAAGACACACACAATGAGAACACCAGTTAATCTCAATGTGATGAGGGAAATATCACTGAGCTTTTCCCCTAGATGAAGAGCCATAGGAAATGAACGGCTGCTAAGAGAGGGAGAATCATTCTTCTCCAGGGACAAACTCCGTGATACATTATCCAAACTTAACTGATCATGCTTAACACATATGCACATGACAATACTAAATGGACTCATCATATATATATATATATATATATATATATATATATATATATATATATGGTGTGCATGTTTAATAATAATTAAAGCATAAGAGGTCATGGATTTGTAATGGACTGGGAGGCATGAGAAGAGTTACAAAGGTGAGGATGGAAATACTGTGAATACAGTCCTCATGTATAAAATCCCCAAAAGGAAAATAAAAAAGAAGCATGTAACTTATTTTGGATTTTATAGGGACCCACCATCACATCATCAAGAGTCCTTGGATATTTTAAAGAGGCACTGAACTTTTAAAATATTGAAAAATATAAAATAATATGGGAGTTTTAAGTTGAACTGTATCTTATGTTATATTAACATGATGGCTTAGGAATAAACAAAGGAAATGTTATTTAATAGTAATGTGTTTGCGGGTAAAGTTGACAAGGGATCATATGTATTGGTTAGTTTTTGACAACTTGACATAAATTACAGTCACCTAGGATTAGCTGCAATTGGATCGGCCTATGGGCATGTCTATATGGCATTTTCTTGGTTAATGATTGATAGGGAGGGCCAATCCCATTGTGGGTGATGCTTCCCCTGGGGAGGTGGTCCTGGGTTTCAGAAGAAGGTGAGCTGAGCACATTATGGAAAGCAAGCCAGTAAGTATACTTCTTCCTGTTCTCTGATTCAGTTCCTGCCTCCAGTTTCCACCCTTAAGATCTTGTCTTGGCTCTCCTGAATGATAGATTATAATCTATACACCAAGTAATCTCTTTCCTTCCTAAATTGTTTTTAGTCATGGTGTTTACTATAGCAAAAGGAAATATAAGTATTATTTCCTGATACTTACATGATCAGGCATCAACTACCATGTTCTTATATTTTATTTTATGAAATATGATCTTGCTCTGTAGCCAAGATCCTTTAAAATTCTGATCCTCTTGTCCCAACTCCCCAAGTTCTGGGATTATAAGCATGTTCCAATATGCTTGAATCTATATTTTTATTTTAATTGATGCAATAATTGTACATATTTATGAGAGTAACATTCAGTATATGAATACAATGCATATTATCTCAAGGTAATTGCCATCAGTAACATTTAAAATGTTTATAATAATTTTTATATTGAGAACATTCAAAATTTCTGCCATCTTGTGTGAAACAGAATTAACACATGTCAGACAAATGTATCTTATGCCACTATTAAACACAGATGTTGAGTAACTATCCAACTGCCACCCTTGTAAACATTAACCATATTCTTTCTCCTCACACTTCCTAGTCTCTGATAATCATTATCCTATTCATTATTTGACTTTCTAGAAATAAATGAGAACACGCAGTCCCAGACTTATTTTACTTAACACAATGTTCTTTCATTTTATCCATATTGCTGTAAATTACCCAATTTAATCATTCTTGTGGTTGAATAATATTCTACAGCATATACATATACATATACATAATTTTTATGTTTTCAAAAACTTCTGCAAAGAATGTTTCATATCTTTGTTTCTCAGACTGTAGATTACAGGATTAACGAGTGGAGTAACTACAGAATAAAACAGAGTCACAAGCTTCTGCATTCCGGCTTCATGCTCAGATGTTGGGCTCAAATACATGATCATCACTGAGCCATAGAAGAGTGAAACTACGGTCAGATGAGACCCACAAGTGGAGAAAGCCTTCTTTTGTCCATCTCTTGAAGGAACTTTAAACACTGCTCGCAGGACCAATATATAAGATCCCATGATGCAGAGAAAAGGAATAAAGAGGAGCAGGGAACTTATTATGGTCCAGAAAAATTCCATCAGTGGGGCTCTGGAACAGGTGAGGGCCAACAAAGGGCCTGGGTCACATAGGAAATGGTCTATAATCCTGGATCCACAGAAGGACATCTGGGAGATGATGGTGATGGGAATGGGGAACCAGAGGAAACCAAGCACCCAGCAACTGATCACGAGGATGTTACAGAGGCGCCCAGTCATAAGAGCAGGATAGTGTAGAGGTCTGCAGATGGCAAGGTAGCGGTCAAAGGCCATGACTGCCAGGAAGAAACATTCTGTAGACCCCAAGGAGAAGAAGAAATAGAACTGCAGGAAGCACCCAGAGAAGGAGATGATCTTGGTGTCAGAGAGGAAGTTGGCCAACATGTTGGGAACTGTGGAGGTGACATACCAGATCTCCAGGAAGGAGAAGTTGGCCAGTAGGAGGTACATGGGGGTGTGTAGTTTCTGATCCCAGCGCACAGCACAGATGATGGAAGCATTGCCCATGAGTGTGAGGAGGTAGACAATGAAGAAGAGCACAAAGAGGAGGATCTGCCCTTCCCTGGAGCAGGGGAATCCCAGGAGGATGAAGCCAGTAATGGTGCTGGAGTTGCTGGGTCTGCTAAGGGTTTTCATCTGCCTGTGAGCTGTTGAAGGCACCAGAAATTGTTGAATATCCTAGAAATAGTTGGGGGAGTTTTAAGTTTTGCCCAAATAGGAAACTGAATAGTTTGCTCATCATCAACTCAGTATCAAGGAGGGGAAGTCATTATCTTCAGTGATGGAGTTCATGTTCCAGTCAATAGCTCTACACTCATCCCCATACTGGTAGCTCTGGTTAAACCCAGTGGACCACACATCAAAAAGATATAGTGGCAGGAGGACTTGTTCATAAGAAGGAGGTTGTTGAAAAGAAAGGGGAATAAAATAGATGGGGCATTGAGTGTGAACAGAATGCATTATATACATGTTTGGAATCCCCAAATAATAAACTAATAGATACGTTAAATATTTAAACATTTTAAAAACGAATATTATACAAAATTTCAGTGTGTCTCTGATCTTCAGACTTCCAGATGTATGGTTCAATAAATAAATGATGATACTTTTCAGAACTGACTGAAGTTTTTGACTTCTTTAGCCAAAACCAGGCCCATAATTAGACTGAATCCAAGATCTGTTTCTTTTAGAAAACACTGGATATTTCCTCATAAAATAATTACTTGGTGTTTCATAAAAATAAAATACAGGAATTAGAGGACCTATCATTGCTGTTGCAGGGAGACATGTACTATTATAAGAGGCCTTAAGACATATTGAAAAGTTTAGAATTGGTTACAGAATTTCCACAGTGAGCTCCTGGGAGACAAAGAACTAAACGAACAAGAATTAACACAAGTTGATTTCATTGATTAGAAAAAAAAAAAAACCCACACCAAAGGCTTCCTCCAATATACAGGAAAGCAATCCTATATGGTTCATCTAACTGTTTCTTATGCTACAAAATTTCAGGAGAAAAACTCTTAGATTTGTATTCCTTACCTTAAACTTGTGTCTTCATGTCATAGACACATAAACTTCTGAAAAGCTGGGTGATATTCATCAATTACATCAACAGTTCAATACCCCAAGGAGCTAAAGTCAAAACCCCTCTTGCAACATTTCTACTGACTCTCATTTCTTAAATACTCTTATATTTATATTTTCAAAAATTGTCTAAAATATTTTGAATTTTCTTTGACATGCTTCTAAATATTAAAAATCATACTAATTTTGTTTTCAAATTTACATTTATGTTTTTATTTAATGAGTGTGTACACATATGTGCATGCATGTGTTCATGTGTGAATACATACGTGCCACAGTGCACATGTGGAGATCAAAGGACAACTTACATGAGTTGGCTCTCTCCTTCCACCATTTAGGTCAGCAGGGATCAGACTTAGGTCACCAGGCTTGGCAGCAAGCACCTTTACCCATGGAACCATCTTGCCAGCCCTATATAACCTTATATTTAATAAATCTACAAATGAGGATATAATGTTCTTTCATAATTTGTCATAATTATGTGTTTTCTCCTACCTAACCCATTTCAATATTTTAAAAGGTTCAAGTTTTTTACTACCTACTCTTATTAATCAAAATCACTTGAATAAAAGTCTAGTTTTAAATTGACAAAGACTTAGCCAGGCAGAGGTGGCGCACGCCTTTAATTCCAGCACTCGGGAGGCAGAGCCAGGTGGATCTCTATGAGTTTGAGGCCAGTCTGGTCAGAGCGAGATCCAGGACAGGCACCAAAACTACACAGAGAAACCCTGTCTTGGAAAACAAACAAACCAACAAACAAAAATTGACAAAGACTTTAAAATCTTCCAAAAAGGAATCCAGTTTTGGGGTACCTCTTTCTTATATCAAAATTCTTAGAGATAAAACCAAATAAACTTCCTATTAAGAAAGAAGGAAGAATATTAACTGAGCCCAATCAATTAGATTACTGTCATAAATGTTAGTTTGTGGGGTAGGAGAGATGGCTCAGCATCACCTCTAGCTTCAGGAAGAGCCAGCATTTCCAGCCTTTGTAGATACCTGCACTCGTATGCACATCTCCCAACATGCACATAATTAAAAACAACAAAGATGAATTAAAATTGTCTGAGATACATGCAGCAGATACAGTAAAAAACGCAGTAGTCAAGGCTCCTAGAAACCCTATGACACACTCAGACTTCTGCCATCTCAGAGGAACTTTGACTCTTAGAAATACTCAAAGGTTTGCTTGACTCTTTTCTATACAATTTGTAAAAAGCAGTCTTCATTGACAATGTTCATAACTCAAGAGCCCATATTTCTTGATTAAGTAAATATTTAATACTTTTGTTATTAAAAACTTTAATAATAATATTTGCTAGTATGGGCAAATGAGCAATAATACAAAATGACTCCTATTATAGACCAATTTTCCTTTCCAGTTAGAAAATAGTAAGATTTAAGTATGTTACAAAAGCCTATGGATTCATGATTTATATGTCTGTTTTTGTTTCTATCCTTGTTTCATGGGTTAAGACAATTTTGTTAACAAGTATTTTAAAGTTGTACTGTATTATCTGAATTCTTCTGAAATATCCCCTAATACCTCATACAATACCAACATAATAGTGTACTTAAAATTATCAATAGCAAATAAGAATTGTAATAATTTGGATAGTATTGTAAATCTCCCTTAGAACTGGCTACTCTTCATGAGTTTATAAATATGGGATTAGCCGGGCGGTGGTGGCGCATGCCTTTAATCCCAGCACTCGGGAGGCAGAGGCAGGCGGATCTCTGTGAGTTCGAGGCCAGCCTGGGCTACCAAGTGAGTTCCAGGAAAAGGCGCAAAGCTACACAGAGAAACCCTGTCTTGAAAAACCAAAATAAATAAATAAATAAATAAATAAATAAATAAATAAATAAATAAATAAAAATAAAAAAAAAATAAATATGGGATTAAATTTTTCAGAAGGCAAACTAGAACTAGAGGATAACAAATTATTTCAAACTCTAAACATTCAAGTATTTCACATAGTGCAGGGAACTGTAGACAAAGGGAGAAATATACAATCTAAGCAAAGAATCTAAGTCAAAATGTCTGTTTTCCCCCACTGCTAATTTTACTTCTTCAGGTCATACTATGTTTTGACTATTTTAACTTTAGATATAATATTCCCATTATGTCACAGGCAAATGCTATGTCAAGTTCACAGTGTGGAATAAAAGAGAAGTCAGAACCAGATGGAAAAGGCTGGTGAATTTGAATAATTGAAGGACTAATTCCTTGGGGATTTATTTCTCTCTCCTAAAGACTGTTTTCCTGTCTTCTCAGCCTCGTATTTACCAGACACTAGGAATGAGATTTCCTAATGCTATGGGACAAAAAATATTCGCTTTTACATGCACATAGCATCTGATAAAATGTGTTTTGTAAATGATTTAATTTATAACTTTCTTATGATACAATCAATAAAACATCATGTAAGTATTTTCATATTGCAACATGTTGTTTTGGGAAACTTGCATTTGTGTTTGTTGGGTATGGGTGTCCATGTAGAGCAGACTTTCTTATCTTCATTGAGGTGGGAGCCGTGTTTTTAGGTTGACAATATGCAGTATGAGCAGATCCCTCTCAGGGTAATTTCCCATGGAAAAACCTTAAGAAACTGTCCTGGGAAATAGAAAATTTGTGAAAGCTTTTAATGTTAATAAAATTAGATGTGAGTTGAGGAAGAATGTTTTCATTAGAATGTTGTTACTTAATTTTTGTTAGTGTTTAAATTTAGAAAGTATCTCCTCTGCTAACATATTGTTGTAAACTGACCAGTTCCATCTGGTCTTGGCCACTTTGTGTTGTGACCTAGGAAACAGGACATGAAAGTAGGATTTTAGGCTGTGTGGACTTCTGGATGATAATTTAATATCCTCAGTGTTTTTCATGGTTACTTTCTTTCACCTTAAAGCTAAGTCACAGAAATAAAGTTGAACATCAAGTTTTGCATTTTCACGAGTTAACTTCCCAGCCAGTCCAGACAGTAAAATATGTCAGCATATTCCACGGTCCTACTGGCCTGAGAAGGATGTGTGAAAAGGCACAACTTCCAAAGCTAGACCATTTGAGTTTGAGGCCAGCCTCTGTGCTGTATGTGCTAGACAAGTTATTACTTCTTCATACACTGGTTTCCCCTTCAGGAAGATGGAGAGTGACAGTCCTGCCCATGTAGGTAAATACTATACGTCAAGTGCCTGATAAGTTAGTACTCTCTATTATACTTACATGAGGTTAAACTCCCAGGAGTGTCCATCTGTGTACTCTAAAAGCTGTGATATTTTGGAAGATGAGAAGCCAGAGTGGATTATGACACTTAAGTAGCACAATTTAGGAAAATTCTACAAAACACATATTTACTTCTCTTAATTTCTTCTAATATCAAGCAGAAATAATAATGCCTTCCAGAAAGGGTTATTATGAAGTGTGCTGAGAGAGAACGTGAATCGACAAGGTGGAGGCACTGTGTCTGTATCTGACACATCATAGACACTCTGACAAAGTGAAGTGTGAACTTTTTTCAGGGGCATAGATTCATCAACTCTATTTTACCATTTTCCTTAACTAACCACTATGTTACCTTTTTTCTTGAATCAGAAGAGAGACTATCAAGAGAAGCATCCTAAACAGCCCCTTCCAGGATTTTCTGAGGGAAGAGGTAGCTGACTTCGTAACAGCCAACTTGAAGAGAAAGTACAAAAATATGTTGTCATGAAGATCAGAGGAGTGTTTTCTGTGGGATCCTGGGATTTTAAGCAGGGCATGTTCTTTGCTCTTTGAAGATTCTTTTATTCTAGAGAACAGTGTCAGGACACAGCTCTCTACTACTTATTCCCTTGCTCACTTCTGTCCTCTGGGCATTGTGTCTTAGTTTCTGATTCTTATTTTCTCCCAGGAGTAGAGGAAGTCATTCATTTTGTTGGGTCTTAATCTCTTACTTAGAGGTCTTTGGAGAGGCAATTGTTAAGTTCACCAGATTGATATGTAAAATGAAAAAAAACTTTTTAAAAATAAAAAACAAACAAAAATATTTCTTTTTTTTATTTGTGACTACAATCACATTATCTCTCTATTCCTTTCCTTCCTCCAAACCCTCCCATACACCCTTTCTTGATTTTTTTTCAAATTTGTGGCCTCTATTTTTGCTGTTCTTTGCCAATATAGCCTAATAATGGTTTCTGATATTGTTTTCCTTTGGTACCTCTTGAGCCAGGGCTCTGCAGTCCATATGGCTATCAACACTTCTTCTATGTCTTCCAAACTTCTACTAGGTTGGACCATTAAGCCACGCTTGCTTCATTTATTCAGTTTTCTAGTTCAAAGTAGGAAAGTCTTCCACATTCATCAAAAAACAGCACGGCCAATCCTGCCACAGCAGTAGCCCATGCCCTGGCACCAATTTCTATCTTAGTTACTTTTCTATTGCTATGATATGACACCATGATCAAGAAAGCTGACATAAGTAAAAGTTTATTTGGGGCTTACAGTTTCAGAGGGTTAGAACCCATAACAATCATGGTAGGGAGCATGGTAGCAGGCAGGCAGGCAGGCAGGCAGAGTGCTGGAGAAGTAACTGAGAGCTCACATTTTGTGACATAGTCCTGAGGTAGAGAGAGCTAATTGGGAATAGCATAGGCTTTTGAAACCTCTAATCTGGCCCTTGTAAAATAGCTCCTTAGACAAGGCCATCCCTCCTAACCATACTCAAACAGTTCCATCAACTTGGGACCAAGTATTATAACATATGAATCTATTAAAGCCAATATCAGTCAAACTACAATAGTGGGACATTTATATCCCCTCTTCCAAGGCTCAGGGAACACTAGGCAGAGAACTGGAGAATGGGAATGCAATTCTTTAGACATGATATGGACTCTGTATCTGTGAATTCCCAGCAGCAGTAGCTACCTACACAAAACCTGACTAGGACTGGGACCATTGACATCCCATCATGGGTAGGGAAGGACACACACACGCACACACGCACACGGGTGTGTGTGTGTGTGTGTGTGTGTGTATTTGCTCATTAATAAGAGTAATATCAAATCATTTATAGGAAAATAGATGGAACTAACCATCATAATGTTAAACAAAATTATCCAGAATCAGGCAAACAAATTTTACATTTTTTCTCCAAAATTTGCAATCCAGAGTTAATACATGTATACCTATATATGTCATGGATGTAGAAGTGGAACTGTTTCAGGGGACTAAAGGGGCCAGCAGGAGAACGAAGGGAAACAAGGAGAGGGGATATGGTGTGCATATACACAAAGTAAATGATGTACATATATCAAATGTCATAATAAACATATAATTATTATCAATGATATATACTAGTTTTTTTTTTTTAAATAGGATGCTGAAAAAATGCTGGCGTGAGAACCTGAGTTCAGTCTGGTGAGCATGGTGTAGCATGCCTATAATCCCAGTGCTGAAGGGGTGAAGGCAAATGGATCTTGGGGACCTCACTGGCCAGTAAACCTAATCAACAGTTCCTAAGCGATAGAGAAGACATTGACTTAAAAAAAAAATCAAGGTTGTGTCAAGAAGATTGCCCAGTAGATAAAAGTAATTAGCATGCAAACCTGATGACCTGGGTCCCATCCCTGGAACTCACAGAGGAAGAACAGAGTCAGCTCCCATAAGTTGTCTCTGACTCCCAGATGATAATATGACATAAATGCCTGCACTCACATATTTGACTTTTTGTTTTCTTGATGATAGTCATTCTGAATTGGGGTAAGACGAAATTTCAATGCAGTTTGATTTGTATTTCCCAAGGGCTAAAGGAATTGAACATTTTTTCATGTATTTATGGGATGTTTGTATTCTTATTTTGAAAAATGCCTATTATTTATTTATTATTGAAAAGAGATTCTTCGCTCATACAATACATCCTGACCACAGCTTCCCCTCCCTCCACCCTTCCCAAGTATCCCCCTACCTCCCCTTTCCCCCAGATCCATTTCACCTCTTTCCTCTTCAGAAAAGGTCTCCTAGAGATGACAGTCAAACAAGACAAAACAAGATACAGAAAGATGTTGGTTGAATTTATATTTAATATCTGTTTAATTTGTTTTGAGCTTTGTATATATTCTGATTAAGAAGCTTTTGTTAGATGAATGTCTATACAGGATTTTTTTCCAGTTCTCTAGAATGCCTTTTTCATTCTACTGACTGCTTTTGTTCCTGTGCAAACCTTTTAAAATTCAATGTTATCCAACTTGTCAATTCTTGATATTTCTCTTGAACTATCAGAGTTCTGGTTAGAAAGCCATTGCTCATAACTACACATTGGCATATTTTCCATATTTTCTCCTCTAGTGGTCTCAAAACTTCAGATCTCCAATCCACCTTGAGTTTTTAGCAGACCACTAGAGATGGGAATATAGCTCCATTCTTCTATGTGTACATGAACAACTCACCCAGCATCATTTGTCTTTTTGAAGCATAATTTTTGGGCTCTCTTGTTGAGAATCAGATCACCAGAGCTGGTAAGATTTACTGTTGTGTCTTCTTGTCTATTCCAGTGGTCCCTTTAGTTTTTGAACGTTCCATACTGTTTTTGTTATTGTGGTTTTGCAGTATAATTTTAAGTCAGGTAATGTGGTATCTCCAGTATTGCTCTTCTATTCATACTTGCTTAGGCTATTCATGTTTTTGTATTTCCATGTGAGTTTTGAAATTAGTTTTGCTATTAGTTTGAAAATGTTTCCATGGCCATACTGCAGCTAGGGTCTGTGCTGATGTCTGTGGTTCCTGTTGCCATGAGGGCGATGCAGATTCCCAGGGTCTGGGCCTGTTACCTGGGCTGTGTTGTTGTCTGAAGGCTGTGCTGCTGCTGGGGCCATGCTAATCTAGATGGCCTGTGCCACCACCTGGGGCCATGGTAACATCCAGAACCGGGCTACTGCTGAGGACCAGGTTTGGGTCTGTGGTCCTACCAAAGCGGGGGGGTGAAGTCCAAGGCAGGTGTTGCCACTGGGGGGCCATGTGGAAGCCCAGGGTCTGAGCTGCAACTTGTGGCCTTGCTGGTGTCTGGGGGCCATGCTGCCACTAAAGTAATCCTAATCTGAATGGCCTGTTGTTCCACCTGGAGCCAGCATGTCATCTGGGTCCAAGCTGCTGCTAAGGGCCAGGTCTGGGTCTGTGATCCTGCCTTGGTTGGGGTCTGTGTTAATTCCTGTGGTCCATGTCACCTCAGGGGGCCATAGGAATCATGCATGATGAAATCAGAGGGCTATGCTGAGCTGGTCCTGCCCTACATTGGCCCTGGGATAGCTGGCCCTGTCCCTTGCTGGACACTGCAGCAAGAGAGCTGTCCCAATGGTTGTAAGCTTTTTTTTTTAATCAGCTGCCAGCTCACAAATAATGACACGGAGACTTCTTATTAATTATGAAAGCTTGGCCAATAGTTTAGGCTTGTCCCACCAGCTCTTATAACTTAAATTAACATGCTTTTATTAATCTACATTCTACTATATGGCTCAGTTATCTCTACTCTGTACCATATATCTGACCTCTTTAGTGTCTCCCTGGCATCTCCTGCATGCCTAGATTCTGCTTCCCTCCCAGTTCCTCTCTTTCCCTGGAAGTCCTGCCTATTCTCTCCTGCCTAGTTATTGACCATTCAGCTCTTTATTAAACCAATCAGAAGGCAGCTTAGGCAGGGACACACCTTTAGAGTGTAAACAAATATTTGCAACAATCAACCCTCATGGGAGAGCTGGCTCCACCTCTCACCACAGACAGGGGAGAACTGACCCTGACAGCATGGGCATAGGGGAGCTGGCTCCCCCGCTTACCTGAGGAGGGTGGCCCCAGTGACCTGGACTGACCAGCTCAGCTACCACCCAGGCCCACAGCCGGGCCTTGGGTTTGCACACCCTAGTATCTACCCCATCTAGGACCTGCTGAAGGTTGTGAAGGTTGTGAAGGGACCGGTCCTGTGGAACGATACCGGCAGGATCTCCATGACTCAGGGTGGTGGCAGGATACCCAAGAGGAGTTTCGGTGAGGATCCAGTGACGACGGTGTGCCAGAAACCAGAGGCCTTGAACCCGACCAGTGACTCAACACAATGAACATTTGCAAGTAAAGCTGATTGGACAAAAGAGTCTACTGTGGCACACCATGACTTCCAGTACCACTAGAAAGAATGAGGAGGTGTTGGAGAGGTGGGAAAGATGGAGGACTGAAAAGGTTTTTTTTGTTATTGTTTTGTTTTTTCATTTTTGTTTTGTTTTTGTTTACTTGTTTAAAAAAATCTTGTTTTTGGGAGGGCACTGCAGGGTTGGGGAGGATCTGGAGGGATGGAGATGTGGGCAGAATTGTGGGGTACAATGTGAAATTCCAAAAGATTCAACAAAAAAATTATGTTAAATAAAAAAAGAAAAATGTCATCATAATTTTGGTGGAGATTTTGTTGGCCCTGTAGACCACTTTTTATCCTACCATTTTAATAATATTAATTTGGTCTATCCATATAGATGGAACATTTTTCTTCATATAATATCCTCTTCAATATTTTCTTCACTATTTTATAATTTTTATTAGAGAGGTCTTTCACCTCTTTGGTTAGATTTATTCCATGGTACTTTTGAGGGAGGATATTGTGAATGGAATTATTATTATTTATTATTATTATTAGTTTCTTTCTCATCAAATTTGTTGGTGTGCAGAAAAGATAGTAATTTCTGTGTATTCATTTTTGCATCTTGATACTGTACTTTAAATGTTTCTTAGATGTAAAAGCTTTCTAGTGGAACTTCAGTTTTTGAAGTATAGGTTTATGAGTCTTGGGAGTGTGTGTGTCTATGATCAGGAAATTCATTTGTGATTTTCTTTATTTTGTGTGCTCTTATCCATCTTGCTTTGGTATCAGGCCTCAGAGAATGAGCTTAGAAAATTTCTGTTATGATACTGGGTGTGCCAACCTTTATTGTATTGTCCTTACTATTTGCACATAGCAGCATTTTGCCTTTTCTGGTTAATGCTAACTTGATATCTGCTTTGTCAGATAACTCACTAGATAGGGAGGCTGGGGCATGGTGAACTCTTGACATTATATCCTGAGTTCTTGGAATCTTATCCAGAAAACCCTTTCCGATTTCTTCACTGCTAAATGTTTCCCTATGTTTTCCTCTGCTTCAGAGGGTTGGGTCATACATATATTAAGGTCTTTGATTTTGAGTTGGTTTTTACACAGGGTGAAAAATAGGATCCAATTTTATTATCCTACATGGAAGTCCAGTTTTCCCAGTACCATTTGTTGAAGAGACTGTCTTTTCTGACTTATTTGAAAAAAAAAATTGTGACTGTAGGCTCAAGGTCAAACCTGGATTCTGTTTTGTGCCATTCATCTCCAAGCCTATCTTTGTACCAGCACCATGCTATTCTTGTTACTATGGCTCTGTGGTAAGTTTATTGTTTTTATTTTTAATTTTTTCTTTTAACTAAAATAGAAAATCATTTTAGATATATAAATGTTTTCTGTTTTGTACTTAATACATTGAGCAGTTTTTCTATTGTACCAGTGCCATTTTTTCTTATTGTTCTGGTCATTTACATATTTCAAAGATGTTAATATTTTGTTTATTATTTAATGTTATTGTGATAGTTTTTTTGAAGGAGAGAGAAATACAAGTTTAACTAAAGGTATAACGGTAATTGCTGTTGTAGAAAAGGTGGTGGAAAACTTGAGGTTTTGTCTGAAGGTTATGTTCTACAGTTACTGGAAAAGGCAAATACTGGAAAAGGTAATATACTTAACTGTCCTTGCTGAAAACTAAGGAGGGGAATTTCTTATCTCTCTTCTCTCAGAACATTTACTTTAGAGAACTTGTAATCCCCCTTTTGTGGGGAGATGTTTTTGAGACACAGCCATCAAGGAAATTAGTGCCATCACCCTCAGCTTCCTTCTGTGTATGCAGGATCTTAATTTGTCACAGAGGGTTTGATGTTTCCTTTGTATGAAGTCAGTTAGCAAATACAGATGTCTCCCTAACTGCAGCTGACTAATGAAGTCAGTTAGCAAATACAGATGTCTCCTTAACTGCAGCTAACTATAGGTTGATCTCTGCTCACAGACTGTGCTCTCGAATCCCTTAGAGGACTAATTATTGCTTGTCTTGATAATATGTATTCAATGTATTGATTTCTTCTTGCTATATGAAAGTACAGAATTTCTTCTATGTTTATAATCATTTAGTGAGTTGTTTGTGATATACATTATAGTTTATTGCTTATTTGGAAACTAAATTATTTTATTTCCTTTCTGCCTTTGTGGAGAGATTTTTCTGTGTCATATGATTTGTATATATATTCATTTTCCCAACAAATCATCAGGCTTTAAAAAATTGATAGTTCTATTATTAATAATCATGGAGATGGAGGACATTCTAGTGACCCCTTATAGTCTACATATTCTAGGAAATATAAAAAAAGAACAATTTCCCAAGTGAAATCAGTTAGCTTCTTTTCTTTTCACTTTTCATCCTGTTTGCTTTGTTTTTGAGATAAGTTTATATTACAGACCTCAGACTGGCTTCAAACTGGCATTCTGTATGCCTCAGTCTCTGGAGTGCTGGAATTACAGATTTGTACCACCATGACTGGTAAGTTTTCTTTTTAGTCAATAAAGCAAGATGAGGTTCTCCTTTAAAACAAGAATGCAAGTTTTATATTTTCAGTAATTTCTTCATTGCGTGTTTCATATCTTTGTTCCTTAGGCTGTAGATTACAGGATTAATGAGTGGAGTAAGCACAGAATAAAACAGAGTCACAACCTTCTGCATTCCAGCTGTATGCTCAGAGGTTGGGCTCACATACATGACCATCACTGATCCATAGAAAAGAGAAACCACAGTCAAATGGGACCCACAGGTGGAGAAGGCCTTTCTTCGTCCAGCTGCTGAAGGGACCTTCAACACAGCTCTCATAACCAGAGTGTAAGACCCCATGATAAAGAAAAATGGAACAAATAAAAGTAGAGAACTTAAGGTGGAACTAGTCAACTCTATTAAAGGATCTCTCACACAGCTGAGGGCCAGCAGAGGGCCTGGGTCACATAGGAAATGGTCTATAATCCTGGATCCACAGAAGGACATCTGGGAGATGATGATGATGGGGACGGGGAACCAGAGGAAACCAAGCACCCAGCAACTGATCACGAGGATGTTACAGAGGCGCCCAGTCATAAGAGCAGGATAGTGTAGAGGTCTGCAGATGGCAAGGTAGCGGTCAAAGGCCATGACTGCCAGGAAGAAGCATTCTGTAGACCCCAAGGAGAAGAAGAAATAGAACTGCAGGAAGCACCCAGAGAAGGAGATGACCTTGGTGTCAGAGAGGAAGTTGGCCAACATGTTGGGAACTGTGGAGGTGACATACCAGATCTCCAGGAAGGAGAAGTTGGCCAGTAGGAGGTACATGGGGGTGTGCAGTTTCTGATCCCAGCACACAGCACAGATGATAGAAGCATTGCCCATGAGGGTGAGGAGGTAGACAATGAAGAAGAGCACAAAGAGGAGGATCTGCCCTTCCCTGGAGCAGGGGAATCCCAGGAGTATGAAGCCAGTGATGGTGCTGGAGTTGCTGGGTCTGCTGAGGGTTTTCATCTGCCTGTGAGCTGTTGAAGGCACCAGAAACTGTCAAATGACAGTTTAAAGAGAAATTAGAACCAAGAAAGGTTTTAAAGTCATCTTTGGGGAATGTAAACATTTATATATTAATTGCCACTATTTTGTTTAATCTTGAAACCACATGTTGGGTATAGTTTTGTTCTGTAGAATACCAATGTCAGAGAACATCAATACAAAGATATAAAAGTTTTGCTTTTTGTGTAATGAGTGAAATTAAGTATAATATGTAAGTATATTGTTTAATAAAACATAAAGAAAACACAACTATAAGTATGCAGACTATCATACTCACCTTTATTTATGACAATTGTTTCCTCTTTCCTTGTAATTTAATGTTAATTAAAAGCCATTATGTACTTCTTAACAATTGTTCTTGGTTTTTCCTGTTTCTGTACTTCCCACAAATGAAATCACCCCGTTGGCCCATTTGGATGTTATCTTTTGTTCAGTAGTAACTTTATGATATTTTTATGGATCTATATCTTATGGGAATAAAACACCACTTTTCACCATTCTATTATGGATAAATATATTGGTTCAGTTCCAGGACCAATGACTCTTTTATCATACATCTATGGAGTATTCATCACTGAACTGTTATTCTACCACTCCCACTGACATATATGAATTCTGTCAATGTCCTTCTCTAGTGTGAAGGGCTTTTCCTAAGCCTGAGCAATGATAGATGTATTTTAACACTTTTTCTTTTTCTTTCTTTGTCACATTGGGTGGCTCTCTTTTTGGCAATACTATTTTTTTTTCAGAGTAGATGGCCACATTAAACATGTTTTTCTTTCAACAGAGAATATTCACTAAATAATCATGAAAACTGTTCACAAGCTATTTTAGAGGACCACTTTAGTGCAGATTAAATCTTACAGCCTCTCAGGGTAGTTCAGTATCTACAGAGATCAGCCTGTGACTAGTATTATGGTTTAAACTAGGTTTTTAAAAAATTTCTTTAAATTGTTTTTCTTTTATTGAAAAATAGATTCTTTTCTCATATAATATGTCCTGATTATAGTTTCCTCTTCCAATTCCTCTCACCTTTCCTCCACTCCAGACCCTCTCTCTTCTGTCTTTCATTAGAAAAGAACAGGCTTCTAATAGGCAACAACCAAACAAGACAAAATAAAATGTAATAAGACGAAACAAAAACTTTCATATTTCATGAAGTAGGACATAGCAACCCAACTGGAGGAAAAGTGTCCCAAGAGAAGGCAAAAGAGTCAGAGTCCTACTCGTTCTCAAACTCAGGAGTCTCATAATAATACTAAGCTTATAGCTATAATATATACACAGAGGGTCCCCATGTAGGCCCTGTGCTTGCTTCATCATCTGTGAGCTCATATGCACCTGTTTATTAAAGTAGATGCCTCTCAACTCAACATCTTGCTTTCCCTATCTGCTTCTCTGCAAAGAAGATTACTTAAGGGCATGTATCCAAGCAATAGATTCCTTTGTCAAGGGTTTATCAGTTTCTTTGAGAAGTTACTTGTTTCTAAGTCATTTGGAATCATCTACATTTTGCCTGTAAAAAATCTCCAATAAGAACTCAGGAAATGAATCAATGAGAGAGAGAGAGAGAGAGAGAGAGAGAGAGAGAGAGAGAGAGAGAGAGAGAGAGAGAACACAATTCACAGTGACTGACATTGTGTGGATGTGGAACAGAAACTTTTTGAGGAATATTTTTTTCTGGTATGTTGATTCATGCTATATGATAATGCAATCAATCAATTTTGGGGGTAAGATATTGACATTAATTGTGCAAAATAGCAGTATTTTACTTCTGTTATGCATGCTTCCAACCATCAAGAGTAGATGTAACTGAAGTATAGAGTCAACATTAATTATATTTTCTGAAGTAGATATTTGACTCTGTGTTATGAATACAAGTCACCAAAGTTCTAGCTCCCAATCCAGTCATGTGAAAAGTGGATTCTTTAATTGTTGGTATAATATTAGATTAAGTAACTTTGGAAGGAAACTTGAAAATGTGTCTTCTTCCTCTTCTTTTTCTCCTTCTCCTTCTTCTTCTCCTTCTCCTCCTTCTTCTTCCTCTCCTCCTCCTCTTTCTTCTCTTTTTCATCTTCCTCTTCCTTCTTTCTCTCCCAATCAGTGCTTGGGAGTACCTCAAGGCAGAATGACTATGGATGGTTATACTTCCCCAAAATGGCTTTATATTTTTATCAATTCAATGACTTCAACTCTCTTTGCCTAGTAATACTGTACTGATACTGAACTTGGTTGTTATAATCCTTTGTAAATAGAGCATGCATAAGGAATATGAAAATACCTCTTTCTTTTTGATCGTCTGTCATATAATATCATCCAATCTTAAGTTTTTTTTGAATGTTGACATAATGTTGACAAGGAGTCTGACAATAATCTATATGAAATTTTCAAAACAGTAAGGCTTTTCAGATGAAAGCAGAGTATCAGGAAGTCAATGTAATTTTTGAAAATGGGATTAGTAAACTTATCAATACCTTGGAACTTACAAAATTTGCATGAAAGCTTCTTTCTCTGATCTTTATCCACTTCTAGATTTTTATCTGACTTCAGTGACAGTGGGACTCCTGTGGCTAATAAAATTACTTAATATTTTATTAGTTTGTATCCTAATTTATGTCTTTAATCATTTTAATGCTTTTATTGTGGGGAAAACAGATTCTGCTCCTTGTGTTATAACATTACATTTGCTAAATGTCTTTTCCATTCAGATCTTAAGGACAGATAACTAGGGACTAGATAATGTTTCAACTGTCAAAATGTATCACTTTTGAAGGTAAATTTAAAATAGGCATAAAACTTCTAATATATTTTGTATTACACCATTCTTATCCAGGACGAAAAATACTAAAATTGTAGCTATTTTTTAAGCTATTAAATTTAAGTAGCACACTCTGCTCCTTTAATGGGACTGTTAATGAACAGAGAACTGATTTAAGAGGAAACTTGCTATAACATATGAAGAGAACTTCCTGATTTTGAATTTCATAAGGTTAAAACAAAAATTTTTCTTAAGCTTACAGGTTTAACATCAATTTAGAAACAAGTCATTCAATACTCTGCAAGTCAAATGATTGCATATTTAGTCAAGGAACTTGCAGCATATTTTCCCAGCATATTCTAAAAGTTGTAGTTTTGTGGATTGCTTTGCTAACTATTTAAAAATATTTTCAGTATTTCTTTTAATAGTTTAATGGTCAAGAACCCCGTTTCCATGCTTATTCTAACGTTGCACATCTTTCTCCATATTGACTCTCACAGGACATCTGTCAGTGTCCTGCTGTTTCTCTTGTGAAAACACACTCATGTACTTTTTTTTCCCCACTGTCATCTTCTAAACTCATTCTCACCCTTCACTCAACTTTCTTCAGTAGCATCCTTACTTCTGTGTTTGCCTTTCTATATTCCATTTTTTCTAAATAACATCACAATATTTAAAAACCAAAAGCTCAAACATGTTAGAACTTTGAGTAAAAGCATTCCGTTTCAGAACAAGACTGTTAGTTCTCACAGAGATTTCTTAGAAATGGGATGTGAAAGTGATTCTGTATTAGTTAACACTGATTTTACTCAGAGTATCACATTCAGCCAGCCTGCCTTGTTACTCACCTTGTATTGCTTAGCTTTTCTATGAAGAAGATGTTTACTCACCACAGCTCTGAGCTGGAGTAATCAAATACATGTTGAATTAATTAAAAAAAGAAGACTAGGGTTGGGGAAGATTAGCTTGGTGGAGGGTACTTGCCTAGCTTATGCAAGGCACTGATCTGCATTCTTAGCAACACACACACACACACACACACACACACACACACACACACACACACACACACTGAGAGAGAGAAAGAGAGAGATGCACACACAGACAGACAGACAAAGAGATGCACACAGACAGACAGACACATACACAGAGAAAGTGAGAGAGAGAAAGAGAGAGAGAGAGGAAGAGAGAGAGAGAGAGAGAAAGAGAGATACCAACAAACACAGACACATAGAGAGAAATGCACACAAATGCTCCCCCACTCTTTTCACAAGACTAGCAGATTCCTGTCTACCAACTGTAGATGATGTGAGCACAGATATGACATCATGTTTAAGAACCCAGGGTATTTGAAACATTAGGTATCTCTTTGGGGGATTTGTTTCTTTGTTAATTAGTCAACCACAGAAAAGAAGTAAAGTCTGAATGAGTGAGTCAGGCTGTTGCACAGTGTAAAGGAAAGATATTGCCTGGATATTTTGTTTCAAAGTCTTAGTGCCAAAGTGTATCATCTCCACAGCCAGTCCAGAGTCATGTCACAGAATAATGTTGTCCTCATGTTCATTTGTACAGATACCACAAAGGGACACCATGTCTGTAATACTGGGTATCTATTTGTAAAAATGATGTTTAAAAAGGATGATTATTCATATTGAGACACATAGTACACAGTTGTGTTTAGCAGAAAAAAAACCCCTCTAAGCTAAGGGTTTTCTTTACTAGCCAAAAGAAAACAATACTGTCAGTGTCTTTAGCTACCACATAGGCATAATTATGCCAATCTATGGAAGCATCTTGACCAGATTCCTGACCAGTAGAAGCTTAAGGAACATTGGTTGTATGTCTGCAATTCAGAAAGCCATGGATAGAGGCTATTAGATTCTACAATTGTATTACTATTTTATTTTTCTAAGCCTATATTATCTTATTACCTGTATCAGAAAAGGGGAATCCAAGTTGAAGTGTCTTAGATGTTTGCCTTTTTATTCCTATTTCTTAGAGTATGGGAATGATTTTTTTCTTTTTCTTCTTCTTTGTTTTGGTAATAACCAGAGAAGAGGGAGATATGGCAATGGTGAGGAGGATGCTGAAGCTTCTTCTCTGGGGGTGTAGAGTTATAAGCAGAACCTATCTGTTGATCATTTCTCTAGGTCCTTGAGGATCCATTTACTGATTCTTGAAGAGAAGTGTCAGGGGACAGCTCTATGCTTGTTACTTACTTTCCTTAGGATTGTGCCTTAATTTCTGCTTCTTCTTTGTGTGTGTGTGTGTATGTGTGTGTACACAAGGTGATATATTTTGTGTATTTCAAGCATCTTACAGAAGTTTAATTAAAAACAAATTAATAATCTAATGATTGGTTGATTAGTCATCTAACAACACTGTTTCTAACTCCTGTAAGTGTGCTTATTATACAGTCAATGAAAAAAATCCTTCCACCTTGAAAGGAAAAATTGCATTCATTTAACACTCACAGATGGGCTTCAGATTTGTTGGTGCTTATCTGACACTAAGGTAACCTGTTCTATTCTCTTTTCAAAGAATGCAATATTTTTTACTAATTATTTGAGAATTTAATATTTTTATTTTATCATATTCACCCATACCTCACTCCTTTCCATACTTCCTTCCGGATTCATCTTTATATCGTCATCTATATTTTCCTTAAATTATTATTGTTACCTATATACATACATATGAATATATAAATACAATCTGCTGAGTGTATTAGTGTTGCTTGTATGGATTTATTTTAGGATGACCACTTGGTTTTGGATAATCAATTGGGGGGCTCATCTTTGAGGAAGCCTGATTTTCCCTCTCTCAGCAATCATTAATTGCTTATAGCTATTCATCTAGACATGGGGCCTTGTTGATATTTTTATGCATGCACATCGGCATGTCTACTGGCATTTCCATTCTGTAGGTTCTGTCTGGGTGACTTTATTATTAAGATTCCATAATAATATGGAATTATTTTTACCTTCCCTGCCTAATATAGAAGACACACTTCTAACAGCAGACATATTGGTCTTCTGGCTTTTACAATCTTTCTTCTCCCTCTTCTGAGATGTCCTCTGAGCTTTAGGTCATACCTAGGGAGTTTAAAATAAACTTACAAAAATCAGTAGCTTTTCTATATAACAACAACACATGCTAATAAAGAAATCATGGACACACTCTCATTCACAACAAACTCAAAGAAAATACAACATTCAGAAATAAGCCTAACCAAGAAGGTGAAAGACCTCTACAATGAACACTTTAAATCCTTGAAGAGAGAGAAGAGAGTGAGAATGAGATAGAGAGAGAAATTGAGGATGCAGAAACAGAAACATAATGAATACAGATTTTGGTACCAGGAGTTGGGTATTGCTGTGAAGAATCAGATCATTTTTATTTTGGAGGATGTGGAAGACTTTGAAACTTTGGATTAGAAAAATAGTTGAATGCTATAAGCAGTGCTTAATAAACCATTCTGGTAGGAGCCTGGAAGACAACAGGGTGGATTGGGGTGCAGATTGTGGAGGCCCAGCTCATGAGGTTTCAGAGAAATAAGGTCCCTATTAATGAGAGAATTTTCTTCTTGAAGTAGATGGTAATTAATACAGAGACCCACAACTAGTCATTGTACAGAGAATAAGAGGTTGTGGTGTGCTCAGCCCTAAGTGGGACATCTGTCCTACACCTTAGTCCTCAAGATTTGGGGGTATCAGGGAAGATGGGACAGAAAGATTGTAAGAGCCATAGATGGTAAATGATGACAAGAAAAAAGTGTTTTCTGGACACACAGGGAAGTTGCACATACAAACTCATGCCAGTTGTGACAGCACACACAAGACCTGTGCAAGTCCAAGTCAGACCAAGTCCCAGCGTAGAGGGGGGCATATTTCATAAAGTCCTACCCTAGATGAGCAACTATTGGCAACTGACAGGTTCTGAGAGAGGGAAAGTTAGTTCTCTTTATAGATAAGACCCCTGGTAATCCAAATGTGATCCAGGTTGGGCCCCACACCCAAAAGTATTTGGGAAGCACAAATACTGTGGGTAAAGAGAACACAAAGCGCCAGGTGGTGGTGGTGGTGGTGGTGGTGGTGGTGGTGGTGGTGGTGGCACACACCTTTAATTCCAGCACTTGGGAGGCAGAGCCAGGCGGATCTCTGTGAGTTCGAGGCCAGGCGGGTCTACAGGCACCAAAACTACACAGAGAAATGCTGTCTCAAAAAAAACCAAAAACCGTGGGTATGATTCAGGAGGAGTTGGTAGAGGCAAGTGAATATGATCAAAGCATATTGTATGGAATTCTCAAAGAATTAATAAAATTATTAAAATTCCTACTTGTCCACATTTTAACAACTTATATCCCACTAAATTGGGAAGTATATAAGAAATGGATGTGTTTCTACACTCAGAGGAGATTCCAAAATTAAGTTAAGATGAGACAACCAACTTAGGCCTGTAACATGTGAATAGGTCGAAGCAAGATTAAAAAATGTTACAGCTAAAAATGTTCAGGTTCACACAGACTCACTGATAAATTCTGCCAGACCTTTAAGGAAGAGCTCACAGACTGTTTCATAGATGGGAACGGGAAAGAACACTGATAAACTCTTTCTAAGAAGCCAGTATAACCTTATAGCAAAGCTAGATACAGCAACAACAACCATGACAGAAAATTGTAGGCTAGTTTCTCCCATGAACAAACAATGCTCAGTCAGTAGCTCGGGCTTATTACTAACTAGCTCTCACACTTAAATTAACCCATAATTCTTATCTATGTTTAGTCACATGGCTTGGTGCCTTTTCTCATCTTGCTTCCTCTGTGTCTGTCTGTCTGGTGACTCCTTGATTCCATCCTTCTCCCTCCCAGCATTCTCGGTTTGGCTGCCCCACCTATACTTCCTGCCTGGCTATCGTCCAATCAGCATTTTATTAAACTAATTAGAGTGACAAATCTTTACGGTGTACAAGAGGAGTATTACACAGCATTTCCCCCTTTTTGTATAATTAAAAAGGAAGGTTTTAACTTTAACATGGTAAGATTATGTACAATAAAAATAGTTATCAATTAAGAATTACAGTAACACTAATCCACTTGCTTTTGGCAAAAATAGAGAAAAATAATTATCTATCTTATCTTGGTGAGTCTAAAGTTTTATATCTAATTTACTTTCTATTATAATGAAGGAAAATTATAACTAGTTAGTCTTCAACTCCATCAAAGACTCCAGAAGGATGTAATGTTACCTAATGACAGGGACTTCAAGGTGCCTGGACAGTCACCCAAAGTTCCTCTGCAATGTTGGGGCATCCATCTGTGTCCTACAGGCCTAGCATATCTGACAGACTTATCTGTGAAGCAGGATTTTTGAAAAACTGTCCCACCTTGTCTTGGTAGAGTTCTGCAGTCATTTTCTTTTGTGCCCTGCTTGTCCAGTTTGTACAGCATACTGTCAGCAGTTGAGGCAAGGGCACTTTCTTTGCCCACATGGGTAGCTTTTGCCATAAAGAAAACAAACTCCATATGGAGTTTATTCAATGCCCACCATCCTTTTTGAAGTAATTGGTGCTGCCAGAAGCAAACATGTCTCACTGTCCAGAAACGTCTAAGTTCTTAAAACATTTTAAATGCCATATTCTATAGGTCTTTGAAGTGTATTAAGGTTGCCTATCTATCTGAAATATATCTCTGTATGACTTTGAAAATATACCTTGAAAACACTATTAAGTTTGCTATTATAGGTGACTATTATTCTGTATTTCTTAATTATATATTACACTCTTTAAATGAGCTGCACAAACATAATGCCCTAAACAAGAGTAGAAATATACATACAGTATAACAAAATTAACTTTAAATTATATCAATAAGCTAAAATCCATACTGATACAAAATATGTAAGATTAATCATTGTTCTTTTGGATTAAAGTAGATTTAATAATCTACCTCCTTTCCCCCATCATTTCTGTATCATATCCCCCTTTCTTCTTTCAGAAAGGGATTGACTATGACCAAAAACAATTTGTAACCAAACCTCCTAAACACAGACAAACATCCATAATCCATTTTTTGGGGAGTGTGGGCATCATTTTCTAGGCTACTTTCTGCTGATTGGGTCAGGGGAGGCACCGTTAATCTTATGGGGACCCTGAGAAAATATAGGATTATGGTCAAGTTCTGATTAGAATCGTCTGTGAGGCTGGACCATCTCAGTCAGAAGCCTGGAAGCTTTTCTGGATGCAGAACTCAGAGGAAACTGCAACAGAGGTGCTCTGAAATGTTTGTTGGATCATCTGGGCCATCTGTTCCAATTGGAGATTTTTCAGGGTGATTTCCTTGATCAAATCTGATTTTTCTTAACCCAGAATGAATCCACAGCCTCTCATTTCCTGTGGAAATAAAAGCATAACCTCTTCTCCAAAGTAACATATCTTTTGACTTAAATTTTGAAGTCAAGGCATTTTCAAAATATATAGGTTGGATTAATACAGTAACATTTATAATCAAATGTCTCTTAGCAGTTGTTGCTCCTTCCTCAGCTGGCAATCAATTGAAATATAGCACAATAACATATAGTATTCAGACTCTCTGTGTTTTTTCCATTTTTTATGTGGCTTTTAAAAATATTATTTTACTCCTTTTTCAAGGACTTTATTATTTTAAAACTATATATTTCTTTTTTATGGCTGTCTATACCTTCTCCTTACTCTCCTAAGTCTATGTATATTTTTAAACACACTGTAACCCGATCATAGGTTGTTTTTTGTTTTTTGAATCTGTCTTTACTGCATATCTATCCTATTCTGACTCCATGAGCATTTAAGCTGCTAAGCGGGCGTGGCTAGGACTAAAGCGGTGGCTTTGGCGGCTGGCTCCGCCCCAATCCTTGGTTCCTTGAGAATCTAGTGTCATGGCGGAGGCATGTTTACCACCAGTTCCGAAAGCCATGTTACTGCTGCAACTCTGAGAAGTTTTTGGGTCAGCACTGCCACTGAGTAGTGTGCCACCCACTCATGAACTCTCTTAGTGTTTGGTAGCAGGTTTTTGCTGATAATGCTGAGTCAGGAAGCCCTTTCTTAAAGGAGTTGAGCCTCTGCTTACTGTCAGCAAACAGAGCCCACTAGAGAAAAGACTTAGAATTCTTAGCCACTCTCCCATGACCGTGCATGCACTGGCAAGACGCTTAGTCATTCCAGGGCCTTACATCCTGCATAATCTGTGCACGTGCGTGATCACGTAATTTGCGTGCAGCGTGATCATGCAATCTATGTGCATGCATGGTTTCATAGCTATTTAAGCCCATATGCGCATGTGCAGGGGGAACCTCTAAAAAAGGGGGTTCTTTCTATCCCTCTTCTCTCTCCCTGCATGATCTTTCCATAGGCCTAACACATCCCTTCGGTTCCCCTTCTTCTAATAAACTCTTATAGTGGGTTTTGTTGTGTCTCATGGCTTTTCTCACATGGTGAACAGCGCCGATTAATGAATAACAATGACGGTTACCAAGAAGCTGAGTTTGACTCCGTTTTCATGTGTTTAGAATCCTTTTTTAAGCTTCTTCAGGTTTTCTGTAGAAATTCTTGCCAATTGTTTGGGTGCCATATATAGAACGAAGTTTCTCTCCTACCTGCCTGTTCCCAAAAACCCAGCACAAGACATTTAACTAAGTAACACCTATTGAATCTGGATTTGTAACCAATGACATTGTTTGGTGTTGCCAATTACAACTGATGATAAGGCATACGGAACCCCCATGAATAGAGTGATCTCTATCTATTGCAAAGATAAGTTTCCTTGATGAGGGATGAAAACAACACTTGTCTGTGGGTATATCCAGGACAAACATTTGTAGATTGTTGTAGTTTACAGCAATTTAGTAAACTTGTGGTTATAGATTCTCCCCCAATAACCATGAATGACTACACTCACAAAGATTTCTATTTCCAGGCATGGTCTCCATCTTGTTGAGGGAGGCATAAGTTCAATTAGAGAGCTGTTGGTTTCTGCCAAGCAATGCATGACATAACCACACCTTAGGGTTATTCTGCCATACTGGTCATTGATGTGGTTCATAGGTATTAATAACTGGATAGAACTATTGGCTGTGTCTTTCCTTTGGAAGATTATATGGTACCATGAAAGTTAGTCCTCAGGGAGGGGGCCTTCAGGTCAGTTCCAGCTCAGTGGTCTCTGGGCCCTGTTTTTGAAGTGCACAGTGTCTTCAGCAGTAGAGGCTAGCTTTCCACTTTTTTGGGGTAACCAAGGACAACAGCAATAGGCTGTATGTTTTGGTAGTCTCCTAGAAATCCTTGGCCAGCAACTCAAGAGAGGGCTTCTCATGTCTAGTAACTTTTTTTAGGTTGTCTTTGGCTCTTGGCAGGGGCACTATCAGTCTAGAATAGAAAAGTTTATTATAATAAGATATGAATATACATTGAATTGAATGCATTATAGTTTTTTAGGTGAGTAGTTAGTAATATGATCCTTGATGGTGTTTAAAGCCATCTATATTGTTATTTGATCCACCTTCCTCTTTCTTCTGCATTTAACTTTCTCCCTTTTCTTAAAGAGCCCCTTTTCCTATTTTACCTGTTAGATAACTTGTATCTTGCTATTCCCTTTTACCCCTCCCATCTTCTTCTCCTTCCCCAAAGAACCCATCTTTTATCACTTCACTTATCAGATCACTTGTTTCCTGACTTTCCTTTCAAATCACTTTTCACCTTCTTCTGTATTTACCCCCCTCCTTTTCCCCCTAAGTACTCACCCTTTCCCATTTTCCTGATCAGATTACTTGCACCTGGTTATTCTTTTCTCCATTGTTCCTCAACACCCCTAACCTGTCAATGGTCCTGTTTTACTTTCCTGGTTTCTGTAGTTACTATAGGTTATGGACCTATAGTAACTGAAGATTTGGAGCTAGGAGCCTCCAATAAAAGAGAATATGAAATGTTTGTTTCTTGGGACTGAGTTACCTCATTCATTGACTATGATCTCTTCTAGTTCCATCCATTTACCTGAAAAATTCATGATTTCATTTTCTTTACAGACGAATAACATCCCAAAGGTATATGTCCACATTTGTTATCCATTTATCAGTTGTAGGACATTTAGGTTGTTTCCATTTCCTTGCTATTGTGAATAGAGCAGTAATAAACATGACTGAGCTGTATCTTTGGAGAATGATGTTGAGTCCTTTGGGCATATGCCAAAGAGTGGTACAGATGGGTTGTATGGAAGATTATATATTAGTTTTCTGAGGATGCTCCATATTGATTTCCATGATGGCTGCACCAGTTTGAAATCCCTCCAATAGTGAACAAAGGTCCCCCAATTCCTGCATCCCTTCTAGTGTTTGTCATTGGTTGTTTCATTGATCTTTGCCATTGTGACTGGAGTAAGAGGAAATCTCAAAAGTTGTTTTGATTTGCATTTCCATAATTGCTAGGGGTGATGAACACTTTTTTTTTGAGAATGTTTAGCTGTTATTTCTTCTTCTTGGAAGAACTCTATATTCAGACCCCAGGCCCATTTTTCTAATAGGTCACTTGTTATATTTACTCTTCTTCTTTTTTTAGTTCTTTATGTATTCTGGATATTAATCCTTTGACAAGTGTATAACTAGCAAAGATTCTCTCCTATTCTGTGGGCTTCCCTCTTACCTGACTGACTGTTTCCTTAGCTGTGCTAAAGCTTTTTAGTTTCGTAAAGTCTCATTTGTCAATTGTTGGCCTTAATTCTTTTTTTTTTTTTTGTGATATATATTTTTTATTTTACAATACCATTCAATTCTACATATCAGCCATGGGTTCCCCTATTCTCCCCCCTCCCACGCCCTCCCCTTACCCCCAGCCCACCCTCCATTCCCACCTCCTCCAGGACAAGTCCTCCCCCGAGGACTGTGATCAACTTGGTAGACTCAGTCCAGGGAGGTCCAGTCCCTTCCTCCCAGACTAAGCCAAGTGTCCCAGCATAAGTTCCTAGTTTCAAACAGCCAATTCATGCATTGAGCACAGGACTTGGTCCCACTGCCTAGATGCCTCCCAAACTGATCAAGCCAATCAACTGTCTCACCTATTCAGAGGTCCTGATCCAGCTGGGAGCCCTCAGCCTTTGGTTCATAGTTCATGTGTTTCTATTCATTTGGCTATTTTTTTTCAATAATTGAGTAAAACTGAAATTTATTATAAGCCACAGTCGTCCTAGGGACCTCCATGCTATATATATATATATATAGCCTTTATGGTTCTATGGGTTGTGGTCTGATTGTTCATTTTATATCTAGAATCCACCAATGAGTGAGTACATACCATAACTGTCTTTCTGGGTTTGGGTTACCTCACTCAGGATGATTTTTTCTAGTTCCATCCATTTGCCTGCAAATTTCATGCTTTCATTGTTTTTCTCTGCTGAGTAGTACTCCATTGTGTATATGTACCACATTTTTTTCATCCATTCTTCCGTTGATGGGCATCTAGGCTGTTTCCAGGTTCTGGCTATTACAAATAGTGCTGCTATGAACATAGATGAGCATGTATCTTTATGGTATGTATCAGCATTCTTTGGGTATATGCCAAGAGTGGTATGGCTGGGTCTTGAGGTAGTTCGATTCCTAATTTTCTGAGAAACCGCCATACTGATTTCCACAGTGGTTGTACAAGTTTACATTCCCACCAACAGTGGAGGAGTGTTCCCTTTGCTCCACATCCTCTCCAACATTGGTTGTCATTGGTGTTTTTGATCTTAGCCATTCTAACAGGTGTAAGGTGGTATCTCAGAGTCGTTTTGATTTGCATTTCTCTGATGATTAAGGATGTTGAGCATTTCTTTAAATGTCTTTCAGCCATTTGTAGTTCTTGTTTTGTGAATTCTCTGTTTAGCTCTTTAGCCCATTTTTTAATTGGACTGTTCAGTGCTTTGATGTCTAGTTTCTTGAGTTCTTTATATATTGTGGAGATCAATCCTCTGTCAGATGTGGGATTGGTGAAGATCTTTTCCCAATCTGTTGGCTGTCTTTTTGTCTTATTGACTGTGTCTTTTGCCCTGCAAAAGCTTCTCAGTTTTGAGAGGTCCCATTTATTAATGGTTGTGCTCAGGGTCTGTGCTGTCGGTGTTTTATTTAGGAAATGGTCTCCAGTGCCAATGCGTTCAAGAGTGCTTCCTATTTTCTTTTCTATTAAGTTTAGTGTAACTGGATTTATGTTTAGGTCTTTGATCCACTTGGACTTGAGTTTTGTGCATGGTGACAGATATGGATCTATTTGTAATCTTTTACATATTGACATCCAGTTATGCCAGCACCATTTGTTGAAGATACTTTCTTTGTTCCATTGTATAGTTTTGGCTCCTTTGTCAAAAACCAGGTGTTCATATGTGCATGGATTAATGTCAGGGTCTTCAATTCGATTCCATTGGTCCGTATGTCTGTTTTTATACCAGTACCAAGCTGTTTTTATTACTATGGCTCTATAGTAGAGTTTGAGGTCCGGGATGGTGATGCCTCCAAGGGTTGCTTTATCATATAGGATTCTTTTAGCTATCCTGGGTCTTTTGTTTTTCCATATAAAGTTGAGTATTTTTCTTTCCAAGTCTGTGAAGAATTGTGTTGGGATTTTGATGGGGATTGCATTGAATCTGTAGATTGCTTTTGGTAAGATTGCCATTTTTACTATGTTAATCCTACCTACCCATGAGCATGGGAGATCCTTCCATTTTCTGATATCTTCTTCAATTTCTTTCTTTAGAGATTTAAAGTTCTTATCAAAAAGGTCTTTCACTTGTTTAGTTAGTGTTATCCCAAGGTATTTTATATTATTTGTGGCTATTGTAAAGGGTGATGTTTCTCTGACTTCTTTCTCAGCCCTTTTATCATTTGTGTATAGGAGGGCTACTGATTTTTTTGAGTTGATCTTGTATCCTGCCACTTTACTGAAGGAGTTTATCAGCTGTAGAAGTTCCCTGGTAGAGTTTTTGGGGTCACTTATGTATACTATCATATCATCTGCAAATAGTGAAAGTTTGACTTCTTCCTTGCCAATTTGTATCCCTTTGATCTCCTTTTCTTGTCTTATTGCTCTAGCTAGAACTTCTAGTACTATATTGAATAAATATGGGGAGAGTGGACAGCCTTGTCTTGTTCCTGAATTTAGTGGTATCGCTTTGAGTTTCTCTCCATTTAATTTGATGTTTGCTGTTGGCTTGCTATAAATTGCTTTTATTATGTTTAGAAATGTTCCTTGTATTCCTATTCTTTCTAAGACCTTTATCATGAAGGGGTGTTGGATTTTGTCAAAGGCTTTTTCAGCATCTAGGGAGATGATCATGTGGTTTTTTTCTTTCAGTTTGTTTATATGGTGTATTACATTGACTGATTTCCGTATGTTGAACCATCCTTGCATCCCTGGGATGAATCCTACTTGGTCGTGATGGATGATTGTTTTGATGTATTCTTGGATTCGGTTTGCCAATATTTTGTTGAGTATTTTTGCATCAATGTTCATGAGGGAGATTGGTCTGTAGTTCTCTTTCTTTGTTGCATCTTTGTGTGGTTTGGGTATCAGGGTAATTGTAGCCTCATAAAAAGAGTTTGGTAGTGTTCCTTCTGTTTCTATTGTGTGGAACACTTTGAAGAGGATTGGTATTAGTTCTACTTTGAAAGTCTGGTAGAATTCTGCACTGAAACCATCTGGTCCTGGGCTTTTTTTAGTTGGGAGACTTTTGATGACTGTTTCTATTTCTTTAGGGGTTATTGGTCTATTTAAATGGTTTATCTGGTCTTGATTTAATTTTGGTATTTGGTATTTATCCAGAAAATTGTCCATTTCTTCCTGGTTTTCCATTTTTGTGGAGTACAGGTTTTTGAAGTATGATCTGATGATTCTCTGGATTTCCTCATTGTCTGTTGTTATGTCTCCCTTTTCATTTCTGATTTTGTGAATTTGGGTGCTCTCTCTTTGCCTTTTGGTTAATTTGGCTAGTGGTTTGTCTATCTTGTTGATTTTTTCAAAGAACCAACTCTTTGTTTCATTGATTTTTTGTATTGTTCTCTTGTTTTCTATTTCGTTGATTTCAGCCCTCAATTTGATTATTTCCTGGCGTCTATTTCTCCTGGGTGAGTTTGTTTCTTTTTGTTCTAGAGCTTTCAGTTGTGCTGTTAATTCCTTGGTATGGGATTGCTCCATCTTCTTTATGTGTGCATTTAGAGCTATGAATTTTCCTCTTAGCACTGCTTTCATAGTGTCCCATAAGTTTGGGTATGTTGTACTTTCATTTTCATTGAATTCTAGGAACTCTTTAATTTCTGTCTTTATTTCTTCCTTGACCCATTGATGTTTCAGGTGGGCATTATTCAGTTTCCATGAGTTTGTGGGTTTTCTATAATTTTTGTTGTTATTGAGTTCTAATTTTAAGGCATGGTGGTCTGATAAGATACAGGAGGTTATTCCAATTTTTTTGTATCTGTTGAGATTTGTTTTGTGTCCAAGCATGTGGTCAATTTTTGAGAAGGTTCCATGGGGTGCTGAGAAGAAGGTATATTCTTTTGTGTTAGGATGGAATATTCTGTAGATATCTATTAGGTCCATTTGAGTCATAACATCTGTTAGGTCCTTTATTTCTTTGTTAAGTTTCAGTCTGGTAGATCTATCTTTTGGTGAGAGTGGTGTGTTAAAATCTCCCACTACTAATGTGTGGGGTTTGATGTGCGTTTTAAACTTTAGTAGTGTTTCTTTTATGAATGTGGGTGCTTTTGTATTTGGAGCATAAATGTTTAGAATCGAGACTTCATCTTGGTGGATTTTTCCCGTGATGAATATGTAATGTCCATCCTGGTCTCTTTTGATTGATTTTAGTTTGAAGTCTATTTTATTAGATATTAGGATAGCTACACCAGCTTGTTTCTTAGGTCCATTTGCTTGGAAAACCTTTTCCCAGCCCTTTACTCGGAGGTAGTGTCTGTCTTTGGAGTTAAGGTGTGTTTCTTGTATGCAGCATATGGATGGGTCCTGTTTTCTTATCCATTCTGTTAGCCTGTGTCTTTTTATAGGTGAGTTGAGACCATTGATATTGATGGATATTAATGACCAGTGATTGTTAATTCCTGTTATTTTTTTGGTTGTGTTGTGTTGTCCTTCTGTGGTGTATGTTGGTGTAGGATTATCTATTGCTTGATTTTTCATGGATGTGTTTAGCTTCTTTGGGTTGAATTTTCCCTTCTAGTGCTTTCTGTAGGGCTGGGTTTGTGGACAGGTATTGATTAAATCTGGTTTTATCCTGGAATATTTTGTTTACTCCGCCTATGGTGATTGAGAGTTTTGCTGGGTATAATAGTCTGGGTTGGCATCCGTGGTCTCTTAGTGTCTGCATGAGGTTTGTCCATGATCTTCTAGCTTTCATAGTCTCTATTGAGTAGTCTGGTGTTATTCTGATGGGTTTGCCTTTATATGTTACTTGGTCCTTTTCCTTTGCAGCTCTTAATATTTTTTCTTTATTCTGTGTGTTTAGTGTTTTGATTATTATGTGGCGAGGGGACTTTTTTTTTGGATCCAGCCTATTCGGTGTTCTGTAAGCTTCTTGTATCTTCATAGGTATTTCTTTCTTTAGGTTAGGAAAGTTTTCTTCTATGATTTTGTTGAATATATTTTCTGTGCCTTTGAGTTGGTATTCTTCTCCTTCTTCTATCCCTATTATTCTTAGGTTTGGTCTTTTCATGGTGTCCCAAATTTCCTGGACGTTTTGTGTTAGGACTTTTTTGTCTTTATTGTTTTCTTTGACTGACGAATCTATTTTCTCTATCATGTCTTCAGCGTCAGAGATTCTCTGTTCCATTTCTTGCAATCGGTTGGTTATGCTTGTTTCTGTAGTTCCTGTTCGTTTTGTCAGGGTTTCTATTTCCAGCATTCCCTCAGCATGTGTTTTCTTTATTGTCTCAAATTCATTTTTCAGATCTTGGAATGTTTCTTTCATCTGTTTAATTGCTTTTTCTTGGCTTGATTTGATTTCTTCCCATTTTTTGTTCGTTTTTTCTTCCATTTCTTTAAGGGAGTTTTTTATTTCCTCTTTAATGGAGTTTTTCATTTCCTCTTTAAGGGAAGTTTTTATTTCCTCTTTAAGGGAGTTTTTTATTTCCTCTTTAAGGAAAGTTTTTATTTCCTCTTTAAGGTAGTTTTTCAATTCCTCTTTAAGGAAAGTTTTTATTTCCTCATTGAGGGAATGTTTTATTTCTTCTTTAAGGGCCTCTATCATCTTCTTAATGTCATTTTTAGGGTTGATTTCTTCTGTTTCTTCTGTCATGGTATGTTTAGGTCTTGCAGGTGTAGAATCACTAGGTTCTGATGTTGCCATATAGGTCTTTATGTTGTTGCCTGTATTTTTGCACTGGCGTCTACTCATCTCTTCCTCTGTGAGGTGCAGGTGGTGTCTGTGTCTGAGAGTGCCTCTCTTGTTCTAATTTTTAGTCTTGGTTTAGTAGTGGTTCTTGGTTAAATTGGTGCTATTGGGCTATTTCTTCAGGGGCAGCTCATTTCGATCGGTGAATTATATACTTATGATTCTGGTGATCTGGTTTGGTGTCTGGGTAGCGCCTTCTTCTGTGTTCCCAGGTCACGTTTTGTTCATTTGTCAACTCCTCAGCTGATCTTGATTCCTCAGACTTTAAACTGTAGGCATCTGAATCCTCTCCCAGATGGGTTTCAGCTGAGCAGGGTAGTCTCACCAACACCTCCAAATTGTTGGGTTTCACAGGATCAGCAGCTGGGCCCTGGGTTGTTCTCAGACGGAGTGTTCAGATTCGTTCTGGTTCTGACCCACCGAGATAGCTTCTTCCCCAGATGTTGGGGTTAGGGGCGTCCCTGTTCCAAGCTGCGTCTGCTTGTCTCCGTCCCTGGGCCTGTTTACCTCTGCAGTCCGCCACTGGGCCTGTATGTCCCTGTCAGCTGCCGCTGGGCCTGTCTGCCTCTGGAGGCCGCCACCGGGCCTGAATGTCTCTGCAGGCTGCAGCCGGGACTGAATGTCCCTGTCGGTCGCTGCTGCCGGGTCCGTTTACCTCAGCAGGCCGCCGCTGGGCCCGTCTACCTCTGTGGGCTGCCGCTGGGCCTGAATGTCTCTGCCGGCTGCCGCCGGGTCTGAGTATCCCTGTCGGCTGCCACCGCTGGGCCCGTCTACCTCCACGGGCCCCCGCCGCAGGCCTACCTGCGTCTGCTTGTCTCTGCCGCCGGGCCTGTCTACCTCTGTGGGCCGCCGCTGGGCCTGAATGTCTCTGCCGGCTGCCGCCGGGCCTGAATATCCCTGTCGGCCGCTGCCGCCGGGCCCGTTTACCTCAGAGGGCTGCTGCTGGGCCCGTCTACCTCCACAGGCCGCCACAGGCCTACCTGCGTCTGCTTGTCTCTGCCGCCGGGCCCGTCTACCTCTGTGGGCCGCTGCTGGGCCTGAATGTCTCTGCCGGCTGCCGCCGGGTCTGAGTATCCCTGTCGGCTGCCACTGCTGGGCCCGTCTACCTCCACGGGCCCCCGCCGCAGGCCTACCTGCGTCTGCTTGTCTCTGCCGCCGGGCCTGTCTACCTCTGTGGGCTGCCGCTGGGCCTGAATGTCTCTGCCGGCTGCCGCTGGGCCTGAATGTCTCTGTCGGCCGCTGCCGCCGGGCCCGTTTACCTCAGCGGGCTGCTGCTGGGCCTGTCTACCTCCATGGGCCTTAATTCTTGAGTAAATGAAGTCCTATTGGGGGAGTCCTTTCCTACATCTACATCATGGGAGGTGTTGGGTGTTGCTCATGTTTTCTTCCAGCAGTTTCAGTTTTGCAAGAATGAGATCAGGATCTTGATTAGGATGGCATCATATGTGTAAATAGCTGTTGGAAGAATGGTCATCTTCAGTTGTGTGGCTTGATCCGTTTGTGGGACCCCTGGCAGTGGGGCCAGGACTTGTCTCAGGTGTATGAACTGGCTTTTTGGAGCCCATTCCCTATGGTAGGATACCTTGCTCAGCCTTGATGCAGGAGGGAGGGGCTAGGCCCTGCCTCAATTTGGTATGCCACACTTTGTTGACTACCCAAGGGAGGTCTTACCCTTTCTGAGGAGTAGATGGAGGGCAAGATGGGGGGAGATGGGGAGAGATGGGGGGGCGGGAGAAGGGGATGGAGGGAGAACTGGGATTGGCATGTAAAGTGAAAAAAAATTAAATAAAAAAAGAAAAGAAAAAGAATGGTCATCCCAACATCTGCCAATACATGAGGATGGGCAGGATTTCATTCCATTTTCTACTATCTTTATCCGTCTCTTTCCTTAGAGGTTTCATGTTAGATAGATGTCCTGTGCTTCCTTGGCTAGGTTTATTCCTAGATATTTTATTTTCTTTGAGGATATCATGAGTGGGATTGTGTCCATAATCTCCTTTGGAAGTTTGTTGTCCAGGTATTGAAAAGCTGCTTATTTATGGAAGATGATCCTGTATCCTTTCACATTATTACACTTGTTTATCATTTCCAAGAGTTTTCTGATGATAGAATTTTTATGGTCTCTGATGTATAGTATCATGTCATCTACAAATCACGATGGTTTGACTTTTTCTCTCCCTGTTTGTATCCCTCTAATTTCTTCCTTTTGCCTTATTGCTCCAACAGTACTACAAGCACAACATTGAATTGGGCTGGGGATAGTGGACACCACTATCTCATTCTTGATTTTTTTCAAGGTTTTCTCCATTTAGGATGAGGTTGCCTGTGGATTTCTCCTATATAGCTATCTCCTATATGTATGTTAATGCTAGTTCTCTCTAGCCATACAATGGCAGTGTCCTTTACCATGTGGAAACTTTTCAGTTTTATGAGGTCCCACTTATTAGTTGTTAAGACTTAGTGTCTGTGCTCTTGGTATCATCTGCAGAAAGTCTTTTCCTGTGCGAACAAGTGCAAGCTGTACCACTGGTACTAGGTTTGTTGGTTGGATGTGGCACGGGTGGGCTAAGGACAGGAAGTCTTCTCAGGATGGGCTGGCATACAGTATGTGAGTCCAGGGACAAGATGGAGGTTTGGGAACAGTCAAGACAGTACTAATCAGAATGAGCCTGTGGAAAGGGTGTGAGACCCTGGATAGGTCTGAGGATTGAAGGGAGTGCAGGTGGATTAGGTTGAAGGAATTCACCATACTGGACCTGGCCACAGGATGTGGGATCCTGGGGAGGCTTGGAGCTTAGATGTGGTATAGCCAAGTGGAGTAGAGAACAAGAGGGAGAGTAAATGTGGCTATTCTGAGTTTGTGCCATGTATAGTGACTACAGGGTCTGTGGTAGCAAGTATGGCTGGGATTGATAGCCAGTACCAAGGAATGGAGATGCGCCATTCAAGATGGGGGAGCTGTCTGAGACAAGTGGAAACTGGACCGGGGAGAAGGAATGGAAGAGGGGAGGCAAAACACGGGTCTTATATAGCTTACTGGGTCTATACCACATGTTGGCTACAAGGTTCTTGGAAGCAAGTGTGGCTTAGGTTGGTAGGGTGTCCCAAAGGAACAGAGATGGTATTTTTTTGAGGCACAGTCTCACACAACTCGAGCTCCCATTTAAAACTTACTATGTAGTTAAAGATGATCTTGAACTTCTCATTCTCTTGACTGATGGGATTACAGGAGTGTGTAATCAGTATGGCTGGATTTTGCAGTGCTGGGATTTGAATCAAGGAGCTGAATATTATCAAGTACTGTAGGAAGTTTAAGTCTTCTTCATATGGATACCATTTATTTCCCAGTACCATTGGTCATGGAGGCTGTCCTTTCTCCATTATGTTTTTGGCATCTCTGAGAATCAGTTATCCAGTTTATGAAATTATTTCTGGGATATCTATTCTGTTCCTAGGTTTTATAGCACTGGTATGCTTTAGGATTGCTGTGGCCCTGCTATATGTCTTGATATCTTGTATTGTAATGCTTCCAGCTTTGTCTTTTTCCTTATGTTTTTCAGCCCTTTCCCACTATGCTGTGTGTACTCTATCAAATAAAAGCATGCAAAGGCATCTCTCTATCTTTGCATGAAGATAGATGTGACATCTATCTTAAATATAAATTTCTCTTCACAAAGCAATGATTACTACAGTTGGCTTATTATGTGTCAAAGTGAAATTCAACCTTCATTCATTTGATTGATTTGAACCATGGTAGCTTTTGTGAAAGAAATCGGATGTAGGTATGATTTAAATGTGTGTTATTCTAGAGTTCCGAGTGCTGCTCTCTCTGTAGATTAAAAATTTCTGATAAAACGTTGAGCTTTTGAAATTTACTCTTTGAAAATTTCTTATGTAATTATGTATTTTATCATGTAAGGTCTTCACTATCCAGCTCCTTCCAGACTTCCTCACATAGCCTCTCTCTCGTAACTTCACATCCTCTTTTCATAACCACTGAGTCTAATCTGTGCTGTCTATATAGGAATGGATTTAGCCATGGTCACTGGAGTATGGGAAACCTACTAGAGGCCACTTCCCCTGCCCCCCCCAAAAAACTCTGACTGTCCCTACTTTACCAGAAAGCTCCTCAGCTAGGGGTAGAGCCTTTAGGGGGAACTTTTAAAATGTCTACACCAGATTCCATTAAAGTTCTTAATCTGCCTTGAATAGTCACTGTTCAGAGATGTGTTTCTGTCAATAGAAAGTTCCACATGTGGCTTCGCAGTTGTGATGCATACCTTTAATCCCAGCACTGAGGAGGCAGAGGCAGGCAGACCTTTGGGTTCAAGGTCAGCCTAGTCTACAGAGCGAGTTCCAGGACAGCCAGGGCTACACAGAGAAAACCTGTCTTGGAAAACTGAACCAAATAAACAAAAAAGAAAGTTGTACATGTAATACTAATTGATATGACTCTATCAGAAATTCTGAGGTAAAACATTTTGATATATATCTGAGGATGGCACAAAAATGCAGATGCCAATTCAACAGCATGGAGAGAGAGAGACCTGAAATATTACTTCCTATAAGCCTCCCCAGTGATATTCACCCAAAGATTCATTTTTTTCCAACGTAACATTTTTATTGATTATTTGGGAATTTCACATAATGCACCCCAATTGCACACACTTCCCCATCCTCCCAGGTATGCCCCATAAAAAAAGAGAAGAAGAAAGAAAACCACAAAATGCAAGTTCAATTTGTGTTGCCCATATACTCACTGGAGCGTGGTCAAACTCCCTGTGGCCACCCCCTTAAAGAAACTGAGTTCCTTCCCCAACCAGACTGCTTGCCAGAATCTATCAGTTTTGGAGAGCTACACCTCAGCATCCTTATCACATATTTTAAGAGTTCTCTTTGATGGCTTCCTCTGTAGCCTGTTACTTTTTTGAGAGGTGTGGTTTGGTATGGTGGGGGTAAGGGTTGTCACAGAAGCCTTCTATGACTCTTTCTCAACTGTGAGTCTGCAGTCATTGATATCTCTGCAAAGGAGTCTTCCTTACTCTTTAATAGTGGGAACGTGGATCATGGACTTCCACATGGTTTCTTTCTGGCAACAGCATGGATCATAGACATACACATGGCCTCTGGCATTGGCATGAGCCATGGACCTTAGCATGGTCTCCAGTGGCGGTACAGATCATGGACATCAAAATGACCTTCTGCTGCAACATGACCATGGATACCATCATGGTCCTTGGTGTCAGCACAAGGTCCTGCTGTCAGTTTTCAGAGAGTGACCCTCTGTCCTAGTATCAGCCTGGGTTGTGAAGGGATCTCTACAGGACACCCTCAGCCAACAACTCAACCAAATGCAACCCAGTCTGACAATTTAAAGCCTTGCCTGACCACAAAAGATGGCCAGTTCAGACTCCATATCCTCCATTACTAGGAGTCCTCACTAAGGCTGGTCACCCTGATTAGATTCCAGGAAATTTCCACTGCTATCGATTCCCATACTGTCCCCCAAGTACCCCTAAATTTCAGCTGTCTCTCCCCAACTCTCTTCCTCCATCCCTTCTCTGCGTCTGTAATTTATAGCATGGTTATCCTTTACTTTATGGCTAATAACCACTTGTAAGTATGTACATATCATGTTTGTTTTTCTGGGTCTGGGCTACTTCACTTAGGATGATCTTTTCTAGTTCCATCTATTAGCCAGTAAATTTCATGATGTCATTTTTTTTCATAATTTTCTATTGTATAACACAAAGAATAAAGAAAGACATGTTACAAGCAACATGCTATAGAAGATACAATGAATTCTGCTGGGGGAAGACTACGCTGATGATATGGCACTTATAATTTTGAAGTGCCTCTCTTTGAAAAGTTAACATCTACCTGAAAGTTTCTCAGCTCATTACTGACCAGTGGCTTCAAGATTCTGACATTTCCATATAAGATTGTGATGTACAAATATGTTGGAGCATGGTCATTGTTGTTCTGCAATTCACAAAACCTGTGGCCACATGTTGAACATGTTTGGGACTCTACACTCATTTAAAATAACTCAATAATATCAAAGACCTCCTAGGAGCCTCCTATAACTTTTTTCAAGGCTTCTTTCATTTCTTTATTTCGGAGGCTGTAGATCATGGGGTTGAAGAAGGGAGTCAAAACTGAATAGAACAAAGTTGTGAACTTTTGCATGCCCTTTGCTTGTCCTGATCCCGGACTTACATATGTTATCATGACTGAGCCATAAAATAGAGCTACAACAGCCAGGTGTGATGAACAGGTGGAGAAAGCCTTCTTTGAGCCCGCAGCCGAGGGCATCCGTATCACAGCCCTCAGCACTAAGGTATATGAACCAATAATGTAAAAAAATGTAGCAAAGATGAGGAGGGAGCTCATAGTGCCGCAGATGAGAACAGTGCCTGGGATTGGGACACAGGCTGAAGCTAGATCCAACAAAGGACTGAGGTCACAAAGAAAGTCATCAATCACATTTGGGCCACAAAATGGCAGTTGAGTGATGAGCATCACTGGGATAAGAAACCAGAGGAAGCCATAGACCCAGCAAAATATGATCAGGTTGCCACAGAACCTCGTGGTCATGACAGTGGGGTAGTGCAGTGGGCGGCAGATTGCCAGGAACCTGTCATAGGCCATGATAGAGAGAAATAAACATTCAGTTGTCCCCAGGGAGAAGAAGAAGTACAACTGGAGTAAGCATCGAGTGAAGGAGATGGTTTTGGTTGTGGAGAGTAAGTTGACCAGCATGTTTGGCACATCAGAGTTGACGTAGCATATCTCTAGGAAGGCGAAGTTGGCCAGCAGAATGTACATGGGAGTATGGAGCCGCTGATCCCAGTGCACTGCATATACAATCGCCATATTTCCGAGCAAAGTGAAAACGTAAACCATAAAGAATATGGAGAAAAGGAAGATCTGTATTTCTCTGCGGCAAGAGAAGCCTAAGAGGATGAAGTGACTCACAGTGTGGGAAGTATTTCTGTCTGAGGTCATTGTCTTCTAGTCTGTGAAGATTACAGATTAAGAAGTTATGTTTCCTGACTCCTCTTCAAGAGAGTACATACACATTCCAGCTATGGGTCAGGGCATCCAAAACAGTGTTTTCTATTTGTTGTTTAATTGAACACCCCAATAACATTGTTGTTGAGATAATCTATATATTTATATTCATAATTATAAACCACTGGTCAGTCAAAATAGTATATATCAATAATCTCGTGAAACCTTTTTGAAACATATTTCTTCTTTCATTCCTTAGTGTATAGTTAATCTTGGAGAACACTGGTTTCAACAACTCAGAAAAATTTCTGGCACAAGTTAAACTGATATCTCAACATCTCTCTTAATTCACCTATAAAGATGAGAATATATTTGGTTTTCTGAGACAAGGTCTCACCATGTAGCCCATGCTGTCTTGGATCTCACTCTGAAGACCAGGTTGACCTTGAACTCACAGAGATCTACCTGCCTCTGACTCCTGAGTGCTGGGATTGAAGACTTACGCCACCACTGCCCAGCTAATATAATTTAAACAATACCAAGGAGAGAAAATGAGGTTTAAGATTCCATATGCCACCTCCTTGTCTAGGCTCTAGCCCAGTGATTCTCCATGACCTTTCCATCAAATACCTTCTTCCAGACCTACCAGATAAAGCCCAGGTCCCACATAACTACCCAGGTCCAGTCTGACCAACTCCTTCTATGCATCAGCCATCTTCTTGGTTTCAACCAGGAGCCACCCTACCTGCCACCACAAACAGGTCCCTTCTGCAATGCATCCAACCTCTCCACCCATTCAGATCTCCCAACTCCTCCTTCCCCTCCCCCCTCCTCCTCGGGATAGCCTAGTGAGTCTTCCTGATCTGCCTATCCACACCCTTTCTCCAAAATGCCATGTCTATCCCAGGTCCCATATTCAGTGTCCTGGCTTAGTCTAGCCACACTTATCAGCATTTGCTGGACTCTCCCTACAAATCTGCCAAACCACAGACCCTTCTATGACACGTCCAACCTGATTGCCCTGGTTCTGAGCAACAACATGATATCCAAGATGAAAAATGGTTCATTTTCTGGATTGGACCTCCTTGAAAGAACTCTATGGTCTGTGCTGCTCCTGGAGGCCACTTTGGTATCCGTGGTCTGCTGCCCAGGCTGTACTGAAGCCCCAGGTTCATGTGGATGTCCGTGATGTGGGTGTCTGTAGGATGCTGCAGGATGGTCCTACAGCAGCCAGGAGTTGTGTTGATGTCCATGGCCTGTGTTACCACTGAAGGCCATTTGAATTTCTGTGGTCTGTGCTGCAGCCTGAAGCCATGTTGATGTTCTTGGCCTGTGCTGCCACCGAGGGCTATGATGGTGTCTGCGACCTGTGCAGTGGCAAAGGCTGTGTTGATGTCTGTGGTCTGCACTGCCACCAGAGACCATGCTGAGGTCTGTGTGGCGCGTGCTCACACCAGAGGCTAAGTGGATGTTTGTGGTTCATGCTTTTGCCAGAAACCATATGTATATCTATGATCCATTTTTCTGTTGACTGTAAAGGGCAAGGAAGCTACTTGCTGCAAGCTGCAAAAATACACAAAGTAGGATTTCAGCTGCTTATGACAAAGTTAATACCTGGAAGAAACCAAGGGCCTTCCAGAGGTCAAGCTTGAGGCTCAAGGAGCCTTGGTGATATTTGGGTTTTGATTATCAGCTGTTTCCTGCTATGAGTTTCTTGTGTACTATTGTAGCTTTTCCTTCATTTATTGGGCACCATTTCCCCTCTACTAAAGGAATATTTAGATAACCTTGTGCGCTGACAGCTATGTTCAGCCAGAACCCCAGTTCAAGCCTCCCTGTAATTAGCGTCATTGGCAGTAGCGGACCAGTTCCATCCCCAGACAGAGGAAAAGTACCTTGTCAGAGATACCTCTGTACTCTCTAAGAACAGATTTAAGTGTCCAGACTACCTGTTTGAGAAAGCCTGGTGGATGTGCCAAGTAAGCTTAACTCTCTCCTTTCTCAAATCTTACCTCTAGTTCCAGATCTCCCTCTAACTATCACCAAAGGAATCTAGCAGTACACAGGTTGCCTAGCGACCGAGCACACCTACTTACCCCCACCCTGCAGAAAAATGGCAGATAGCTTGGACAGATAGGAGCCACAGGAAAAAAGGAGACAGTTTTATTTTATCTCATTGACTTATAGATTCTTAACATTTTGTACCAATCACGTTTAAGATTACAGTTGAACACATAAGATCCCTCTTCTTAGATATTACCTGAATTTAGCCTTTAGTTAATTCATTTCCCCATTGGTCACTTCCCTGTGGGGTTGCAAATAATAATTAATGGTTATTGCTTCTCTATGTGATTCTTATCACCCCTCTGTTTGACCCTGGAAGTCTGGCTTTGCACTGCCAAGGATTACTGCTTGTAAGTGTATGTATGCCGGGACTCCCAGGGCTTGGGAAGGATGGAGAAGATTTGGAAGAATAAATGACTGGACTAAGAGCTCGGTGTGCTGAGATTCTATTTCTTGAAAATAGTCCTTGCCGTTAGTAGTTCTCTCTCCTGAGCCCTTGGGATGTATAATATTAAGGCTGGTCCATCTAATATTATACAAGAGCTACTTTTGCCATGGTATTGATGACTTCAGGCTCACAGTTGAGAAAGAGGGACATAGAAAGCTTCTGTGACAATTCTTATCCCTACTGCCTGCCCTCCCTCCCTCGCAAGGAACAGCCTAGACAGAAAAACATCGAAGAGGACTCTTAAAAACTGTGAAAAGGAGAGTGTAGCTCTCTACAACTGATGGCTTCTCACTGAGGTGCATGTGAGGAGGGACTCAGTTTTCTTTAAAGGACTGGCCACTGGGAGTTTGATCATGTTCCAGTGAATATATGGGCAACACCAATTGGACTTTTATTTTTATTTTTTTTTCTTTTTTTGTGGGGGGAGGTCACAAGGGTGGGGGATAGACCTGTGAGGAATGGGAAGTGAGTTGCTAATGACAAGATACTATATATTTCTATCAGAAAACTTCTAGAAATGATAATCAAATTCAGCAATGTGGCAGGATACAGAATCAACTTGAACAAATCAAAATCTTTTCTATACACTGCCAACGAATACATAGATATGGAGATCACGAATGGACACTCATTCATGGTAGCCTCAAGGAAAATAAAATATCAAGGAAGTGAAGGACCTCTCCAGTGAAAACATTAAACCCCTGAGGAAAAAGATAGAAACTGGAAAATGGAAAACTATCCTATGCTCACAGATGAGCAGAAGTAATATTGTGAAAATTGCCACTTTTCTAAAAAGATATTTACAGATTCAATGCAATCACAATCAAAATACTCATCTTATTCTTCATATAAATGGAACAACAACAAAACAACCTATCCTAAAATTCTTATGGAACCACAAAAGACCCCAGAAAGCCAAGACAATCCTGATGAAAGAGAACAAAGCTGCAGGGATTACCGTTTCAGATCCTAAGATAAACAGCAGAGCTATAGAAATACACAATATGGCACTGGCACAAAAACAAGGCAGACCAATGGAACAAAACCCAAGATCCAAACATGAGTGCACCCAACTTCAGCCATTTGACAAAGATCATAGTCTGGATAAGATAAATTATCTTCAACAGATGATTCTTGGAAAAGTGGGTGCCCACATATAGAAAACGAAATTAGACCAGTATCCACCACCTTGCACACAAACAACTCCAATGGATCAAAGACCTAAATCCTAAACCTGAAACACTGAAACTGCAAGGAGAAAATATGACGTTTGTGCAGGAAAAGCTTCCTGAATAGGACTCCATTTGCCCAAGAATTTAGGCCAACAATTGACAAGTGAGACCTCAACACTGAAAAGTGAAGGAAGCAGTCTACCAGGAAAATGGGAAGCCCAGAGAATGGAAGAGAATTTTTGTTAGCTATTCTCCTGGCAGAGATTTAATATCTAGAATATATAAATAACTCAAAAGGTAAATAATAAAAATAGCAAATGACTTCTTAGAAAAATGGGCTTGGGACCTGACTCTGGAGTTTGCAAAAGAATAAAACAAAATGGTTAAGAAATATTTTTTAAAAATGCACATCGTCCCTAGCAATTAGAGAAACAATGCAAATCACAACAACTTGTAGATTTCATCTTACCCCATCAGGATGCCAAAGATCAACAAAATGACCTGCAGCACCTGTTGGAGGGAATATAGGTGAAAGGGAACCCTCCTCAGTCACTGTTCACGGAATTGCACAATGGTGTAGCTACTGTGTAAATCAGTGTGGAGGATTCTCAGCTAAAGTTAAATCTGCCATACTACGTCACTCCTTGGCAAATGCCCAAAGGACTTGACATCCCACTCTACAGATACTTGCTTAGCCATGTTCATTGCTGCTCTGTTCATAAAAGCTAGGAAATTGAAACATCCTAAGCGTCCTTCATCCAATAAAAATGGATGATGAGAATTTGGTACATATACACTATAGAATACCTCTGATGTGTAGAGCAGGCTGGCCTTGAACTTGCCTCTGCTTCCTCCTGAGTGTCAGAGTTACAGACTCACACATCAGTTTTCTTTCTACTCTCTCACTTTGTCCTCCTTTGGAGTGGGACCACCCTTTGTCTCTGTTCTAATCATGGCCATCTTTGGCCCTGTCTTACATTTCGTTGCTCTGTAGTTGTTTATTGGCCTAGATCATTTCAAACTTCAGCTAAGTTTTCAGAGAGCATACTATATTCTGGTAATCTTATCAATACAATGAACATTTTATAACATATATTTATATACCTGCATGGTAAAATATATTTAAAATCAGAAATACTATTCATTTTAAATAAAATCAAGGGACACTTTAATAAATGAAATTTCACTGAATAGTGTGGGTACTATATCAGTAATCTAATTTATATATGAAGCTTATTAATTTAAATACGAAAATATAATTTTATCTCATTTTTAAATTAGAAAAGATGAATAACCAGGAAAACAGGAATCTGGTGCTGTTCAACATACAATGAAATGATATTCAGCAAAACTGTTGGAAGGGAATGTCAACTTGTAAAAAAAGCTTTCTGCCAGACAGTTTAGAACAACCAGAGATTAAAAAAAATCAGAAACATTGAATAAAATCAGAGAGGGAGAAATAATAAATAAACTCACTTTTAAAGTCTGTCAGAACTCCCGGGCAGCCCTGTTAACATGCAGAATCCGAGTTAAAGCAATCAACAAGCAGAAAATGGTGGTTCTTTGTGTGGCAAAGGTTTATGTAGTTCTTCGTATTTAACAGAGTTCTTCACCTGTTAAGAGTTTATTTAGTTTTTTTTAAATACATTTTTTTTGTAGAAAAAGTAAATGATACCAAGTTATAGAAATATGGAAAGAAGCGGTTCGGTGGTAGCACACGCCTTTAATTCCAGCACTTAAGAGGCAAAGGCAGGTGGATCTCTGTGAATTTGAGGCTAGCCTGGTCTACTGAGTGAGTTCCAGGACAGCCAGGACTGTTTACACAGAGAAATCCTGTCTCAAAAAACCAAAACTGGGAAAAAAGAAATACAGAAAGAAACAAAACTGAAAATTAATAGCAGTGAGTATTACTGTTGAGATGACAGATTACTTTTTTCTTTCTACATGTCTATGCCTCAGAACATTTTAATGAATATATTACTAAATATTGTTTGTTATTAAGTGTATTTTTTTTATAATCTGAAAAAACTCATTATACAACCATGATTTTGAAAGAACTTACCTTTTCCAAGTACATTTTGTGATCTTTGCTGTTTCTAGAATGTGGAAAACTGCGAGGAAGACCTTCCTTGAGTCAGGTTTGACTTACCATGGGGGATACTATCACCCCTTCATTTGCTGCTTAGATTTCAAGGTGATAAAGGTTGAGGTAGAAGGGTGCCAGCGGAGCATCCTAAAGGCTTTATTTGACTTTTGAGTGACCAATATCATTTCATAAACACAAAGATTAGAAGTCAAGTTTCAATACGTCATTGTAACACTTCAGGGTGTGATGCCCATTGGTTTCTGAATAAGTCACTGTAATGCTATAGGGAGTGATGTGTAACCTCCCTGCAAACAGGCATTGTGCCCTCATTCTAGGTTTCTTTCCTAAGAGAAACAAAAACGTAAATGCATTAGTAAGTTTACATCAGTAAGTCGAATTTGGAGGAGAATGGTAAAGGTTAGAAGAAAGATCACAAAGCCGTAATAACAGAGAAGATTGAGTGACAGAGATATAACCAGTTTCAATGTGCTCTTTTGCATTTTTAGTTGATGCAACCTGTGAGTAACGGTCCATTTTAAAGCCATAACTGTCGGGTAGAAAGGTTCTTTCGTAAACTCACATTTCCATGTTGCAATTGTAATATGGATTTTCCACGTTCATTTACGGAGTAGGGATATCTGTTCTTTGTTGAGGCCATGGGCTCAGGCACTGACTGAGAATAAGGACCATGTCTTCAGATGAGCAGGCCTCTCCTCTTAATCCCCTCTGTTCTCAGAGCTCTGTCCCTTGGGTTTACATTTGGAAGGCATTTGAGTTTTTTATTTCTAGTTGGAGAATATGTTCTCTCATTTCTGCTAGCAAAGGTAATAATGAAAACTTGGGTTATTTGCTTGTCCCTGGTGAGGCTATTGTTGGACCAAAGCCAATTTACTTAATAAAGGGTTCTCTTTGTTGAAATTGTCTTAGGGGAGTGGACACTACCACAGGGACCCATTCTTTTGACAAATTTGTTTCATATATCTGATACACTTATTCTTATATTGGAGCAAGGATTCTTTCATCTGAACTTCTGAACCACATTTTCTGTTCAAGGGAAAGTCTGCTTCATTTAATTATTTTTAAATTTATTACATGAATCCAAAAGTCTGTGTTCAGAATTGACCTATGTGTCATACGGACAATCGACATTTGTTAAAAGCTTGTTACATGTCATGTACTGAGAGGAAGAATATCTATGAATAAAAATTTTAATTGCCATAATAATAATAATCCATGATCTAGTTCTAAACTAGTGCTTTATTTTATAGATGAAGTCATTGACGCTTAGATAAATCAAATAATTTGCTGAAGATGTCACATCTCATGCATGGAAGGCCAACATCTGAATTTGGTTCCTTCTGACAGAGAACTTAAATTCTTAAACATTAAATCATTCATCCTAGATTTTGACTTGGAAAAGAAAGAAAACAATATTGATTTTTTGAAGTAGGCTGTGATAGTTAATCTTGATTGTCAACTTGATTGAACCTGGAATAAACTACAAGACAACTCAGGGAAAGTATGTGAAGGCATTCCAGGTACATACCTAGATTAGGGAGAACACTTTCCCACAGAGGGTAGTACCTTCCAGCAGCAGTCTATATGTAAAGACATCCCAGGAAAAAACACTACTGCCATGCCTTTCCACCTTCACATCTTACTGGTAAGTAATCTATCCTGTTGCTGATGACTCCATCACCATCCTTCACTGCTATTGGAACTCAGGTTCTAGTACGGACTAAAGACCAGTAGTTCAGGTACTAGGGATGGTCAGCTGAAGGGTGCAGTTTGGAGTCACCAGCCAGATGCAGAAGGAGCAGGAGATGAACATGCCATGCTAATAAAGGTACCACCATGTGACAGAGTACAAATAAGGAATATGGATTAACTTAAAATATAAGAGCTAGTTAATAATAAACCTATGCTATTGGCCCAGCATTTATAATTAATATTAAGCCTCTTGTGGTTACTTGGGAGCAACTGCCAGGACACAGAAAAACTTGGTCTACACACCCCTTATCCCACTGTTAGGAGTCTCATAAAAACTCCAAGTTAAACAACCAAAGCACGTAATCAAAGGACTTATTGTAGACCCATACAGGGTCTATATTTGTTGCTTCAGTCTTTGTGAGATCCTATGAACCCTGCTTAGTTGATTCTATGATCTATGTTCTTCTGGTGTCCTAGAGCCCTCTAGCTCCTATGATCCTTCTTCCTGCTCTTCTGTGGGATTTCCTTGAGCTCATCTATTTGTCTGTGAGTCTCTGCCTCTGTTCCCATCAGCTTCTGGAAGAATTCTCTCTAATGATTGTGCTAGGCACTGATTCTGGGTCTCTGGGCCATCCAGCTTTCAGTTCCTGGCCATCTGGACAGTTTGGAGCACAGACTCTCTCTTGTGATGTGAGCCTCAATTTAGAGCAGTCATTGATTGGCCACTCCCACAAGCTCTGGACCACCTTTACCCCAGCATATCTTGCAGGCAGGATAGGTTGTAGGTTGAAGGTTTTGTAGCTGGGTTTGTGTTCCAGTCCCACCACCAGATGCCTTGCCTGGTTACAGAAGAGTCCAGTTCAGCCTCCATATCCTCCATGACAGTAGATTTCTTTTTCATACAGTATATTCTAATTTCCTTCAGGCCCTCCCCATTTCCCTACCCACTCAAATCCACAGTGTTTCTTTCCCTTGCTCATTAGAACATAAACCATTATGATATCTAAAAGATATGATAATAAAATAGGATAAAATTAAAATAAGAATACATAATAATAAAATAGGACAAAACAAACAAATAAACAAACAAACATAAGGGAAAAAAGCCAAAGAAAAAGCACAAGAAACACATGTAAGCACAGAGAAACACATATTCCCACACACAAAACTCGCATAAAAACACAAAACTAGAAACCATAATATGTACATGAAGCACGTGTACAATTGAAAAAAAAAAGCCCCGACAAAGTATTATGAAACAAAGAACCTCCAAAAATGCTATTGAGTTTGTGTTGGCTATCTATTGCTAGGCATGGGGCCTAGTCTTAATTGTGATTTGTATACCCAGTAAGACTCTGTTCAATATCTGATTAGAATTTCAGGTCTATTCCGTGAGCTAGGTAGGACCCATCCCTTATGCTGTTCGCATGGCCAAGAACCTGAGACTAGATAGGTCTGAGACCTGGGGACAACCAAATACTACTGTTCTGCTAAAGGAATGTAATGATAAAATGACTCCTAATGACATTCTGCTGTACTCATAGATAAGCTCCTTGCTCACCCATCATTAGAGAGTCTTCCTCCTTCAGTAGTTGGGAACAAAGACCTACACCTGGAAAATGTACAGTGAGTAAAAGACCTTGGAACTCAGCCCTAAATGGTTTGTATCCATCAAATCTCTCTCCTCAGGGTCAAGGATCCCTGTAGAAGAGGAAGCAGAAAGAATGTAAGAGCCAGAGCATGTGGAGGCCACCAAGGAAACAAGTCTTCTGAACACAGAAGGACCAGTGCACATATGAACTCAGAGATTGAAGTATTCATAGGGCCTGCAAAGGTCTTGGCCACATGGGGTCTCAGCCTTGAGAGAAGTGGACACAAGCCCTTAACCCTAACTTAGAAACTATCTCCAATTGCTAACTGCTCACAAGTGAAAACTAACTTTTCTTCAAATAAAATCTTAATTGTGTTCTCAATGCGTGTGCTACTGGGGTCTATTAAGACATTCTTTACCTGTGCCTATAAGTTCAGGCATATTCCTTACTTTCTCCTAGATTAGGATGTGGTGATTTGAATAAAAATTGCCCTCATAGGCTCATATATGAATGAGTTTGAAAGTATTAAAAGGGCTAGGAAGTGTGGCCTTCTTGGAGGAGGTGTTCTGTGCTATGGAGTTTTGGCATCATCTCACTGGGAGATCGTTTCATTCCTTTCTCGCTGCCTGTTGTTAGACTCTACCTATCTGTCTCCTGTCCCACTTGCATTCTGAGTCACTGGTTTCCATTCCCGCTGGCAGTGTTCCTCTTTTTCTGCATTGCTACAGTAGTAACCTTATAATATTGAAGTTTTGAAGCCTACTTCTGTCCTCCATGGTACCACTTTAAATGTAAATAAAAAGCCTGAGAAATGGCTCAGCAGTTAAAGAGCCCTGGCTACTCTTCCAATAGGACTTGGGTTTGATTCCTAGTAGCCACATGGTGGCGCCAATCATCTTTCACTCCAGTCCCAGGGGATCTGATGCCCTCTTCTGGCAGAAGCTAGGCATGAACTGGGTAAGAGGGAATCTACAAATGGTTTTAATTTGTTTTTCCCTGATGGCTAAGGATGGTGAACATTTTAAAAACGTACTTTTGGACATCTGAGTTTCTTCTTTTTGAGAACTGTTTGCTTATTTCGTTAGCCCAATTACTGATTGGAAAATGGGGTATTTCATACATAAGTTTTACATTATTTCTTCCTAGACAAAGGAGTGAAATCTATCTCTTGGTGATGTACTGCTGTCAATTCCCTTAAAAATTAATCCCGTTCCCCAGCTAAGACTCCTAGCAATAGTTGAGAGGGTGCCTAAACTGGCCATCTCCTGTAATCAGATTGGTAACTACCCCAATTATCATCAGAGAGCCTTCATCTAGTGACTGATGGAAACAGATGCAGAGATCCACAGCCAAGCACTGGGCAGAGCTGGAGCAATCCTGTTAAAGAGATGGAGGAAGGATTGTATGAGCCATGGAGGGGGGGTCAAGGTCATCACAAGGGAACCCACCGAAACAACTAACCTGGACTCATAGGAGCTCACAGACTCTGGGCTGACAGCTAGGAAGCCTGCATGGGACCGATCTAGACCCTCTACATATGTGTGACAGTTGTGTAGCTTGATGTAGTGGTGGGAGCAGGGCCTGTCCCTAATGCTTTGGGTGGCTTCCAGGAACCTGTTTCTCATACTGGATTGCCTTGCACAGCCTTAACAGGAGGGGAGGGGAGGAGCTTAGTCCTACCACAACTTGATATGCCATGCTTTGTTGACACCTGTGGGAGGCCTGGCCCCTTCTGAACAGAAACAGAGGAGGAGTGGAATGAGGGGTGGGGTGCGGGGAGGGAACGGGAGGAGAGGAAGAAGGGGAAACTGCGGTCTGGATGTAAAACAAACAAACAAACAAACAAATAAATAAAAAAGAAGACTTAAACCAGTTGGGCCAGGCAATCACCCAGCCAAGGAATTATTGTTTGCCCCTGGTCCCTGTACCCTCTGCCCCCAGGAAGGGTGATTTCCCCTAAAGCCATGCTAAAGAAAAGCGATGAATGATAATTCCCTTAATGAGACAATGTGCTTTTCCTTCCCTGTCTTTAGTGCAGTCACTTACCACGCCACAACCACACAGCTTGGTTAACCACTGCCTGCTTTGCTGAATTACTCAGGAAAACATAACTCCTTCTACCTTTTTGAATCACACTTCCCCCGGTGTGCTTCTTCCCTCTTCCTCTAGAGCTCCCTGTTCTCTTTGTCATGGCTGTCTGTCTGTCCATCATTTGGCTGCTTACTTCTGCTGGCCTCACTGAAACAGCATGCCTTTTCCCTTCCTCCTTCAGGCAGCGGCTGAGATTTATAGCTTGCCTGTCCTGGTTCTTTTCTTTTAAACTCGAATAAAATTTTCATTTAGCTTCTTTTAGAGTCTGTTCTTCAACTTCTTGATTAACAAGACTAAGAACCTCAAGAGGGAACCCCGACTTCTCTAGTGATATTATCATCAAGTCCGGTAGACAAACCCAGATTTCTGGTGACATAATTCCCACGGTTCTTCCTGCTTCCTTTTTGCTTTCTGTGGTTCTCCCCATTTTTTTGACTTAGGCTCACTGGTGGGCTCTAATTGATTTTAGTGTATTTCTTTATGATTTTTTTTTTTTTGTTTTTTAGAGACAGGGTTTCTCTGTGTAGCTTTGTGCCTTTCCTGGAACTCATTTTGTAGCCCAGGCTGGCTCGAACTCACAGATTCGCCTGCCTCTGCCTCCTGAGTGCTGGGATTAAAGGCATGCGCCACCACCGCCCGGCTCTTTTATGATTTTATTAACAGGAACATCTCTTTCTGGCCCACAGATTGTACTTCATTTCCATTGGCTAATTAATACTTAATAAATGATGTCATCTGGATTTCACAAATATTTTGAATATCTCACAACTCACTTAACCCCCGCCACAGTTTTATACATGTACACAATTGGTTGTGACCACAGTCAGTTGATGACTTTTTTGACCCACTGCATTTACTGGGGATGCATTAAGGGTTATTTACTGGAGCATGTACAATTTACCAGTGGCTACACTACTGAAGAAAAAGATGCTCTTTCTCTTTCTGGCAGCCATTTACTGACAACACATACTCAGGGCAGTGTGGAACCTCATGAGCTCCTTCCTTCTTCCAGGATAGAACATTGAATGGCCTAATCTTGTGTAAGTATTGTTGCCATGGGTCATGGTTGCAGCGGCCATGTTATATACAGAAGATAGCACTTCACACCTTATCTTCCAGTCTTATATTCTTTATTCCACCTATCCCACAATGTTCCTAGAACCTTGAAGGGATGATACAGGATGATACAACCTGTTTAGGGTTGAGCATCCAATAATCACTTCTCAGAACTTTGAGAAGTTATGAGTCTCTACATTAGCTATCATTCCTTGAAAAAAGAAGTTTCTTCTGCTCAAGGTTGAGAGAAATACCAGTCCATATGTAAAAATATAAATATTTTAAATTTGGTATTTTATCCATTATCAAAACAACAATAGAAGGTTTCATGCAGGGTATGACCTCTTCAGACACATGTTTTGGCCAGGTTTATGATATGAGGAATTCATTCCTTCTGGTGGAGTGGGCCCCAAATCCAACAAGTAAGTGGTTGCTGAGCCCTCAATCATTCATGCGGCTACTGTACATACCTCACCTAGAAGGTACAGGGTTCCCAGCTAGGTAAGACAGTTGATGATGTGTCTTCCTCCCATCCTTATCAACCCCCTCCTTACATGTCTAAATCCACTACTTGATATTTTGTTTTCTGACCCATTTATTTTAACCAGGGCCATGGGATTAGAACATGCTGGGGGAGATCACAGGCCCTAGGCAGAAGCAAAAGCTGCTTTTGAGCTAAATTGATGTTTTAAGCTGCTTTTAATTTATGTTTATACACATGCTGCTCTTACCCTTAAAAAGATAAGCCTCTCCACTGAGCAGTGGTGAATGAAGATACAGTCGCACAAGGTATGGGGAATAAGTGACAGATGACTATTCTATGCAGTCATTAGTTGATAGACACTAGGTTGGCTCCATTGCCTAGCTATTATGAATAGAACAGCAATGAACATGGTTTTGGTGCAGGCATCTCTGTGGTAGGATATAGAGTCCTTTGGGTATATGTTTAGAAGTGATGTATTTGGGTCATATGGAAGTTGATTATTAGCTTTTTGAGAAATCTTAATGCCTGTTTCTACAGTGGCTGCACCAGTTTATATTCCCACACCACTAACAATTAAGAAGATTCCTTTTCCCCCAACATCCTTGCCGGCATTTGTTCATTTGTTATTTTTTTCTTGATAATAGTCATTCTGACTGGAGGAGATAGAAATCTCAAAGTAGTTTTAATTTAGATTTTTTTCTGTTGGCTAAGAATATTTAGTAGTTAAAAATACTTGTTAGCTATTTTTATTTCTTCTTTGGAGACTGTTCATTTCCTTTGCCCATTTTTAAAAATTGGGTTGTTTTTCTGGATATTTTTAGGTATTTGAATTCTTTATATATTCTAGATACTAACCTTCTGTCAAATGTGTAGCTGGCAAAAATTTCTTTCCAATCTCTTATTTCTTTACCTGTTTGAAAATTTCATTTGTTATGTAGAATTTTTAATGTCACAATGTCTAATTTGTCACTTTTCTGCTTTATCACCTGAGCAATCGTAGTCTTATTTAGAAAGCCCTTACCTATACCTATGTCTTAAAAAATTATTACTTATGTGCATGTGTGTCTCTCTGTGTGTGCATACACAGGTATGTGTGGACATCCGTGGAGACCAGAAGAGGACATTAGATTTCCTAGAGCTAGAGTTAAAAGTTACAAGCTGCCTGACATGGGTGTTGGCTACCAGTTTGTCTTACAAGGCCTTTGTTATGTGAAGATATGCCTCTCTTGTCCCTTGTTTCTCCTAGTATTTTATCATGAAAATTAACTGGTTTTTGTCAAAGGACATCCCTACATCTATTGAGACACTCATATGATCACTCTCCTTGGGTCTATTTATGTAATGAATTACAGTTTTTTTTCCATTCTGGTTATTTTATTTATATGAAAGTACTATATTTTTATTTTTTGAGATTATAGTTTTTGAGAAATTGCATCATTTCTCTTTTCCCTTTCTTCTCTCCAAACAATCTGATGCAACCCCACCACACTCTTTCACTCTTGTCCTTCTTTTTTAACCTTTAATTGAAAATACATTTTTTTTCTCATTTAAATATCCTGATTATGGTTTCTCTTCCTCAGGGAACTTCTCCCAGTTCCTCTGCACAGGCCCTCCAATCCAAATTCACACCCCTTTTCATTAGAAAGCAAACAGGCTTATAAGGGATAAAAATAAAATAAAAAAAAAAACTAACCCATTGGAATTGAACAAAACAAACAGAAAGAAAGTGCCCAAGAGAAGGCACAAGAAACAGAGACCCACTTGTTCGCACATTTAGGAATCTCATAAAAACACTAAACTGGGAGCCATAATATACACACAAGAGACCTGTAGAGCAAAGAGAGAGAAGAAAAGATATGTAACTAAAATAAAAAGTGGAAACAATAAGATGAAATGAAAACAAAGAAAGGAAAGCTCTTACACTACATTGTGAGACAATGATGAGGCAATGAATCTCCAGAGACACCACTGAGTTTGTTTTCTGTTGGATGTCTACCACTGGGCATGTGGCCTGCCTTTTAGAGTAGTTTGTTTTTCTAGTAAGACTCCCTTGGAGGAAGCTAAATTTTCATTATCCGTTGGACATGGCTTCTGAGTTAGGTGGGGGGCATGTGTCCACTTCTTCTTTCAGTTCTAAAACCCCATCTGGTGCAGACCTGGGCAGGCCCTGTGCATGCTGTCTCAGTCTCTGTGTGTCTGTCTTCATATGTGCATCGACCATGTTGATTTAGAAGGCCTGTGTTCTTGATGTCCTCCATCCCCTCTTGTTCTTACACTCTTTCTGCCTCCTCTTTCTCAGGGTTCTCTGAGCCCTGAGGGGAGGGATCTGATGGAGATGTCCCATTTAGGGCTGAATGTTCTATGGTCTCTTACTCTCTTCATAATGTCTGGCTGTGGGTTTCTGTATTTGTTCCCTTCTCCTGCAGGAGGAAACTTCTTTGAATATGACTGAGCAAGGCACAGATCTATGAATACAGCAGGATATCATTAGGAGTCATTTAATTGCTCTATTCTTTTCCTTCCTTCCTTCCTTCCTTCCTTCCTTCCTTCCTTCCTTCCTTCCTTCCTTCCTTCCTTCCATCTTTCCTTCCTTCTTTTTTTCCTTCCTTCCTTTCTTCCTTCCTTCCTCCCTCCCTCCCTCCTTTCCTTCCTTCCTTCCTTCTTTCCTTCCTTCCTTCCTTCTTTCCTTCCTTTCTCTCTCTCTCTCTCTCTCTCTCTCTCTCTCTCTCTCTCTCTCTCTCTCTCTCTCTCTCTCTCTTTCTTTTAGAACAGTAGTATTTGGTTTTATTCTAGGTCCCTGGGCTATCTAGTCTCAGGTTCTTGTTTCCCCCAAGCAGTGTCAGGTATGGGTTTCATCTCATGGAGTGAGCCTTCAGTAAAATCAGATATTAGTTGGCTACTCTCACAATCTTTGTGCCACAACTGAAGTAGTACATCATGCAGGCTGGACATCACTGTAGATCAAAGGGTTTATAGCTGGGTTACTGTTGACATTTCTCCTTTGGTAACATGCAGAGTATCGTCCTGTACCAAAGAGCTAGCATGTAGGTGTGAAGGCTCTAGGTAGGAACCAGCTTGATTTCTCCACATTCACTGAGTTGTATAGGTGTTGTCTTCAGCAATAGGGCCTTGACTTCAGTTTACGGGGAACAACATACAGTCACGGCAACAACCTAAGTTGTTTGGGAGTTTAATATCAACATATAAGTAAATACATACCATATTTGTCTTTCTGGGTCTGGGTTACCTCTTTCAGGATAATTATTTTCTATCACCCCATTTACCTGTGAATTCCACAATTTTATTCTCTTCAATGGCTGAGTACTATTCTGTTGTATAAATGTATCATGTTTTCTTTATTTCTTATCTGTTGATGGACATTGAAGCTGTTTCCATGTTTTGTCTGTTATGAATAAAGCAGCAGTGAACATGGTTTAACAAGTGTCTCTGTTGTAGGACATAGAGTCCTTTGGGTATACACCTGAGTGGTATAGAGATCTCAAGGCCCATTGGTTCCCATCTTCCTGAGGAACTGCCACACTGATTTCCATAGTGGCTGTACAAATTTGCACCCCCACCAGCAATGGATGAGTGTTCTTTTGTCTACAGTTCCTTGCCAGCATGAGCTGTTGCTTGTTCTATTGATCTTAGCCATCTGACAGTTGTAAGATGAGCAATTGTGGCATTTCTCTTCTCTTCTCTCCCCTCCACACAGTCTGATGCTTCCCAACTACTCCTTTTCATATCCATGGCCTATTCTTTAATTTTTATTAACATTTATACAATATATGTTGATCATATTATTTTCCCTTCTCAAGTCCTCTAGTTCCTTCTCACTTCCTTACTCACATAAATTTTGTGTTATTTCTCACCATCTCCTCTCTCTCTCTCTCTCTCTCTCTCTCTCTCTCTCTCTCTCTCTCTCTCTCTCTCACACACACACACACACACACACACACACGTAAAACAAAGAAACAGAAAACACAATATAAATAAAAGTCAAAACAGACAATTGAGGAAAAAAGAAAAAGAAAGAAAACCAATAAGACAAAAAATTTACCAAAACAAAAAGCTCATATACAAATAAAAAAAAATTGGATTTTTTTTGTGTTGGCCAATTACTTCTGGAAATGGGATCCTTACTGGAGGGAGTTTGATATATACAGTGACAGTTGATTGGAGAAAACTGATTTTCCCTTCCTTAGTAAGTATCCATTGCAAACATCTTGGTTAGGTATGGGACTCTGTGTCCACTTTCTGTCCTCAGTGCTGGGATTTTGTCTGGTTGAATTTGTGCACGTTGTCATAGTTTCTGTGAGTCTGTATGTGTGTCTATCCTGTTGTATCTGGAAGACACGTTTTTCTTGGAGTCATCCACCACCTCTGGCTTTTATAATCTTTTGCTTCCTCGTCTATACAGATTCCTGAGCCTTCGGGGATGGGAGGTTGATTGTTTGGTTTGAATTGGTAAAGATCTTGACACCCTGTCATAGTCTCTGTGAGTTCATGTGTGCATGCATTCTGTTGAATCTGGAAGACACTGTTTCCTTGGAGTCATCCACCACTTCTGGCTCTTAGAATCTTTTTGCTTGCTCTTCCACATAGATCCTTGAGCCCCAAGGGGAAGGGGTTGATTAAGTTATCCCATTTTATGCTGAGCACTCCAAAGTTTCTCACTCTCTTCACACTGTCTAATTGTGGATCTTTGTGTTAATTCCCATATACTGCAAGTAAAAGGTTCTCTGATGAGGGTTGCCTGATCTATGGATATAGCAATATGTTAATAGGGGTCACTGCAGTTCTATGTTCCTTTAGTAAAATAATAGTAGTTTTTCTTCCAGTCCTATGACTTATACAGTATCAAGTTCTTTACAAATAGAGCACTATTGTCTGGCTTTCATTTCATTGAGTGGGATTTAAATTAAGTAAAAAAAAAAGTGGTTGGTTACATGCAAATAATTACTCCAATGAACAACAGCTTCATGTCTCTGTGTTTAATGATGTAAGTGGTATCATCAACAACAGGCTCCTAACTACCTTCAGGTTGTGGAAGGTAACCAATAGCCTTGTCAGTAGCCTGTGATGTTTCAGGATGGGTGTCTATGGGACCCATTTGTGAAACAACTCAACAAGATGTAACCCATTCTTAGCACTGAAAGTTTTACTTGGTCACAAAGGATTTCCAGCTGGACATTGTTCCCCCTCTTATATGGTGACTCCATTTAGGTTCCTTTCATATATTCATATATTTAGAAAGTGTCTACAGTAGTAGGTTGTGGTGCTTTGAATAAGAATGTCCCCAGTAGGCTCTTATGCTTGAATACTTAGTCTCCAGCTGGTAAACTGTTTGGGAAGGATTAGGAGGTGTGCGGCCCTGTCGGAGTAGGTATGGCCTTATTGGAAGAGGTGTGCCACTAGGAGTAGTCTTTGGTTTCAAAAGCTTTTGCCAGGCCCAACCTCTCTCTCCTCTCTCTCTCTCTCTCTCTCTCTCTCTCTCTCTCTCTCTCTCTCCCTCTCTCTCTCTCTCTCTCTCTCCCTCCCTCTCCCTCTCTCTGTCTCTCTGTCTGTCTGTCTCTGTCTATCTGTCTGTCTCTCTCTCTTCCTAAGGTCTGTGGATCAGGATGTAGCTCTCCAGCATCATGCTTGCCTGTCTGCTACCACATTCCCTGTCATGATGATGATGATGGATTAATCCTCTGAAGCTGTAAGAAAGCCCTGATGGAATGATTTCTTTTATAAGAGTTGTCTTGGTTATGGTGTCTTCACAGAACAGTAACTAAAACAGAAGTTGGTACCAGGGACTGCGGTCTTACTGTGACAGGCTTGGCAATGCTATTGTTTGGAGGAATATGGAAGAATTTGGGACTTTGGACTAGAAAAGTGGTTGAAGGCTTTAAATGTGGCTTAATTAGCCCCATAATAGTTCCTACTATCCTAGTAGGAACATGGAAGAGAGCAGTACTGAGGGTGATGTGGACTATGCAGGCTTGGCTCAAGAGGTTTCAGAGGAGAAGATGTTAGCAAGTGGCCTAGAGACAATTCTCGTGAAATTTTGGCAAAGAATGTGGTTGCTTTTTGCCCTTGTCCTAAAAATCTGTCAGGGACTAAATTGAAGAGATTTGGATTAATATCATTAGCAGAGGAGATTTTTAAGACAGCTTAGTGTTGACAATGTCACATGGTTACTAGTGATCACTCTTATGCAGATATGCAATGAAAAGGAGTAAGTCAATAGGCAACACTCCTCCATGGCTTCTGCATCAGCTCCTGCATCCAGGTTTTTGTCCTGTTTGAGTTCTTGTCCTGACTTCCTTCAGTGATGAACAGTGATATGGATGCATAAGCCAAATCAACCCTTTCTTCTCAAGTTTCTTTGGTCATTTGTTCCATCATAACAGTAATAACTCTAACTAGGACATAGGTTTCCATATGGCTTTTCAAAAGACCTTTAGTGTTAGCTGTTCCTCTTCACATTTTCTCTTTTACACTACCCTATATACCACTTCCCATTTAATCCTCCTGTTCTAGTTTCTACTTTGCCTCTTTAAAGACTATATTCTATTTATCCTTCCTTAGATGATCCCTTCCTCCCTGCTGGTCCTTTACTAGCTACCTATCTTCATTGTTATTTGATTTGAATCATAGGTATCTAAAGCTTAATAGCTAAAATCCACATAGAAGAGAAAATACAAAATGTTTCTTTTCTTGGATCTCTATTGCCTCACTCAAGGTGATTGTTTGGCTCCACCCATTTACCACAAAATTTCAGTTTTCTTATTAGATGAATAATATTTTATTGTGTAAATGTATCCCATTTTAATTATCCATTCATTAGTTGATGAACATCTAGCTGTTTTCAATTTCAGGCTACTATGAGTAGAGCAGCAACAAACATGGATGAGCAAGTGCCTCTGTAATTAGATATAGAATCCTTTGGATATATTATCAAGAGTGGTATAGCTGGATCCCATGGCAGATGGACTACAACCTTTTGAGAAGACTCCACATTGATTTCCATATTGGCTTACTAATTTGCACTTCAACCATCAATGAATAAGTGTACACTTCCCTGCATCATCTCCAGCATATGCTGTCATTGTTTTATTGATCTTGGCCATTCTGACTGGTGTAAAATGAAATATCAAAGTAGTTTTAATTTGCATTTCACTGATGTCTAAGAAGGTTGAAAATTAAAAAAAAAACTTTTTAGCCATTTGTGTTTCATCTTTGGTACTTCTCTCTTTTATTCAATACTCCGTTTTTAATTGGGTTGTTTTCTTGATGTTCAGTTTTTCTTTTTTTAGTTCTTTATATACTCTAGATACTATTAACCCTCTATCAGGTGTAAAATTATTAAAGATATGTGTACAGATACAGATATTTCCATTCTGTAGGTTGCTGCTTTGGTCAACTAATAGTGTCCTTTGCTGTATAGAAGCTTTTTAGTTTCATAAGGTCCCATTTATTAATTGTTGGTCTTAGTTTCTGTGTGATCATTGTCTTGTTCAGGAAGTTCTTTCCTATGCCAATGAGTTCAAACCTATTCCCTTTCTCTTCCATCTAATTCAGGGTATCAGGTCTTATGCTAAGGTTCTTGATACATTATTAGTTGAATTTTGTTCAGGGTTATAGATACAGATCTATGTTCATTCAACTATCCAATTTGACCAGCACAAATTGTTGAAGATGCTGTCTTTTTTCCCATGTGTATTTTTGGCTTCTTTGTCAAAAGTCAGGCATTTAGAGATGTGTGAAATTATGTTTGGGTCATCATTTCTATGTCATTGATGTGTGTGTGTTTTATGCCAATACCATGCTGTTTTTATTACTGTAGTTTTATAATGCAACTTGAAATACAACTTCAAAAATGATACCTGTAGTAGTTCTTTTATTTTTTAGGATTTTTTGGCTATCCTGTTTTTTTTCATATGAAATTGAAGTTTTTTGGTTCTTTTTTTCAGTTTTTGTCCAAAAACCTGTTGGAGTTTTGATGGGGATTGTGTTGAATCTGTAGATTGCTTATAGTGGGGTGACCATTTTCACAATATTGATCCTACTAATCCACAATCATGAGAGATCTTTCTGGTATCTTCTTCAATATCTTTTCTCAAAGTCTTAAAGGTTTTTATTATATAAGTGCTTTACTTGGTTAGTTAACATTATCCAAGATATATGGATGTATATTTGTAGCTACTATAAAAGTTACGTTTTCCCTATTTCTTTCCCAGTCTTTAATTTGTACATAGAAAGGCTACTGATCTTTGTGTATTAATTTTGTATCCTGCTACTTTGCTTAAAGTGTTTATCAGCTATAGAAGATTTTAAGGTGGAGACTTTAGGGTCTTTTCGGTATAAAATCATATTACCTGCAAATAAAGATACCTTGACCTTTTCCTTTCCCATATCTACTTGATCTGCTTTAGTTGTCTTATTGCCCTAGTTAAGACCTCAAATACTGTATTTGAATAGGTACAGCAAGAAAGGATAGCCTTTTCTTGTTCTTGTTCTTGTTTTTATTAGAAATGCCTTGGATTTCTCTTCATTTGGAATTATTTTGGCTAGGGCTTGCTGTAAACTGCCTTATTATATTGAAGTATGTGGTGATATTGTGTTCCCCAAAATATTATACACCCTAATAAACTTATCTGGGGTCAGAGAACAGAATGGCCACTAGATATAGAGGCCGGAAAATGGTGGCACATATGCCTTTAATCCTAGCATTCCAGAGGCAGAGATCCATCAGGATCTCTGTGAGTTCATGGCCATACTGGAAATAGTCAGGCATGGTGACAAGAGCCTCTAATCACAGGAAGTGGGTCTTTAATCCCAGGAAGTTATGGCAGAAAGTAGAAAGGTATATAAGGCGTGAGGACCAGGAACTAGACTTGTAGCTGGAGAGTTTTCTCTCCTGGTCCTGCCAAACCCTGGCAGTCCAACAGCCCACTTATAAAATAAACACACAGACACTTATATTATTTAAACTGCTTGGCTATTAGCTCAGGCCTATCATTATCTAGCTCTTACTCTTATATTCAGCCCATTTCTATTAATCTATACTTTGCCATGTGGCTTGTGGCTTACTGGTACCTTACATCTTCCTTGTCCTGGCGGTGGCTGCAGTCTCCCCCTCTGTCTTCCTGTTCAAGACAGGGTTGTCGGACTGCTGGTGCTTGGCGGGACCAGGAGAGAAAACTCTCCAGCTACAAATGGTGCCCAACATGGGGCACAAACCCACGATCCTAAGATTAAGAGTCTCATGCTCTAGCGACTGAGCTAGCCAGGCTGTGCTATGTCTTCCCCAGACCCTGCAACTTACCTGTCCCTTCATTTGTAAGTTACGCCACTAAATAAACCTCCTTTTAAACTACATGGAGTGGCCTTAATAATTTCACCAATATAGACTAGTTAATCTTTTAGGCTTTTGAGCAGCAGTTCAGCTGAGATTCATTTGGATGAGGACTCAGAAGCTTCCAGTCTGAGGAAAGAGGATCAGCTGAGGAATTGACAAGGTGAGGTGGCTGTGGCTTGTTCTACTTTTCTGATCTTCCAGCATTCACCCCAATACCTGGCTTCAGGTTTGTTTTTATTAATAAGACCCTTTAGAGATTCATGCTACATTGAAGTATGCCTCTGGTATTTCTAATTTCTCCAGAACTTTTATCATGTGAAAATATTAGATTTTTTCAAGACCTTTTCCGCATCTAGTTATACAATTATGTATTTCCTGTTTTTCAGTCTACTTATGTGGTTCATAAAATTTATTGATTTATGTGTTTTGAACTATGTATCTCTGACATGATGCAAACTTGATCATAGTGGATAGTCTTTTTGATATGTTCTTGGGTTTTGCTTTGTAAGTATTATATTGAGAACTTTTGTATCTATGTCCATAAGAAGTCAGTTGTTGGGTATTGTATAGTTTTGGTATTAGAGTAATAGTAACTTTGAAGAAAGAGTTAGTAAATGTTCATTCAGTTACTACTCAGTAGAAGAATTTGAGGAGTATTGGTATTAATTATTCTTTAAATATCCGGTAGAATTATTTGCTACATCCATATGGCCCTGAGATTTTTGGTTAGGAGATGTTAAATTATTGCTTCTTTTTCATGAGGGCTTATGGTCTGCTTAAATTGTTTATTTGATCTTGCTTTAGCTTTAGTATAAGACATTCATCATAAAAACAAACATGTTGATAAATGCAATAAAATTGAAGACCTGAGCATAATTGCACACATCTCTGAATGCCTGACTTTTGATAAAGAAGCCAAAAATACACACTGGGTAAAAGGCAGCATCTTCAATAAAAGGTGCTGCTCAAACTGGATGGCTGTATGTAGAAGGTTGAAAATTGACATTTATAACTCAACTCCAAATGGATCAAGGTCTTCAACATAAGACCAGATTCACTGTATTAGATAGAAGAATGTGGGAGAGTAGGCTCCAACTCATTGACACAGGAAAGGACTTTCAGAACAGGATACTGATAACACAGACACTAAAACCAACAATTAATAAACAGGACATCATGAAGCTAAAAAGCTTCTGTACAGCAAAGAACACTATGAATTGACCAAAGCAGCAGCCTACAGAATGGGAAAAGATCTTTACTAATTATACATATGACAGAGGGTTAGTAGCTAGAATATATAAAGAGCTAATAAAAGAACCCAGAACATCAAGGAAACAAATAATGCAATTAAAACAATGGAGTATTCAAACAAAGAAGTCTCAAAAGATAAAATACAAATGGCCAAGAAACACTTTTAAAAATGTTTAATGTCCTTAGTCATCAGGGAAATGCAAATTAAAAGTGCTTTGAAATTTCGTCTGAAACCAGGCAGAATGGCCAAAATCAATAAAATCAATGACAATACACGCTGGCATGGATGCAGGAAAGGAGGTATATATATTCTTTGCTGGTAGGGTTAAAAACTGATATAGGCAGTGTCGAAACAAGTGTGAAGGTTCCCCACCAAGCTGGGAATTGATCAGCCTTAAGATCCAGTTGTACCACTCTTGGGTACATACCCAGAGGACTTTACATCTTACTACTTGCTCATTCATATTCATTGCTGTTTTAGTCGTAATAGCCAGAATGTTCATCAGGTAATGAATGGATAATGAAAATGTAGTGTATTTATTCAACAGAGTATTATTCAGCTGGTAAGACAAAACAAAAATTTGAAATTCTCAGATAAATGGATTGAGGCAGAAAAAAAATCATCCTGAGGTAAGCCCAACCTCAAAAGACAAATATTGTATGTATTCTCTTAAATGTGGATGTTAGATTTTAAGCTTTCAAAATATGTATTATACTCCAAATGATCACATAGGTTAGGTACCTGATAAGGGACTTAAGGGAAAAACAAAGTCTCTCAAGGAAGGGGAAATAGAATATAGTGTTATGGAGGCACAAAGGGGAAACTAGCAGGATTAAGCAGGGTGTGGGTGGGAGAAAAGGATAAAGGAGATGATAATGTTAAGGACAACTAACACTAAAACCCATTTAGAAAACTATATGGAATGCTACTACTGTAGAAGCTTCCTAAAACTTATACACATGTAAAAGAAATCTAAATGGAGTCATCAAACAGTAGGAGAGACAGTGTCCCCTCTAGACATCTTATGTCACCAATCCCTAGCGCCATGAATTCATTACATCTTGTTCAGTTGTTGGCAAAATGGGTCCCATGGACCAGCTCCCTAAAATATCATGGACTGTTTCCAAGGCTATTGGTTACTCTCCATATCTGGACAGTATGGCCCTATTGCTGAAGACACATCTTATGTATAACCTCCAACATGGAGAAATTGAGCTGGTGCTCAACTAGAATCTTTACTTCTACTGACCAACATTCATGGTGCCGGTAGGCACTTTTAATGCTTCCAGTGGCTAAAAGTAATCATCTATTTCATCCAGCTATAACCTCTATGACCTATAAGAGTGACTGGTGCAATGTTGGCAGAAGTTTTATGGGAGTAACTAACCACTTTTTAATCAGATTCAAGACCAACTCCATGATATAGGAGCCATATCTGATACTGCTAAAGTGGTTAAGAACCTGAGACTAGATTGGCCATGGGCCCAGGGCAAAATCAAATACTATTATTCTGTTATAGGAACATAATAGTAGAATAACTCCTCATGACATACTGCTATACCTATAGGTCAGTGCTTCATTCAACCCACTTGAGAGAAGCTTCTTCTTCCATAGACAGGAATTAATGCAGAGACCCACAACCTGACAATGTGCAGCGGGTGAGAGGCTTTGGAGAACTCAGGACTAAAGGAGAGGTCTTCATCATATTCTTCTCCTCAAGGCTCAAGGATCTATGTGGGAAAGGAGGTGGATATAGTTTAAGAGCCAGAAGTGATAGATGACTCTAAGGAAACAGTATTTTCCCAACACAATAGGATTGATGCATATATGAACTCATAGAGATGATGGCTCTATGAAGATTCAAGGCAGTCAGAGTTCCAGCACTTAGAGGATGAAGGGAAAACATGATCAAAATACACTGTGTAAGATTATTTCTTAATAAAAACAAAATAAATCTCTTAATGTATATAATTTTAATTCTCCAGTTAAAATCCATACATTAGCTGAGTGTATTGGTACATGTAATACCAGAACTTGGAAGGTAGAGGAAACAGAATCAAGGATTAAAGGCTACAAGATGAAAGACTAAAGGTAAGATGGTGGTCGACTAGGCTAAAGGAAACACTGTTTCAAACACACACACACACACACACACACACACACACACACACACACACACACACTGGTTGAATGAATTTAAGAAATAACAATGTGTTGCCTACAGGAAACTAACTTTGGCAGTAAAGACACATATCTCTGAAAGTGAAAGTATAGAAAACTATTACATGTAAGCAGAATTCTAAAGTGAGTAGAAATAGCTATACTTAGGTCTGACAAAAACAGTAAGAAGAAACAAAGAAGGTCTGTGTGTAATGATCAAGGGAATAATTCATTAAGAAGAATAATATTGAATATGTCTATATATACTCCAAATGAAACACTCAATTCCATGAAATTTGTTATACCTACATGCTAAGATTGGCTCCAATATGGTAACATGGGAGATGCCAGTGTTCTATTCTCCTCACGGACTGATCATCCAAAGATGTCAACAAGAAGTATTAGTTAAATTATGCCATAGATCAGTCAAACTTAACAGGCATTTACAGAACATTCTGACAGTGCACATTCTTTTTATTAATATAAAATTTTCTCTAGAGTACAACATATAGTTGGCTACAAAATAAATATTAACATGTTTAAAACATTGCAGCTATAACTTGTTTCTTTTTCTGATCACTACAGAATGAAAAGAATAATAGCAAGAGAAACTTTAGAACTCACCGAAATAGACCCTTTGCAGCACACCTTTAAACATTGGATCATTTAGGCTATCAGAAGAGAGGAGTAAAAGTTCATAGATACCAGTGAGAATTTAGTAAATCAAAACCTGTGGGATGCTGGAACTATGACAATGAGTAAGAACATAAAAAATAAAAAACTTAAAATGAACAATCCTATGATGCATCTTAGAAACTGAGAAAAGCAAGAAAAACACTACACCATATAAAGGTAAAAAGGGAAGAAAATTGGAGTACAGATAAATAAATGAGTATTAAAGAATAATATAAAAGACTAATGAGAAATCAGTGTCTAAGGTAAAGAACCTTAGCACATGTTTATCTAGAACAGTGGAAGGTGAAGACAGAAAACCAAAACAAATGAAATCAGAATTGAAAATGGATTGTTACAGCAGATGTCCCTGAAACTCACAGGAACACCACTGAGATTTTATTGAAGAACCATATTTTAGCAGTTTGGAATATCTACAAGAAATGGAAAAATTTATGAACACAAATGGCCTACAAAAATTGATCCTAGAGGTTGTACACTTCTGAGTAGATTGGTAATAATTAACAGGAAATCAATGTTGTTCTAGGAAGAGAAGCTCAGGGCTGCCTCCCTTTGCTGCTGGATCCCACCACACATTTAAGAAGGACAAGTGGCAGGTTCTTAAGCTGGCTGTTTGATGTCTCCTAGCACTTCATATTAATTCTGTACACAGTGCTTTTCTTGAATTATTATAGCTTTATAAATGTCTTGATATCCAGGTGTAAAAGATACTCATATGCCAACAGAAAGAAAGTAGAGAATTATTTAAACTGGCTAGTTTATGTTAAAGCATTCTTAAAAAAGAATTGCTGTAAATTTTTTTTATTACATTTATCTATCTATCTATCTATCTATCTATCTATCTATCTATCTATCTGTCTGTCTGTCTGTCTGTCTGTCTGTCTGTCTGTGTGTGTGTGCGCGCGCGCGCGCACGTAGACCTGCATGCCATGGTGTGCATGTAGAGGTTAGAGGAGAACTCACAATAGTAGATCATCTCCTTCTATCATGTGGGTCCCAAGGATTGAACTCAGGTCATCAGGCTTGGTGGCAAGTGTCTCTACTTGCCAAGCCATCTTGCTGACTCTAAGTGTTTTATTATTTTTGAAAGATAATTTATTGTTACCATAAAAATGATACATGCTTATTAAGACCTAGCAGAGAAGTACAAGGAAGTGTCAATAACGTCAGTGCTGTTCAGGGTCCCTTTATGGTTTGCATTTCTAGTCTTCTCTTTCTTCACATTTCATTTTTATCCATTTTGTATATGTACACAGCCAGCTTTCAAATCTGGACTAACGTGCCATTTGTCAACAGTGTCATTGAATGTTGTGCTAATAGGTGAAGTCTTTTGCCATCGTACTAAATACCTCTGAAGCACGACACTTTTATTTATGTAATAATGTCTTATCACATTCATGCCTGAAGCATGGGCTATAGTTGGCCTATGACATTCCAGTTTTGCTGCTGTACATCTATTTGGAACTTATAATTTTAGCAAGGTTTTTTGAATCTGGTAGAAAGTGAGTGTGCCCCACGGTTTGCCATTTGTTAGAGGCTAAAATGCGATCTAAACGGAGAACAGAAGCCAGGGGTGTAAGTCACTTACTCAGTCTCTTCAGATTTCATTTCCCCATGAATAATACAGGTTTAAAAACAACAGATCTCACTAATGAAATTCTATGCGTATGAGAAACTTGAGTTAGAGGAACTGACTATTGAACATTTGATGAACTAAAAGTGCCATTTCAACTTAAATGTGACTCATTGATTCCCTAACTATTCTGCTAGAATCGTACAGCTTTTCACAAAAAAAAAAACCCAAACAAGTGAATATTTTGCATTTAGTAGTGACAGAATGGATTCATTTTGAAAAAAATTGCACAAAACAATGTGTATATGTGTGGTGTGTGTTGAGCAGTATCTGGTATTGGAATTAACTGGCACAAAACAGAACTGTTTTCTGAATGACTGTTTTCCAGTGTTTTAAAAGACATTTTCCCCATGGGATTTAATATATCATTTAAAACATATCCTTTCACCCCCATTAGTGAGCAAGCACATCCTTCAGCGATGAGAGAACATTCATTATGCAGCTGGAAAGGTCTTCTGTATAGCAACATTCCTCACAGCCCTTAATCTTCTCTTTCCTGTCCAGCTTTCCTGAGCTGTCTCTTTAGTTGCTCAGAGAAAGTGTCCCACTCCACCTTCCCTTGGGACAAATCAAAATAGTCCTCCTTTTGGAGCCATCGGGAGAGGCGGTGATAGCTATGGAGCTTCTGCCTATCAAGGGGCTCCAGAAACAGCAGCAGGAGGCGAGCTGTCCCTGGCCTGGCCACCAAGTGGTAAGTGGCCAATCTTAACTCTAGATTGCACCAGGGACTTGCTAAGGCCTGCCTCGTGAGCACACAGAGGATGGATCTGCTTTTGCTCATGCTGGCAATCATGGATTCCATCCTGTCATTTCCAATCCCAAAGTCCCTGGTGGGCAGGCACAACCTCAAGCCCTCACCTTCAGGAGGGGGTTTCTCCAAAGCAGGAACCAGTTCTTCCAGCACCCAGGCTTGGTCCTTCTCACAATAGGATATAAAGACATCATAGTTGAATTGGCGTCTGCGTCTATGTCCACCCAATTTCCACCAACAAGCATGAAGTAGTGTCTGCAGGTAATGAAGCCAGGACCATTTATGACAACTAATCAGAGGAAGGTTGATCAGCAGAAGCGCCAGGGTGAAACTGATGATAAAGCCCCCAAACTCAGTGTCATGTAGGCAATGAGTACCAAGGAAGGAGAACAGTAGAGTGTTGGAGTAGTCAGAAGCATTGGCCATGCAGATGGATTTCTCCAGTCCATAAATGAAAGTGTTTGGGGCCCGTGTAGCCCAAGACTCCACCCAGGAAGTTTCACACTGGCAGGTGAAGGTGACATTTGAGAAATAAACATATGGAGGCATCTGAGGAATCAACTCTTGGAGGTGGCTGTCCATCTCCAGGGCCAACTCGGAGTGAAGCAGCAGCAGTTTGAGGTGGTGCAGGCCTTCAAAGCTGGTCACAGAGAAGTCTCTGAGATTCAGGTGGCTCAATGCCAGTACCTGTAACTGAGGCACTTCCTTCAGCAGCATCTCTAGCTTCGCAGTACTCGACTCATAGAAAAAATTAAGGTACCCTAGCTCTAGCACACGCAGCCTGGGCATCCCAAATAGATGGAGGTCTACTGCATTGTCATTTCCACACCAGATAGAGAAATGCTCCAGGAGCGGAAGCTGTTGTGGGAAGAATCTCTGAAGTTGACTGGTTGAGAACAGGAGGCTGTAGCCACGCAAGGTGAGGCGACGCAAGGAGGGAAAATGGATTGTGGTTTTATCTGGTTGCCGCAACACACTGGAAGTCTGTAAAGTAAGATTCTCCAAGAATAAGAATGGCTCTCCACTGAGAGCCATAAACTGAACACATGCTTCTGCTTGTATTTCTAAGCTGAGCAGCATTGGAAACCAGGGAGGATAGATGTCTAGTGTTGTAACAGATCCCAGCTTTAGATGTCTCAGCATCTGGGGACCCTGAAGTTGTATGCCTGAGATATGCTCTAAGTAGGTACCCAGGAGGTTCAAGGTGGTCAGAGCAGGAAGATGAGAGAGCCAGCCTGGTTTGAGTACCTTAATTTGGTTCCAACTCAAGTCCAGAGTCCTCAGCCATCTCAGTCCTTGTAGGCTCTCATTGGATAAACTAGAGATGTTATTGCCACTCAGCCAGAGCTCCTGGAGTTGTGGAAGAAAGGCCCCATGGGGTACATCATATAGCTGATTGTGGGACAGATCTAGTACTCTTAAATTTGCACTAAACACTCCTTCTGGAAACTCCAAGGTTGGGCCCAGCTTATTCATAGACAGGTTGAGCCTTTGAAGTTGAGGTAGAGTACGTAGGAACCTGATGGGAAGTGACTGAAGATAGTTATCGTGAAGGTTAAGGAATTCCAGAGCTTTATAACTTGGGATATCTCCATTCTCCAAGATGTTTTGTATTTGGTTCTTCCCAAGGTCAAGTGCACGAAGCTCAGAGTAGCCTGTGACACTCCCAGGCAATTTTTCTATACCCATACCCACGAGGGAGAGGAAGTCCAAGTGGAGCAGTCCCAAGCCTGTGAGGTCAAATGTTCTTAGTGTGGTACCATCCAATATTAGGGAATGGAGTTTGAGGCCATACAAGGCTCTGACACCTGCCTGCTTCAACTGAAGGTTGTAAGATAAATCCAGCACTTCTAGGAAGGGCGCCCCGAGTTTGGTACTGGGTGTAGGAGAGGAACCAAGCAAAAGACTCGGGAAGAGCCTTTGCAGTTCCTGCAACTTTGTCAGACAACTGTTCCTTAGAGTTAGATGCCTAAGACTAGTTGGCAAGGAGATGCTCTGGCTATAATTCAGGCAGTAGCCTTCAAAGGAAAGACTGCTGAGGGATCTGAGAGTCTCTAAACAATTTGCAGGGAGGAACAGACTCAGGCAACAGGTTGCATGATGCTCAAAATAAAGGTACTGTAGCTGGTCCAGTCCTTGGAAAGTCCTAGAAGTAATATTGACTGTACCCAACTGCAACCTCAGAAGCTGTAGGGAGTGGAAGCGATCAAAGGCATTTGCTGGCAGAGTAGAAACCATGCCCTGGAGGCAAAGCACCTCTGTATCTCTGGGCACTCTTTCCAGTGTCTGAGCCAGATCTTTAACATTCGAGCAAGATGCCAAAAGGTGCAGCCCTGGGGCCAATGTACAGAATTGGATATAGTAGGAAAGGTTAGGAAATAGCAAGCTGTCTGCTATGATGCAATCAGGGGCAGTCCATGCCCTGCTGGTCAAGTCGAAGCTCACCAAAGCCAATAGTATCAGAATGAGGAAAACAGAGCAGAACTGAGGTCTTTCCATCGTTGGCATTGATTCTAGGAAAAGAGAGGGAAAGAATTGGGTACCAACCCTTAAAGTGATGAGCAATCCCATCCCGGGGCTTCTAATACACATTATATCCTTTGGATTTAAGGAAATATTGGGAACACCCCTATAATCAACACATTTGCCGAGTCAGAGACTCAAGTTGTGCCCACTAATGTGTAACTGCAAGCAGGTAACTCAACCAGAGGAGACCAAATCACAGGGCAGCAGGAGGGCCAGAGAAGCCTATGATGGTCTGATCTCCCTGCTGGGGATAACTGGCCCAGACTGCTAAAGTTACTGGAGGAAGCCACCATCCAAAACAAGGCAGGAAACTGATTTATTCAATAGAGAGTACATTGAAAGAGGGACCAGTACTACTGACACCTTTCTATCTGAACAAAACTCTTAGCCATGTGACATAGGTGGACTGTTGTTCTTTGTTCTTGAGGCCATGATGCTAAATTATTTGCCTTAGTTAAAGAAGTAGAAAGTGCCAGATTTGAGTTTTGTATTTTTCCTACCAGGGTTAATAGTCTGCTATAAAGGTCCTCAGCCAGAACTAAGGAAACATTTCAAGTGGATTCTAGGGTTGCACTTAAGAAGAAAGTATTCACAACAGTTCAGGAAAACACTTAAGGAAATAAATAAGTAGGCTAATGAAATTAAACAAAAAGAAATAATTAATGTCTTGATACTTTTGAGCTTAGAGCCTAGTACTGGGGATGCAGGATGGTGGTGATGGCGAGCTGACTGCTTTCTCATCATCTATAGCTCTTCTCTCATGAGAAGGCTTTGGAGTGACCATTGTGAAATGAATGGTCATGAAAGTCCCCGAAAGGTCTGAGAGATAGGAGAGTAGCCTGTCACTCTGGGGATGATAGACACCAGTTAGTCACATGGGAAGGGCACTGACCTACTCAGTAACTCATGCCCTTGGGCAGAGGATTTGGCACTAAATGCCACAGATGTCTCTGCTTTCCCCTGGCTACTATTTCTCCTGTGTGGTAACACACTGCCTCTGGAGGCACTGAGGCATCTTTTTTTCTATCACCCTCTCTCCCTCAAGCTACTGGGTCTCAGATTTCAGTGAAGTTCAGAGGAGGCCAGCGCAGAAGAGGCTGGGACTTCATCATCTAAATGGCATGACCTCATTGTAGATGCACTTGGGTTTAGCTGATCTCCATCTTTCTACCCTATGGCTTGTCTTGTCACCTTTTAAAAGTTATTTTTTTAAAAAATTTTCTTTTTCTTCCTTCCTTCCTTCTTTCCTTCCTTCCTTCCGTTATTTCTTTCTTTCTTTCTTTCTTTCTTTCTTTCTTTCTTTCTTTCTTTCTTTCTTTCTTTCTTTCTCTCTTTCTTCCTTCCTTTCTTTCTTTCTTTCTTTCTTTCTTTCTTTCTTTCTTTCTTTCTTTCTTTCTTTCTTTCTTTCTCTACCTCTTTATTCATCTATCTATCTATCTATCTATCTATCTATCTATCTATCTATCATCTATCTATCTATTTATCATCTATCTATCTTCTATCTATCTTAGCCCTGAAGTGTCAAATAGTGTACCCTACTGATTCAAGTTCCCTTCTCATTTTAGTTTATTTCAGGTGAGGTCAGGGGACTGGAATAGATCTCAGATCAAGGGGACACAGTGGCCTTGGTACTGAGACCCTGGCACTGTAGAAGTCTGGGATAGATAGTAACTTCTGTCTCAAGACATCAGATTTGATACTATAATCCTGAGAAACATAAAAGATTGTCCAGGAACTACTATGTCTCAGCTGGTCACTTAAACTGTGGCTAACCTTAGCCTTGCTGTCCTCAGGCTCGACCTGGTTGCCTCTGGTCCCCAACCTTTGGCTCTCTGAAGAGGCAGATGTTTTGTAGTTTCTTTCTCCCCTGCCAATGTCATTAACCGCTCATCTGCCTTGTCCAGAAAATTCTCTGGTGTTAGGACATCGTTCCTTACCTTTGAGAAAGGAAACAGAGGGAGACAGCATCAAGTTTTCAGGAAGAGTTATTTTTCATCTCCTGTAGCCAAAGAAGAAAACCTTTCTTTTGGGAGTCTTCCCTCCACAGTGGCTCCTGTTCTGCTGCATGGAAGTGTGGTGTTTCTGTTATTAGTGATTTGTGGGGAGTTCTAGGGAAGAGGGAGAGTGCTTAGCTAATTTTAGGAAAGCTGGAGTGTAACTTCTCCCTACACGATCTCCCTTTCTTTCACAGTTTCACGACTTCCTCTTTTCTAGTCTACTCTAGGGGTTTCAGTTCTCATGTACTTTGTATCATATCCTGCTGACATCTGAAAAAGCAGTCTTTATTTTTTTTTGGAACCACCTCTCTCTTAAGGTAAGAGAGGCTCATGTTTTCTGCCATTTCTTTTTTTTTATTATTTTTTAAATTTATTTTACATATCAACCACAATTTCTCCTCCTCCTCTCCTCCTGTTCCCTCCCCAACCTCCTTTCTACACACCCCACCATCCACTCCTCAAAGAGGGTAGGGCCTCCTATGGAAGTCAACAAAGCATGACATATCAAGTTGAGATAGGACCAACCTCCTCCCCTCTGCATCAAGGCTGAGTGAGGATTCCCACCATAGGGAATACGTTCCAAAAGCCAGCTCATGCTCCAGGGATAGATTCTGGTCCCACTGCTAGGAGTCCCACAAGCAGACCAAGCTACAGAACTGTCACCCATACGCAGAGGGCCTAGGGTGGCCCTATGCAGGCTCCCAAGCTGTTGGTCTAGAGTCTGTGAGCTCCCATGAGCTCGGGAAAGCTGTCTCTGTGGGTTTCCCTATCATGATCTTGAGCCCCTGTCTTGCTTATATAATCCCTCCTCCCTCTCTTCTGCTGGACTCCCAGAGCTCTGCCCAGTGCCTAGCTGTGGATCTCTGTACCTGTTTCCATCAGTTACTGAATGAAGGTTCTATGATGTCGATTAGGGTAGTCACCAATCTGATTACAAGTGAAGGTTAGTTCAGGCACCCTGTCCACTATTGCTAGGAGTCTTAGCTGGGGTCATCCCTGTGGATTGCTGGGAGTCTCCCTGGCACCAGGTTTCTCCCTAATCCCACAATGGCCCCCCTCTATCTGATATCTCTTTCGTTGCTCTCCTTCTCTCCCTCCCCCAACTCCGGCCATCCTAATCCCTCATGTTCCCATGCCTCATCCCCTATGCTCTGCCACCCCCTCTCCCCAGTTTACCCAGGAGATCTCATTTCCCCTTCCCAGAGTGATCCATGCATCCCTCATAGGGTCCTCCTTGTTACCTAGTTTCTCTAGGGCTATGGATTGTAGCCTGGTTAACCTTTACTTAAAATTTAATATCCACTTATGAGTGAGTACACATCATGTTGGTCTTTCTGGGTCTGGGTTACTTCACTCAGGATGATTTTTTTCTAGTTCCATCCATTTGCCTGCAAATTTCATGATGTCATTGGTTTTTTTTTTCTGCTGAGTAATAATCCATTGTGCAAATGTACCACATTTTCTTTATCCATTCTTTGGTTGAGGGGCATCTAGGTTGTTTCCAAGTTCTGGCTATTATGAATAATGCTGCTATGAACATAGTTGAGCAAGTGTCCTTGGGATATGAGTGAACATCCTTTGGGTATATGCCCAAGAGCAATATCACTGGGTCTTGAGGTAGATTGATTTCCAGTTTCCTGAGAAACCACTATACTGATTTTTAAAGTGTCTGTTCAAGTTTGCACTCCCACCAGCAGTGGAGTAGTGTTCCCTTTACTCCACATCATTTCCAACATAAGCTGTCATTAGTGTTTTTTATTTTAGCCATTGTGACAGGTGTAAGATGGTATCTCAGAGTCATTTTGATTTGCATTTCTCTAATGACTAAGGATATTGAGCAATTTCTTAGATGTCTCTCAGCCATTTGAGATTCTTCTGTTGAGAATTCTCTGTTTAGCACTGTACCCCCCCTTTTAATTGAATTATTTGGTATTTTGAAGTCTAGTTTCTTGAGTTCTTTATATATTTTGGAGATTAGCCCTCTATCAGATGTGGGGTTGGTGAAGATCTTTTCCCATTCTGTAGGCTGCCGTTTTGCCTTATTTACTATGTCCTTTGCCTTACAGAAGCTTTTCAGTTTCAGGAGGTCCCATTTATTGTTGATCTCAGTGTCTTCTCTACTGGTGTTATATTCAGGAAGTAGTCTCCTGTGCATACCTAAGTGATAGCTCCCAATACCCAGAAATGCATTTTACCTGGAACCTCCAGTGGCCACACCTATCAAGTTCACAGAAAATTTCCTACCAGGAAACACACAGCAACCATACTGTCCTAATTTCCAGAAAGGAAACAGAAAAGGAGCAAAACACCCCCTCAACAAAGACAAAGCCAGATATCAGCACCTAGAACTTTAATCTCCCCAATGACAGATGCCTAAATTCCCGCATAAAAGCCCAATCAGTATCAGCCAGGACAATGTGTCTCCACTAGAGCCCAGCAACCCTACCACAGCAAGCTTGGAATATTGCAACATAGCAGAAACACAAGAAAAAGACCTTAAAACCAACTTTATGAATATGATAGAAGTTCTTAAAGAGAAAATGAATATATGCCTTAATGAAATCTAGGACAATTCAAAACCACCACCACCACCACCACCACCACCACCACCACCAATAATAATAACAAAACAAAAAATAAAGAACAAACCAAAACAAACAAACAAACAAAAAAACAATTGGGAAGAAATGAATAAAACTGTTCAAGACCTGAAAGTGGAAATGGAATCGATAAAGAAAACCCAAACTGAGGGAATTCTGGAAATAAAAGAATAAAGAATTCAAAGAGGAATTACAGAGGCAAGCTTCACCAATAGAATTTAAGAGATGGAAGAAAAAAAAATCTCAGGTGTTGAAGAAACTATAGAAGAAATGGATAATCAGTCAAAGAAAATGTTAAATCTAAAATCCTCCTGACACAAAATGTCCAGGAATGTTTCTGGGACATACCCGGTACACCACAAAAAGACCAAATCTAAGAATAATAGGTATAGAGGAAGGAGGAGAAGAAACACAGCTCAAAGGCCCAGAAAATGTCTTAAAAAATCATAAAAGAATTTTTTCCTAACTTAAAGATGGAGATGGCTATAAAGGTACAAGAAGCATGTAGAACACCAAAAAGATTGAACCAGAAAAGAAAGTCCCCTTGGCATATAATAATCAAAATACTAAACATAAAGAACAAAGAATGTTAAAAGTTGCAAGGTAAAAAGATCAACTAACATATAAAGGAAAACCTATTAGAACTACACCTGACTTTTCAATGGAGACTCTAAAAGCCAGATGGACCTGGAAAAATGTCCTATAGACTCTTAAGACACCACAGATGTAAGCCCAAACTACTATATCCCCCCAAAGTTTCAATCTTAATGGATGAGAAAATAAGACATTCTACATTCAAGCAATGATTATTTACAAATCCTGCTCTTCAGAAGGTGCTAGAAGGAAAACTCCAACCTAAGGACATTAATTGCAACTAGAAAAACACAGGAAATGAACAATCTTGATTGGCAAAATTAAAAAAAGGGACACACATACACCACCACCACCACCACCACCACCACCACCACCACCACCACCACCATCACCACCACCACCAAAAACAAAACAATAACAAAATAATAGGAATTGGCAATCATTTGTCACTGATATCTCTTAATATTAACGGTCTCAATTCCCTAATGAAAAGACTCAGACTAAAAAAATGGATGTGAAAACAGGATCCATCCATCTGTTGCATCCAAGAGACACACTTCAACATCGAGGATAGACTTAGGTTAAAGGGTTGGAAAAAGATATTCCAAGAAAATTGACCTAAGAAGCAAGCTGGTGCATCCATTTAAATATCTGACAGAATAAACTTCAAAGCTAATCAGAAGAGATAGGGAAGGAAAATAAATAATCATCAAAGGAAAAATCTGCCAAGATGACATTTCATTTATTTCCATCTATGCCACACAAAAGAGGGCACTACTGCAGCTTAAATCACAAATTGACCCTAACACAATGATAGTGAGAGACTTCAGTAACCCACTCTCATAGATAGACTGGTCATCCAGACAAAAATTAAACAGAGAAATGCTGGTACTAACTGATCTTACAAACCAAATGGACCTACCAGATATCTACAGAACATTTTACCCAAACACAAAAGAATATGCCTTCTCTGTATCTCGTGGAACATTCTCCAAAACTGATCATATATACTCGGACAGGAAGCAAGTCTCAACAGATATAAGAAAATTGACATAATTCACTGCACCCTGTTGGACCACCACAGATTGAAGCTGGATATTAACAACAACAGAAGTAACAGAAAGCTTACAAACCCACAGAATGTGAACAACTCTCTTCTGAATGAAAATGGGTCAAGACAAAAATTAAGAATGATATCATAGGCTTTTCAGAATTAAATGAACATGGATTAACAACATATCCAAACTTATGGGACACAATAAAAGCGTTTCTAAAAATCAAGTTCATAGCACTGAGGGCCTGCATTAAAAAATGAAGAGTTCTTATTTTAGCAACTTAACGTCATACCTGAAAGCTCTAGAACAAAAAGAAATAAGTACACCCAAAGGGCTAGACTGAAAGAAATAATCGAACTCAGGGCTGAAATCAATAAAATAGAAACAAAGAGAATAATACTAAAAACAATGAAAGAATCTTTGAGAAAATCAATAAGATTGACACATTCTATACAAATTAACTAAAAGTTGGAGAGAAAGAGTATACAGTTCAACAAAATCAGAAATGAAAAGGGGGTAGCAACATGGAAATTCAAAGAATCATAAGGACATATTTTAAAAACCTATACGCCAACAAATTGGAAAACGTAAAAGAGATGAATTTTTTTCAAGGACAAGGTTTCTCTGTGTAGTTTTGAGCCTTTCCTGGAATTTACTTGGTAGCCCAGGCTGGCCTCAAACTCACAGAGATCCGCCTGCCTCTGCCTCCCGAGTGCTGGGATTAAAGGCGTGTGCCACCACCACCTGGCCAGAAGATTTTAGTACAGAATTCTACCAGGCTTTCAAAGAAGAGTTAATGTCAATACTCAAATTATTCTACAAAATAGAAACAGAATGAACATTGCCCAATTGATTTTATGAGGCCACAGTTACCATGATAAGAAACCACATAAAGCACCCCCTAAGAAAGAATTACAAACTAATTTCCCTTATGAACACAGATACAGAAACACTCAACAAAATACTTGCAAATAGAATCCAAGAACACATTAAAAAGAGCACCAACTGTGATCACATGTTTCATCTCAGAGATGCAGGGATGCTTGGATATATGAAAATAATAAATGTAATCCATCATACAAACAGACTTAAGGACAAAACCACAAGATCTTCTCATTAAATGTAGAAAAGACCTTTGACAAAATCTAACATTTGTTCATGATAAAAGACCTGGAGGCATTAGGGATATAAGGCACATATCTAAACATAATCAAAATAGTTTACAGCAAACTCATACCAACATCAACTTAATCTGAGAGAAACACAAAGCAATTCTACCAAAATCAGGAACAAGATAAGATTCTCCACTCTCTTTATACCTATTCAATACAATGCTTGGAGTCTTAGAGTAATAAGACAACTGAAGGATATCAAAGGAAGAAAAGTTAGAAAGGAAGAAGTAAAGCTATATTTGTCGATATGAGGGCATACATTTACAACCCTAAAAATCTCACCAGGGGTCACCTACTGCTGATAAACACTTTGAGCACAGTAGCTGGATGCAAAATTGACTCACAAAAATCAGTAGCCCTTTCATAGAAAGGGAATGTAAAAGAAATCAAGAAGGTAACTTCTTTTATAATAGCTTCAAATAATATAAAATATATTGGGGGTAACTCTAACCAAGAAAGTGAAAGACTTTTATGATAAAAACTTCAAGCCTTTGAAGAAAGAAATTGAAGAAGATATCAGAAGATGGAAAGATCTCCTGTGATCATGGATCAGTAGGATTAGTATGGTAAAAATGGCCATCCTACCGAAAACAATCTATAGATTCAGTGCAATCCCCATAAAATTCCAACACAATGATTCACAGATATTTAAAGGAAAATTTGCCAGGCGGTGGTGGCTCATGCCTTTAATCCCAGCACTCGGGAGGCAGAGCCAGGCCGGATCTCTGTGAGTTCGAGGCCAGCCTGGGCTACAGAGTAAGTTTTAGGAAAGGCGCAAAGCTACACAGAGAAACTCTGTCTTGGAAAAAAAAAAAAAGGAAAATTCTCAGCTTCATATAGAAAAAGAAAAATTCAAAGTATCCAAAACAATCCTGAAGAACAAAAGCATTGCTGGATGTTTCACCATTCCTGATTTCAAGTTGTACAACAACACTATAGTAATAAAGACAGCATAGTATTATCATAAAAACAGAACTGATGATTAATGGAATCAAATTGAAGGGCAACACATTAATCCACATCTGATTTTTGATAGAGGCAGAAATACACACTAGAAAAAAGACAATATCTTCAAAAAATGATGCTGGCCAAACTGGATGGATGCATGTAGAAGAATCCAAATAGATCCATACTTATGGCTCTGTACAAAACTCTACTCCAAGTAGATAAAAGACCTCAACATAAAACAAGATACATTGTACCCAATGGAAGAAAAAGTGGGGAATAGTCTTGAACTCATTGGTACAGGAGAAATATTTCTAAACAGAACACCATTAGTGCAGGCACTAACTCAACAATTAATACACAGGTCATCATGAAACTGAAAAGCTTCTGTAAGGCAAAGGTCACCCTCATTAGGGCAAAGTGGCCACTTATAGATTGGGATAAGATTTTTATCAACTACCCACCTGATAGAGGGCTAATATCCAGAATATATAAAGAACTAAAGAAACTAGATATCAAAAAACTAGTTATCAAATAATCCAATTTAAAAATGGGATATAGTTTGGGACAGAATTCTCAATAGAGGAAACTCAAGTGGCAGAGAAACAAAGATGTTCGACATCCTTAGCCATCAGGGAAACTCAAGTCCAAACTTTGAGATTCCACCTGACACCTGTCAGAATAGTTAAAACCAGTAACACAAGAGAGAGCTCCTGATGGCAAGGATGTGGAATAAGGGGAACACTCATCCATTGCTGGTGGAAGTGCAACTTTGAACAGCTACTATGGAATTCAGTGTGGTTGTTTCTCCAAAAGAAATGAACTGATATACTTCAAGATCCAGCTATATCACTCGTATGCATATACCCAAAGGACTTTTAGTCCTACCACAAGGACACTAGTTAAACCATGTTCATTGCTGTTCTATTAATAGTAGCCAGAAACAGAAAACAACCTAGATGCCCCTCAACTGAAGAATGGATAAAGAAAATGTGGTACATTTACACAATGGAGTATCATTCAGCTGTTAAAACAAATCACATCTTGAAATTTGCAGGCCAATGGATGAAACTCGGAAAAAAAATCATCCTGAGTGAGGTAACATAAAGCCAGAAAGATAAATGTGTCTTCTTTTATATGTGAATATTAGCCTTTAAATAAATGGTATTCAAACTACAATCTGTAGACCCATAAAGGTTAGATATAGAGGAAGGGTCTGGATGAGGCAACACACATGCATTTCCCTGGGAGATTAAGTAGAATAGTTTTAATGTGTGGACTTGGAGTGGGGGTGGGGCAGGAATGGGAAGATCAAATGGGGAGGGGACAGGAGATTATGTTGAGGGAGAAAATGTGGGGAGACACTGTGGTGGTATTGTGTTCCCCAAAATATTGTATACCTTAATAAATTTATCTGGGGTCAGAGAACAGAAAAGCCACTAGATACTTAGGATAGGCAGTGATAGCACACGCCTTTAATCCTAGCATTTCAGAGGTAGAAATCTCTCTGGATCTCTGTGAGTTCAAGGCCACACTGGAAACAGCCAGGCATGGTGACACATGCCTTTAATCCCAGAAAGTGAGCCTTTAATTCCAGGGAGTGATAGTAGAAGGCAGAAAGATATGTAAGGCGTGAGGACCAGGAACTAGAAGTGTTTGGCTGGTTAAGCTTCAGGCTTTCCAGCAGCAGTTCAGCTGAGAGCCATTGGGATGAGGACACAGAAGCTTCAAGTCTGAGGAGACAAGACCAGCTGAGAAGTTGACCAGGTGAGGTTAGCTGTGGCTTGTTCTGTCTCTCTGATCTACCAGCATGGACCCCAATAACTCGCCTCGGGTTTGATTTTATTAATAAGAACTTTTAAGAATCCTGCTACAAGACACTGCTAGAATTGAGGTGCATTTGAGGGGTGATAGTAAAACCTTCGTGCAGCCAAAACTTTCTAAAATGTATGAAGGTGATCCTAATGAAGTTTTCAAATAATGGGGGAGATATAGTCTCAACTGGCCATCTCTTGTCATTAAACGAAGCTTCTAGTACCAGGACTAGGTTATAGACAATTGAGTTTTTGGCTAAGGGAGTCTCACGGAAACCCCCAAACAACCCAGGCTATTGCCAAGACAATAGATTATGTAGAGCCTCACAGAGGCTCCCTAGTAAGGCCTTACTCAAGGTCAGAGAATCTGAGGACTGCACAATGGGATGATTTGGCCAGGGGCATGGTTACTAGGTGTTTTGAAGGGTCTACACTTGACTGTACATCATGCTTTGATCTTGAAATGGGGAGGTCTTTTGCCTCTCCCCTTGGTAGTGTATAAAAAGCCCATTAGAATAAAACTCTGGGCAACTGGGTATTGACCCAGGGCCCTCCCAACGCTATCCTATGTCTCTCTCTTTCTCTTCATCTAGGTCTATATTTCTATCTAATACTTCCTCATTCCTCCCTTCTCCCCTCAAGAACCCTTCAACAGGTCGGAGCTGGTATCTGATAAGACTGCTTTCTACAAACTGACATCAAGGCCCCTTCGCTGAAGACAACACCCACACAACACATTAAACATGGAGAGGTTGAGCTGGTGCCTATGGAGAACTTTCACTCCCATGCTCTAGTGTCTTTGGTACAGGAAGTTACTTTGAGCTCTACCAAAAGGGAAACATACACACCAACCCAGCCACAAAACCTTTGCTCTACAATGCTATCCTGCCTGCAAAATATGCTAGGGCAATGGTGACACAAAGCTTGTGGGAGCAATCAACCAATGTCTGATTTGACTTAATGCCCATTCCACAAGATGGAACACTTACCCAACAGTCCTGACAGTGCTTGGGTGACCAAGAACCAGAGACCTAGGGTAATACCAAATACTATTGGTCTTTTTTTTTAAGTAATAGAAAATGACTCCTAGTGCGATTCTGCTGTACTCATAAATCAGTGCCTTATTTAGCCATCATCAGAGAAGCTTACTCCTGCAGCAGATGGGAACAAATACAGAGACCCACACAGCCAGACATTTCTCTCTCTCTCTCTCTCTCTCTCTCTCTCTCTCTCTCTCTCTCTCTCTCTCACACACACACACACACACAGAGGCAGAGAGAGAGACAGAGACAGAGAGAGACTGAGAAAGAGACAGAGAGCTTGGAACAAACAGCTCTCAATGGCATGTCTCCATCAAACTCCTACCTTTGGAGCTCATGGAAGCCCATGTAAGAGTTATGAACTAGAGGAAGTGCAGGACACCAGGAGAACAAGGCCATCTAAATCAACTGAATAAAGCTCATATGATCTCACAGAGACTGAAGCAGTAAGCACAGGGCAGACACAGGTCTGCACCAGGTCCTCCGTGTATATATTGTAGTTTTCATTTTAATAATTTTATGGGACTCCTGAGTGTATTAATGAATGGGTCTCTGATTCTTGCGCTTTCTCTTGGGGCTATTTTCCTTATGTTGGTTTGCCTTGTCCAATATCAATGTGATTTTTTAACCTTATATTTTATTTTGTTATTATCTCTTAGAAGTCTGTTCTTTTCTAGTGAGAGACAGACAGGGAGTGGATCTGGATTGGTGAAGATGTATGGAGGAACTGGGAGGAGTAGGGGGAGGTGAAACTAATCAGGATATATTGCATAAGAAAAGAATCTATTTTCAATAAAAGGGGAGGACTGGATAACCTAGGAAGCAACCTAATATGCATGCATTGATAATAAAACTATATATGTACATTGTGAAAAATATTCTCCATAGTTTGCCATGAGGGAAATGCAAATCAAAACTACTTTGAGATGTTGTATTAACCCAGTCAGATCTAAAATAAATGACAAAATATGCTGGTATAATGTTTGGAAATGGAAGCACTTATTTGCGTCTAGTAGAAGTACAAAGTATTATAGCTATTATGTAAATCAGTGTGGAGCTTCCTCAAAAAGCTAGAAATAAAATTACCTCACAAGCCAGCTATAGTGGCTTTTGGCATATTTCCCAAAGACTCTCCACTTTCATGTAGTGCTATCTGTTCATCCTTGGAGATTGCTGTTGTATTTCCAATAGTCAGAAATGGAAGCAATCTAGATGCCCATCAACTGCTCAATTAATAATGAAAATGTGGTACATTTAGAGTAATATTATTCAGTTGTTAAAGAAAATTATGAAATTTGAGATCAATTAATAGAGTTGGAAACAATCATTCTAAGTTAGTTAATCCAGACTCAGACATAGAAACATTGGAAGTTTTCTCTCAAAGAAGTATGCTAGCTTTAGTTCTTTAGATATATGTGTTTTATTTATAATACCCACAAGGTTAAGGAATCTACTAAGGGGCCAGATGGGTGATAGTTCTTTCAGGAGAGGGAAGGAAGAATAAGTAATATGAAAGTTTAGAGGGGACTTGGAATGGGAAGGTTTAATTGGGTGGGAAATGGGAATGCAGGATAGAGAAGGAAGTAGTGGGGGAGGTAACTGATGCTAAAGACATTTTGAAATTGTCTTATGGAATTATTTTACTGTAGCAGTACATACACAAATGTTTAAATAAAGTTTTCCTGTAACATCCTGAGACTACCCCTCTGGGGCACCACAGTTTGAAAATAAAATACCGCACCAAGAAGGGATTATTTTTATTGGAGTTGTTTGATAGTGGATTCAGTAGGCCACCAAACATCACAGGATACTGCCAGTGTTCTAGCTTACCATCCAGAACTTTTTGATAAGATTCCAATGGTGAAAACACCATGTTCTAGTCACAGAAAATGGAGAAATCATGTGGGTAATGATTGGGAAGCTTCATCCTCACTGGATAGCTTTCATACTACTTGAAGGTTCTATGCAAATAACAGAGGTTAAAAATAATCACCAGTCTTATCCTGTTGTGAACTATGTGATCTAAAATAATTGTCCTGACAATACATGCCCATTTGTGCAACAGTGGTACTAACACTATAGGAATAACCAACACCTTTCTGATTGTATTGAAGTATTGTTCCACAAAATGCAACCCACATCTGGAATAATTATTGGGGCCAATAACCTGTGACTAGAGAAGCCACAGGCCAGATGTGAGAAACTACTAGTATTAATTTATGTCTCAATCAGTATTATGACTTAATCAGTAAACCCATTGTCTTAGGCAGTGCTTCACTGCTGCAAAGAGACATCGTGACCATGGAAACCCTTATAAAGGAAATTGTTTAACTGGATCTTGCTTACAGTTTTAGAAGCTTAGTCCATTGTTACCATGGAGCATGGCAGCACACAGGCAAACACAGTAGAGTAGAGTTCTACATCTGAATCCAAAGGCAGTGGAAAGTGAGAGACAATGGACCTGGCATGGTCCTCAAAACCTACTTCTAGTGATACACTTCCTCCAACATGGCCATATCATCCCCAACAAGGCCATGCCTACTACAAGGCCATACCTCTTAATCCATCTCAAGTAGTGCTATTCCTTGATGACCAAGCACTCTAATATATGAGCCTATGAAGGCCACTCTTATCTAAATCACCATATTCCACTCCCTGGGTACCATAGACTTGTAGTCAGATCATAATGCAAAAACTGTATTCATTCCAACTTTAAAAGTCCCCACAGTCCTTCAGATTTAACACTGCTTCCAAGTCCAACATCTTTTCTAAGATTCAAGGAAATCTCTTAACTGAAAGACCCTGTAAAATCAAAATAAAAAAGATCACATACTTCCAAAATACACAGGATATATATTACCATTCCAAAATAGGGGAGAGGGAGCACAGTGAGGAAATACTGGACCAAAATAAGACAGAAAATGAGCTGGGAAAATTCCAAACTCTGCATCTCCATGTATGATGTCAAAATGCTCTTCAGATCTCCTACTTCTTTTAGCTTTGTTGACTGCAACACACTTCTCTTTCTTGGGCTGGTTTCACATCCTGTTAGCATCTCGCCTTGGCAGGTATCCCACATCTCTGGCATCTCCAACTTCTTGGGGTCTCCAATGAAACCTGGGTTTCACTTTCACAACTTTATGCTATGGCTTTTCTGGGCCACCAGCAGGGACACCCTTGATACACATCTGGCCTTAGTGACTTTCCCTAGCCACACATAAAGATTCCACAATCTTTTTCTTTTATCCTTGATTCTGAACCCACAACCAAGTGGATAAAGCTTCTAAGTTCTTCTGCTTGCTGGGACTGGAACTTGGCCCCCTCATTCGAACACATTTTCATCAGCTTTCTGTTTTCAATGATTTCCTTCACTACTTAAGCCTTTCTTGCATTTTTTTTCACAAGTTGAAAGCTTAGCTGGGTAGGATATTACCCTGAGGTCAAAACTCCCTTTATTACATTTAGCACCAGGCTTTTTTTTTTTTTAAATCTTTTTATCTCCCTGAGCATTGGACTTAGCTCCATTACACTTCTTAGTGCTCCTTTTCTTCTCAAACTATGCATGTTACATTTTTCCTTGTTCAGTTTGCTCTTTTTCATAACACATCTGCATAAGAGGAGGCATGAATAACCACATGGCACAGTCAATACTAAGCTGTTTTGAAATCTCCTCCACTAGTTAAAATTCTTCTATTTAGTCTCTTTTGATAAGAACAGAAAGCAGCCACTTTTTTTTTAATCAAAATACCACAAAAATGGCCTCTAGGCCACTTACTAATATTGTTTTCCTTGGAAACCTCTTGAGCTGTGCCATCATAATCTACATTGCTCTCAGCACTACTGTGTTCCACATCCCTACTAGTATGTCCCATTAATACCCACTTAAAGCATTTAACTGCTTTCTTAATCCAAAGTCCTAAAGTCGACATTCTGCCAACAAACAGCATGGTCAGGTCTGTCACAGCAATAACCTGCCCTCTGGTAACAACTTCTTAATGTTCAAATGCTGTAAAGAGACACCATGACCATGACAACTTTTATAAAGGAAAGCATTTAACTGGGTCTTGATTATAGTTTCAGAGCTTAGTCCATTGTCACTACAGCATGAGCAATGGTGGCATGAAGGCAGACATGGTAGCTTAGAGTTCTATATCTGGACATGAAAGCAGCAAGAGGAGAGATACTCTGGGCCTGGTATGGCCTTTTGAAACCTCAAAGCCCATCTCTAGTAACGCTCTTCTTCCAATAAGGCCACATGTACTCCAACAAGGCCAATGTCTTAATCCTTTTCAAGTAATGCCACTCCATGATGACCAACTGTTGAAATATATGAGTCTATGGGGATCATTATTATCCAAACTACCACACCCCAAAATGAATGCGTCCTTCAACTCCCACCAGAGAAGTCTTCTTGCAGTAGACTACAATTAATGCAGAGACTCACACTTGTGAATGTGCAAAGAACTATACTTGAGTGCTCTGTTATAAATAATATACCCCTATCACACCGTCTCCTCCAAAGGCTTAAGGGTCACTGCAGAGGAGAAGGAAGGTAGTTAGAGCTAGAGGTGGTTCATGACTACAGAGAAACAGTATTTTCTGGACACAACGGGCAGGTGCACATATCAACTCATAATGGTTTTAACCACATACACAAGGCTTGTACTATGACGGTTAACATTACATTTAGACTTACTATGTTTGAGAGACCAAAAAGCAAAAGTGCCTCTGATATGTAATCCCCTAGCTTGTCCAGGCTGTACCTTAGCAGTCCACTTCCCACTTTTCCTCAGAATGTGAAGACGGTTCTTAAATTGACAGATCTTGTAAAAGTTGCTGTTCTAGCGAGATGATAGGTCATAAGACTAACAGCTATTTCTGCTTTTGTAATCAAACTTGCTTACTCTGCTCAATGTCTAGGACAATTGCAAGACATATATGTTAAAATTAGACCCTGCCTACAGGTAGAGAGAACACATGTAACCATGTGGTTTTTTTACTTTATAAGCATTGGATTAATATGACTAGATGCTGTGTCTTGGGAGCACTCTTGGTTGAAGTCCTAGTGCCGTGAGCATCTGGTGCCAGTATTTAGTACATTTTCTTATTAAAATTTGGTCATGGTCATGGTGAATTTCTGAGCAACCCCAGACCCATATCGGTACAAGCTCAAGCCATACAAAATCCCAGCCTGGAGAGAAATGATCAAAAAAATCTAGCTGAGGAGCTATTGGCAATTGACAGCTGCTGTGACAGTGAGTATCAGTCTTCTTTAAGGTTGTGATCTCTAGTGTTTTGGCCATGCTCCAGGGGAAAGAACATTTGAACAACACAAATTGAACTTGATGAGTTGGAAAATAAAGAACAGAAAGCTGGGTGGATAGGGAGGTATTGTATGATACAACTTTTCCTATGGAGATGTAACACACATGTTATTCACCCTAGAGAGAGAACCCATGCCAGACCAAAGTACAGTGCCACCAACATCCAATTTGATGAACAAAGAGTTTTATCAGAGTTATGTACAAGAGAGTATGGTTGAGGGTTTACTTACATGAGCAGAAATGACTCAAAAGATAGCTATATCACGAAAGCCCACCTCATCACCTGTGAGAGCTCACAGAAGACCGGAACCTGGAGCATACTACACAGTCTTCAGGCAGCTCAACATGTCAGAGACTGTCCCTTCTTTCAGTCTCTTTTCTGCTTCTTCTAGTCTGCTCTCAGTCTTATTTGCAGCTTGGCTTGTTTAGTCTGTGAGGGAGGAGATTAGTAAATTTGGTCAGTTTTAGGGACTTCCAGGAGGTAATTTGAGTTGTTTACCTTCTTGCTTAAAGAGTTTCTTGGCAGGATGGAATGTTTCAGTCTTGGAACACTGCAAGAGGTGGGGTGAATTTTGGAGTAGTTGAGTGAAGGAGTTTGAATATAATATAAATATATTGTATGGTATCCAAAGGGAAGGGAGAAATATAATTATATTATAATCTCAAAATCTTTTCTTTAAAAAAAGAACTTTATAAACTAACTCCCCCCCAAAATGTTGTTAATAAAACTAAAAACTCTTAGTTCTGGTGCTGGAGAGATGATTTTTCAAAAGCATTTTTGCATCCAATGAGAGGCTCATATGGTTTTTTTTGAGTCCATTTATATGGTGGATTGCATTTACTCATTTATGTTTGTTGAGCCATTCCTTCATCTCTGTAATGGAGTAGTCTTGATCTTTGTGGATAATCATTTTTATATAGTCTTGAATCCTCCGTGCAAGTACTTTATTGAGAATTTCTATGTCCTTGTTCATCAGAAAATTGAAGTTTGGTATTCTTCTTTATTGGGTCTTTGTGTGGTTTTGGTATCAGTGTGATATTAGCTTCATAATAAGAGTTTAAAGATGTTCATTTATGTTCTGTGGAATTATTTGAGGAGTATTAGTTTTATTCCTCCTTTAAAGGTCTGGAATGATTCTTCACTGTATTTATGTAGTTATGTTTTTGTTTGTATGTTTATTTTTTTAGTTGGGAGATTTTAATTTGCTACCTCATTGGTAATACAGCTCTATTTAATTTATGCATTTCATTTTGACATATCTTTTGTAGGATATATATATATATATATATATATATAAATTTGTCCATTTCTTTAGATTTTCTACTTTGGTAAAATATAGATTTTTAAAGTAAGTCCTTATGAGTCTGAATTTCCTCTGTGTCTGTTGGAATGTTTCTCTTAGGTCTAGTTTTATTAATTTGTATCCATTCTCTTTTTCTGTTGGTTAACTTTGCTAAAGTTTTATCAGTCTTATTGTTTTTAAAGAACCAATTCTTCATTGCATTAATTCTTTGTATTTTTTTGTTTCTATTTCATTCGTTTCAGTCCCGATCTTCATTACCTTTTCCTGTATACTTTCTTTGGAGGCTGTTGTTTGTTCTGTTTTTTTTCCCCAAAGCTTTCAGGTGCATCCCTAAGATATTAATGAAATATTTCTTAATTTTCTTTTTTTAGTGTAGGCACTTAGAGCTATAAATTTTCCTGTTAGGAGTGCCTTTTATTTAATTCCCTAGATTTTTCATTTCTATTAAATTCTAGGAATTAAAAAATTTCCTTCTTGAGTTCATTTTTGTCCCAATTATTATTACCAGTATTCTATTTAGTTTCTATGAGTTTGTGTACTTTCTGCATTTGTTATTGCTATTTATACCTAGCTTTAGTTCACTGTGGTCTGATAGACTATAAGCTATTATTTCAACTTTTCCTGTGTTTGTTGAGATTTCTTTTGTGTTCTAGTGTGTGACCAATTTTGGAGAATGTTACATTACTGAAAAGAATGTGTAAGGTGTAATGTTTGGGTAGAATGTTCTTTAGCTATTTTAGGTCCATTTGACTTATGGTGTTATTTAAATGTGGATTTTCTGCTTTGTTTCGCCCTCACCTGACCTGTGTATTGGGAAGAGTAGGGTATTCAAATTACCCACTATCAATATGGGGATCAATTTGTGGTCTTAGATCTAACAGTGCTTCTTTTATGAAGCTGCTACTTCTTTGGAAGGTATCTAGTACCTGCTCTTTCGGAATGACATCTAGGAGCATTTTTCATAGTCTTCTTATAGTCTACTTTATTTCAGAGGCCGTAATATCTAAACTCAGTCTCTATTTACAATATTGCTGAGGAATCAGCAAAGATACCTATTAACAGATGCACAAATAAAGGAATGTCTTCTGGCCTCTGCATGTGTGCTCACAGATGTCTAGACCTACTCATATGTCTGCACAAAACAAGCAAGCATACAAAACATCTTACCTACATATATACCCAAGAAAAAGTATATAACCTTTGTGTACCTCGACAGTTATAGTAAGGAAATTCCAAAATATTAGTTATATTATTCATATAAAATATAATTTTAACTTCCTTATTTTTACATATGTCAAAAGGATTAACTACTTAGTAGAAATGTTAACTTTCTTTTGGCTAATCTAAAGTGTTTAGTTTTATTTTTTCTCAAAAGTTTAAGGGGAATATATGTGACTGTGGGTGTTTGTTAAATATGTGCTAGTCCTACTATGCTGAGATACTTATGAATGAAAGATAACTCTCAAATATCAGAGATCTATTTTCCTACGCTTATGAGTAAAAGTAGTGATTATTTCAGTTCAAAGTTGTAATTAACATCAATGTTCAATACTATACTCACCATATTAATACAAGGAATACAACATGTGTACAAAATAATGAATTATTTTTTTGTTAAAATTAAAAAATGATTTATTTAAAGTGAAAAGACATTTCATTGTGGCATAATGTGGAAGAAAGTGAAACCACGGAAAATTTGAGTTGCAACAGTAAGTTTTACAAGTCTGAAGAGAAAAATCTGTATTTTTCTTTTTCTTTCTTTCTTTCTTTTTTTTTTTTTTTTTTTACATTGTGTCTTGAGCGGCCCCGGACTGGGCACGACCGCCTACCCCCCGGGCCACCCAGGACTGCTCTACCCCTTCGTTCTGGCCGCCGGGAGCAGCTGAGCTCGGGGCGGGCAAAGCTCGAGGGGACCTGTATTTTTCTTAGATTATATTTCTTGCATTCTCAGAATAAATTTTTTCTTGTGCTGATTTTCTAGCTTTTCTCTCTAAAAACATAATAAAGGTGCAGTGTCAAGCATTCAGAAAATAATGCTTACAGATTGTTAGATTTTCTATCTGGAAGCAGAAGACTTATTAATGCCTGGTGATAAACCACAGATTTATGCTTCCCTAAGAGCAACAATAATACATTTCCTACACATACCCTGGAATCTCTGCTGATGGAACTGTTACAGGATTTAGATGGTACTTGCTTACTAAGCTAGGGAAGAATCTACATCCACCCAGTGGCAGCTCTTTTCTCATTGAACTTGCTTAGAAGAGGAAACGAAGCTGAAGGAATGAGAACACACCCTCTTGCCACCATGCTATACTTCCTGTACTTATTTTAACATGAAACTCAATGGTAGGTTCTTCGGATCTTAGAACTAACTACACTTTTGTTGAAGAAAGAAAGCAACGAAGTACTTTTTTCATGCTGACTCTATATCAATAAGTTTTATTTAAATATATTATTATAAGACTAAACTTTTTTTTTTTTTTCATTTTTCGAGACAGGGTTTCTCTGTGTAGCTTTGCATCTTTCCTGGGACTCACTTGGTTTCCCAGGCTGGCCTCGAACTCACAGAGATCCGCCTGGCTCTGCCTCCCGAGTGCTGGGATTAAAGGCATGCACCACCACCGCCCGGCAAGACTAGACTTCTAGTTATTGTCATTGAAAACATTTGTATAGTATGTGAGAAATCCCTATAAAAATCTCCCAATCTGTCCAAATACCAATCCTTGGCTTACAGGGTTCCATCTAACCCTGGAGTGGAGAAATACTAAAAGTTTTACTAAAAAGGCATTTCTTTTTTCCTGGAACTCACATTGTAGACCAGGCTGGCCTCGAACTCACAGAGATCCGCCTGCCTCTGCCTCCCGAGTGCTGGGATTAAAGACGTGCGCCACCACCGCCCGGCTTAAAAAGGCATTTCTAAGATAAAAAAGGTAATTTAAGATGTACTCCTGAACTACTTATGTGACCCTCAGGCATGTTATGACTTAGGCCTTCTTAGTGATTGAATGTTTTTTGCTATATTTATGACAAGAAAATTTACTTTTATTATGTGTACTTGTTATGCATATATACAAAAATATGGATAAATGAAATTTAAGTACAATGAGAAAAAATTGTGAAATAGAATTTTTGGAGACTCCTTATGTTTTGTTAATTTTTTCTATGTGTGGTAGTAAAGAGCCAAAGTTACATTTCCCCTCAGGGTATTAACTGAATTCTAGTTAATTTACTTTTAAATTTCATTGCTCTTTTTATATTCTGAGTATTTAAAGTAAACTTTTTTTCATATTATTTGAACTGGCTTTATAATTCCATTTAAACTAAAAATGTGAAAAATTATACCTTGAGGAAAGCAGCTTATAAAAATTGTCAATCACTAAGAATAACAGCTGTTATTTTCTAGATAAATGCATAAGTATGTAACCATAGATAAGCTGCCTGAGGAGTTACCAGACACTCGGGTATGAATTGAGCTCTGCAGCATTATGAAGAATGTGTTTTTTTCTACAGTTTCCAGGTAGCTTGGTGTTGATACTTCAACTTGTATCACTTTAGGAGCACTGCTGAGTTAAAACCAGGCAGGCTTTTCATTCAGGCAGAGACTGAGACATGGAAATTGGTTGGCAGATAAAGTTCCAAATTAATCAATCCAGAGAAAATTAAAAAAAAAAATTGGGCTGGTTTATGCCTGAGGCATGAGGGTTTTGGAGCCTACAGGTTACAGGTCAGCTTTCTAGCAAGAACTGAGATGCTGTTAACTCAAACAGCAGCCCAGGGAATCTCAGGGCTCATTAGGCTGAGCAGTGATGTAATGACCATAAGAATCTCATACGGAGCCAGAGCCCTAGGGACAGGGATGTGTCTAATCCGCACAGCCACCATTTAACTAGAGATTGGCTTATAAGGAAGTTGCGAAGACACAGTCTTGGCAGCTGGGATGGTCATCTGAAGATTAGTGTTTCTTAGCCTGAGACTGCATTCTCCAGCAAAGGTGTGATGAATAGCAAGATGCCATATTCTTCTCATCAAATCCCATTGTCCCCATAAACAATGATGTAAGTTCATTGTACATGTTTATGCAAACTACACTCACTCCTTGGTCTCCTTTCTGCTTTAGATGCTCTTAAAATGATTTCTGTGTTTTACTTTTTTAATTTATATTCTTTGGTATTTATCATTTTGATCTCAGAAAACAATTTTTAGGGTCCATGGGATCCAGAAGAGGATGTTGTATCTCCTGGAGCTGGAGTTACAGATGGTTGTTAGCCACCATGTGAGTGTTGGGGAGGGAATGTTGTTCCTCTAGAAGAGAAAGTCAGTACTCTTAACTGTTGAGCCATCTCCCGGCCTTTAGATCTCTGTTTAGAAAGAAAGGTCAGAGACCAGCTGCCCACCTCTTAGTAAGTACCTGGACCATTTGAAGAGTTTCTTTTCTCCATGCAGCAGGGTTCTTCCCCAAACACACATTTGCTGTTAAAAGTTTTCACTCATTGATATATGTAAACATAAACACATTTAGCTGAGTTTTGAAAATTCTTGTTATTCCTAGGGTATTGGAGCATGAAATGACTGATAGGCAGGAATGGAATAACAAAGCTGAAATCTTTATCTTTATTTGCCTCAGTCCTGTAGAATTTAGGAAGGAAAACTTTGAAATCACATTTACTTTTAACTTATCCACAAATCATGGAAACCATGCATATTAAGGGGGAAGCATGATGCTTTGATATATGTGTGCATTGTGTAATGCAGATCAGGCTAATTCTAACCATTTTCTAGAACAATAATTTTTTTTTAGTGTGAAAATGTTCAACACACCTTCTAGCTTTATGAAGGAGTAGTGCATTTTGTTTATTGCATACCAGAACTTACTTTTATTTAATTAAAACTAGGGTACTAAACAATCAAATAAACACACACACACACACACACACACACACACATCTCCATTGACCTTTGACAGTCACCATTCTGTTTCAACTTTTATGAGATAAATCTTGTAGATTCCAAATGTGAGTAAGATCAGCAACATTTTCCTTGCCTGTCTTATTTCACTTATGTAATTTTCTCCAGTTCTACCTATGTTGTTGTAAAGGACGGAATTTTATCTTCTTTTAAATGCTGTGCTTTTGTGTATATGTCTTTATCCATTCATCAGCTGATGGAGTGTTAGATTGTTTTTACTCTCCACCTTTTATTAATGATGCTGCAGTGAACCTGAGAGAGCAGAAATCTCTCAGATCTTGATTTCACTTCTTTTAGATATATACTCAGTCAGGGAGAGTTACAGGATCATATGATAGTCTAATTTTTATTTTTTAGGAAGCTTTATTCTGTTCTCCATAATGGCTGTGTTTCTCTCATTCTTGGTGAGATAAAGTATGTTGTGGTGGAAAATGATTTTATTGGTAGGCATTCTTTCATGTTAAAGAGTGTAATATTGCTTGTATCCTTCATAGAACATTCAGAAGCTCATTTTCTTTCTGTGAGTAGAACTTTTAAGGAACATAGAAGCTGCAAGATATTTTTAGGAAACACATTGATTTTTATTAAATATTGAAAGTAAACTGGACATTGTTGGCTTTATGGTTTATAGTACCTGAAAGCATGGCATGTCTTGAATCAGCAAAAAAAAAAAAAAAAAAAAAAAAAAAAAAAAACCAAAAAAACACTATGAAAACCATAATCTAGTCCACATCTTAATAATAATTCAAATAACCAATAATAACTTGAGTAATTAAACACTTACAAAAGATATTATTTTATCTTTATTTAAGTATAAAAATTTGATGGCATTCTTGGCTGAATGTTAGTACAATAAAACTTAGAAACTATCTAAATATGATTAACATGGAAATTCCTTAAGATTAAATATTACTTTAAAAAGTATATCATTAACTAATGCTCATAATCATATATACTCTAATACATATATACATTCTTATTTAGTCTACCCTTATGATTTAATTTTAATCTTACCTACTTTAGTACAAGGTCATCTCTCTGTAGACCTGTACTTTTGAAATAAAAAACAATATATCACACTTTCCTTTTGGGATCAAACCTCACAGAAAATTCTTCAGTATAAAAATGTAAATTACAGTTTTTATTTTGCATGTGAACGTGTGTCTATGTGGGTGATGGTTATATGTGGCACAGTACACGTATAGAGGTCAGATGACAATTTCCTTCCACCATGTGGGTCCTGGGATTGATTCCAGCTCGTTGGACTTGGAAGCGACCATCTCATCAACCCATAAATGTGACTATATATGTATATATAACATATATATGTTAGAGATTTGTATGAACATGTTTATATATATAATATCAGCATATGTTATTTATTTTATATTTTCTTTATTAGATTTTTTTTCTAGTTTATACAGTATGGTGTTAGAAATTGTATTTATAATTATAATAAATCCTTGATTCCTCTTAACTAAACATTTTAGACTCCCCCCACAAAACACACAAAACTACAACATCAATAACAACAAAAAGGCCACCCAGGGGCTATTTGCTCAAGTAGCTTTCACTCTTGACACACCAAAGGAAGACCGAGGAATCCCGGGTGGCAGCACAGCTTTAGAGTCTGCACACATGAAAGCAAATATTTTTCCATCTTGTAGTTTTCCTGTTTTATTTTCTAGTTTGTTCTATAAAGTGAGGCCATCACATCCATGACTTTTTAAACTGGAGAGCTCTCTAGAGGGGAAGACAGTCACAGTGGCAGACGCGCATCCAAAGCTATGTCAGCCACAAATTCTCCCGTCATCTGCTTAGTATTGACATAATATTTTGGAGAAAGATTTCTTGTTATTAAAATTTTTTTCTCTTAGAAATATGGACACCTTTCTGCATGTTTTATATCATTTTTTTCACATCCAGTGTAAATTATTTTATTAAGCAAATTCTTTGAATTTCTCAAAAGAACTACATATCGAGTGGGTCAGTAGGAATAAGAAAATACAAATCTTGGGCCAGTGCGATCGCTAAGCGGGTGAAAGTGACAGCTGCCATGCCTGGGCTGTGTCACTGTGATCCACGTGGTAGAGAGTACAGACTTCCAAACATTGCCCTTTGACCTTCATATGTATTCCTTGTCAGACATATGCCCACACACAGTCATACACACACCCACACAAAATAGGTAAGTAATGTAACACTTTTTTAAAGTATGAAAGCCTATGTATCAAAAAAAGAAAATACAAGTCTTGCCTCATTTTGTATTTTCCCAGAACATTGTCTCTTCCAGACATAGATAGAGCTTCTATTCCTCTATCAAGGAATAATTCTATTGGCTAGGGGGCGGGGGTGAGGGGGGAGAATAAGGAGGATGAGAGGTGTGGAGGGGGGAGAATAATTATACTTTTGTACAATAAAGCAGTTCATTATTCATGCTTTCAGTTTAATGTTATTGAACGTCTGCTACATAGTGTACCTACAGATGAGCAAGAAGTACTTTTTCACAATTTTTCCATTTTTGTCTAATTGAATTAACTTAATCCAGTTTAATTTTTCTTACCCTAGGTTGCTTGATATCCTGGGCTTAAAGAAAAATGAAAACAACTCTGAGGTGTCACGATTTGTACTTCTGGGCCTGTCATCTTCCTGGGAGCTGCAGTTATTTCTCTTCTTAGCATTTTTATTGATTTATGTTGTTACTGTCCTGGGGAACCTTTTGATAGTGTTGGTGGTACAGGCTGATGCTCACCTGCTCCAGTCACCCATGTACTATTTCCTAAGCCATCTGTCTTTCATTGACCTATGCCTGAGCTGTGTTGCTGTCCCCAAAATGCTAGGAGATTTTCTACAGAAGGAAAAGACAATATCGTTTTCAGGATGCCTGGCCCAGATCTTCTTTCTTCACTTTCTGGGAGCCAGTGAGATGTTTCTGCTGACTGTAATGGCCTATGATAGGTATGTCGCCATATGCAACCCTCTACACTACCTGACTGTCATGAATAACCGTCTGCGTCTTCAGTTGGTGTTTGCCTGCTGGTGTGGAGGTTTCATCCACTCTATCACACAGGTCATAATTGTCATCCAGCTGCCTTTCTGTGGTCCCAATGAATTGGACAACTTCTACTGTGACGTCCCCCAGGTCATCAAGCTGGCCTGCATGGACACTTACTTGGTGGAGGTGCTGATGGTCTCTAACAGTGGCATATTGTCTCTTGTCTGCTTCTTGGTCCTGCTCTTTTCCTATGCTCTCATCCTGCTCACTCTGAGAACTCACCTCCATCGGGGCCAGAGCAAGGCATTGTCCACCTGTGCCTCTCACCTGACAGTGGTCAGCTTGATCTTTGTGCCCTGTGTATTCATCTATCTGAGGCCATTCTGTTCCTTCTCTGTGGATAAAGTGGTCTCTGTGTTTTACACAGTGATCACACCTATGCTGAACCCCCTCATCTACACACTCAGAAATGCAGATATGAAGCGAGCTCTAGAAAAGCTGAGAAGGAAGCAAGTGACATCCCACTGCCTTGTTAAAGGATGAGATGTATAAGGTGTTTTATAAAAAGTCATTTCTTAATGCTCTTACCTTAACCTGTGCATATGTAGAAGCCACTTTAGAGACTGGGTATCAAAGAAAAGACAGCATAAAAATTATAAAATATCACTTACAATAATAATTGTGAGACTTGAGTGGCTTTGTTGGGAGTTAATATGAGGGTGTGACTCAGGAGTATTTACTGGCTGAAGAATGATAAGCATTAATTACATGATGGGGCCAGAGAACACCTTGAAAGGTCAACTCTCTACCCTTTTGCCTCCAGCAAGTCTTCATTTCATTAATTTATTTTCCTACTTAACTTTGTTCAAGTGGCAAAAAATATTAATTTGCCTTTTATCTGCTCTTGCTAATGGTCCATAGTTGGTGTCTTTCAGTAGTCTTTTTCTAAGTAGTGTAAGTTTCTCTTGTCTGCTTTCCAGCAAAGACTAAAAACACTAAACTCCCTCTGCACTAGTGCTCAGAAGGGAATTGTGTTCTGCGCTGCCAAATCTTAAAAGCACAAGTCAGTTTGATGAAGGAAGTTTAAGTGTGAGAAGGTGGGAATGCCAGGATGATGGGATGTACTAGCACTCTGTCGTAGTGCTTTCCCTGGAAGTGACGTCCTGTCCTCATCCACACAGAGGGCAAGTTGATGAGGTTCAGCTACTACTAATGTTTCATTCTAAAGAAGAGATAGAAAAAGAAAATAGAGCTGGATTTTAAAGCACTTTCCTTACCTCCGAGATGCTCAAGTTATAAACGCTGGATCACAAGCACATTTTGAGTCATAGACAGTATTATTTAACTTTGTTTCTTAGAAATGATCTCAGGGCTATTAATTAACTTTCTCAATATTAATTATAAAAATCATAATCAACTGCATCAGTTAAATGCATTAAAGATAACCTCAGAAGCACCCAAACACATTCCTGTTCGATTAGGGAAAGAAAGCTAAGCACTTCCCTTGGGGGTAGTGAGTCCTTTGACCACACTTTTACCAAGAGTGAGTCCTATAGTTTGAGACTTCTGGCTTGTCCTTTGCCTGATCTGAACTAATTGCCTGGGTGTCTTTAACAGAGGACTTTACTCTGTATTTTTTTTTTTTTTTGGTTTTTCGAGACAGGGTTTCTCTGTGTAGCTTTGTGCCTTTCCTGGAACTCGCTCTGTAGCCCAGGCTGGCCTCGAACTTACAGAGATCCACCTGGCTCTGCCTCCCGAGTGCTGGGATTAAAGGCGTGTGTCACCACCGCCCGGCTACTCTGTATTTTTTAAACAACACAGAAAACATTATATGAGGAAGGAATGAGGGATACTTCACAAAAATCTTTCACAGAGTTTTACAAGTGAATGAGTTACAGACTCCAACCCCAAGTGACTCAGACAACAAGCAATATAGCAAACATACTGGTATCAAGAAATATCTGCATACAGCTTCAAACATTTATGGGAGGTATTTTTGTGTCAGGTTGCTTTTGACCTGTTGGCTGTTTTCAGAAAATTACCACCTCTCTCTCTCTCTCTCTCTCTCTCTCTCTCTCTCTCTCTCTCTCTCTGTCACACACACAGAGTCTATGAGAGAGAGAGAGAGGAGAGAGAGAGAGAGAGAGAGAGAGAGAGAGAGAGAGAGAGAGAGAGAGAGAGAGAGAGAGAGAGGCGAGGGAGAGGGAGAGGAAGAAAGAGGGAGGGAGAGGGAGAGAGAGCAGACATGAGCTGCTCTGCTCTGAGTCAGGGGCATGCAAAAATTCATAACTTAAGATTTAAGCAATGTGCCATCTTTAGTTAAAGCTGATTACATGAGAAATGCAAGGCAAGTAAGTTGATTGTCACACTGTTCTCTTAATGACAACAGGTTAAATGGACAGGCTGAGTACACAGTAGGAGAGAATGGTCTTAAACCCTCAGTGACTTCAAGGTGTATTGTGAACTGTGCTGTGAGGTCTAGGAAAATCCAGTCTCTTACAAGAGTAAGAGATATTTTCATAAAATGGATCACCACAATCAGCCAAGAAAACTACTAAGTTTAGACAGTAAAATTAATATTTTTTTCTCCTCAGAAAGATTTAGTCAAATGGCATGGAGGTATTACTTAATTTCTACAGCATCTGTTTAGAAGCGTCCACTCTAGGAATTCCCTACAAGTTTTCACTCAAAATTTCATCCAGATCTTTTAAAAGTTTGATAATTTATTATCAGTGTGTGTGTCCATACACAATCTGAGTCAGTGTATTTGCACAAGTGCCACCTGGTGCGTGTGGAAGTCACAGAGCGACTTTCAGGAGCTGCTTCTGTCCTTCCATGGTGAGTTCTGGGGACTGTACTCAGGTCATCTGTCTTGTGCAACTAGTGTTTTTACCCATGGAGCCATCTGGTGGGCACCGCCTATCTAGCTCTGAAATAAAGTTCCGTCCAGGACTTTTTGGATTATGGGAGGACATTTATTCTATTCACTAAATAATATAATGATAAACTTTTAGCAATATTTTTCTATTTTCCCACCTTTCACAATGTTATAGTCAATTTGTAAATGGAGACAAATATTTCCATAGTTTTATAAGCAAATAAATTACTTCATAAACTAGTTTAGTGGTTCTCTGTAGCGATATGAAGTATCATATGTTTCCCATTCCTTGAAACAAGGTGGAATCATTATGGAAATGACATGATTACTTATTAACTAGTTTCTCACTAAATTAAAAGGAGTTAGTATAGATTATTCTCCCTAATGATAATCTCTACCTGCTTTTTCAGTCCCTCAGGATGATGCATAAAAATTGCTGAGATTGTCTTCCTCTTGGCTGTCAGGTACAGAAAGGATCCTGCTAGGTCAAGGTCAGGAACTATGGCATGTCTGTAGACTAGAGAACTCTGGAGAGAGAGAAGGATAGGGAAGCAGGGTAAGATAGGGAGAGAGGAAAGGGGGAAAGAGAAGAGAATGCTAGTTCAAATCTTAGGTTCTGGAGAGGACATATAGCATACAGATCAAAATCACCTTTAGCTTCCCTATGCCGAGTCCTTTTTTTTTTTTTAGTGTAAATATCTTCATACAGACTACTTTTTTAACTAAAAAGATTTTTTGAATTTAATGTCTTAGGGTGATCAAAACTGCCATGTCAAACCTCACTGAAGAGGACATGCAGAGTTAACTATTCTGTCTGATATGACAGTTTCACTGTGGGTAAAATAGGCAACGGCAATTTTCAACAGTCCAAATTACTATCAAGAATGAAGATTTTTAAAGTTTTCATTTACCTTTCAATGTTTGTTTTTATTAATTCTGTGTTTAAAAATAGTTTAACGTGTATAGCAGTATTATTTTAGTTGAAAATTTGTTCTAGTTTTTACAAATAAAATGAAATATGGGCAAATCAATTTCCTCTCTGTGCTTCATTTATTTTACCAGTAGTTAAATATAGAGCATAAAATCAAGTGTTCTCAAAGACCCTCTGTGACTATATAGGTATGGGACTTGCATAAGTGCCAGTCTACTTTAAGTAGACTTGTTGAGGTAATTTAAACACAGAACTTTAAATGACTGGCTTTGAACTAGAAATATGGTTTACTTTCCTATGTTTGCATCACACATTTTCACACATTTGTCAAAAGTTGGTATACTATGTGAGTTAATTTTGGAATCCTCTATTTTATTCCACTGGCTTGCATGTTTGGTTTTGTGCCAATCCCATCCAGCTCTTCTATGTTTAAATGCCAACATTGTAACTCACAACGAAATAACTCACATCCTTAATTTCTGGTTCTGTACTATAAGTTTAATTTGATAAATTTTGGGCACAAATATGTTGTCACTGGAAATTTTATGCTCTGCTTATTAAAAGTATATAAAATTTAAATTTTTTTATGAGCAGCAGAAATTTTTTTTATTATTATAGAAGGTTTAAGACTGTTAAATGAAAAAGGAGCCATTTGGTGGATTTCTTCTCATCAGACCTCGCACACAAATCCACATGTCTCTTCCCTAAGTTTAAATGCTGGTGTTGCCAATCATTGGTCCTTGGGAAAGTTGCTTCTTTTCTTTGTATTTATGTCTTTCCATCTCTGAAGATGGGGTTATAGCCTGCCCTATGGATTGTTATGGGAATTTAGGGAGCTGCTATATGTAAAATGCTTCAGCTAATACTCAACACACAGTAAGTACAATTTAAATGTTTCTACTAACTTCAGGGATTTTAAATACTTACAATTTTGCCAATTTGTGATGACTGAGCACAACTTGGCTCTTCTGGTACACTACATAGACTATTCAAAACTAATAGAGACATGACACATAATCTGCAATTGAAGAAATTTGTACAATATGATGGCAAGTGATTTTGAAAAGTCAGTTCATTTTGTGAGATTTAGATTTACATGCTTATATACTTTTATACTTACACAGCCTATTATTTATATGATGTGATGTGTTTTGTGTATATTCTAGAATCAGAATACCACAATTCAAATTTGAGTTATTTCTCTGATCAATATATTATGAAACTTACCACATTTTTCCATATTTGTTGCTCTGATCTGTGAAACAGTGACTTAAAGAAAACTTGTAATGTTGTGGGCGTTAATGATAGAGTGCACACATGCATAATTTTAAAATAATAAAATAAATATTTAAAAAATTATTATGTATTAGTGCACATAGTAAATTGACTACTATTATTAGACTCTCTACACTGTAGTCAGGGAGATGAGATAGCTTATTATTACATGGATGAAGTCATGTGACAATTTCAATATTGTCTACTACTTATGCCTTTTGTTTTTATATAGCAGCTGAACAGATCGAATAAAAAATTCAATATAGAAAGATCCCACTACACAGATAGAATTATAAACATAAGGAGTTCACAAATACAAGGAAAATTTACATAGATTTTTTTTCATTTTTATTCTGAAATAGTAATTCCATTGTCTATCTTTTATAGTGGAAAGCACAGGAAGTAGATTTAGAGCAGACAGACAGCTTTCCTCAGAGCTGCGCAGTCGCCGAAGTGCTGACTTGCATCACTCCTCTCCCAGTGGTGCCAGGGAGGATGGAGAAGGACTGATGATTTAAGATGTTTCAGAGCCAGCCAGTGACAGTGCATGCCTTCAATCCAGCCCTTGGGAGGCAGAGGCAGGTGGATCTCTGTGAGTTTGAGGCCAGCCTGGTCTATAGAGTGAGTTCCAGACAGCCAGAGCTGTTACACAGAGAAAGCCTGTCTCCAAAAACAAAAACAAAAGATGTTTCAGAAAAATAATTTTTTACTTTGAGGAACTTTATTAGACCTTGTCTTATAATCCAACTCTTTCAATAATGTTCTTTGGCTGCTTATGCAATATCATTTTGTGCATACCTTAGACATTCCTATGATAAAATTTATAAAATGACATCAGGAATTTTTTTTAAAGACAGGGTCTCATGTACCCTAGGCTAATCTCAAACTTATTATGTAGCCAAGGATAATCTTGAATTCCTGATTCTCCTGTCTCTAACTAATGTGTCCTGGGATTACAGGCATATCCCTCTACAATTGTTTTGATATAGTGGTCAGATTGAATTCAGGTGTTAGGAAAGCAGTGTGTCAACTGATCTATATCCCCAGCCCATATTTATAAGGTTTTATAACAACCATCATATCCTAATTCTAGAGGATTCCATTACTCTAAAATAGAAAACCCTTAACGATTATTCCCTATTTTCTATTACCATTAGGCCTTGACTGTTCATTAATATTTCTATCTATATTTCTGCCTATTCTAGATATTTCATGTGAATGAAATGAAACATACACTCTTTAGTTTTAAATAGTATGTTTTTTATATCCTTTTTATGATCTGTAGTTGAGCATGCTGTATGTGCTTTGCGCTGCTGTCAGATGGAACGCTCTGTATGTGTTTATTAGATCCAATCTTTTGGCGTTGTAACACAGTATTATTATCTATGAAGTTCTTGTTTGAGAACAAGAAATTGAGTTACAAAAAAAAATCACAAAATAATTTTAAGTGAATTTACAATTTTGCATTGAGCCATATACATAGCTATCCTGGGTGCCACAGGTTGGGCACACCCATTGATACCGAAAATGTTATGTCTAGTTCTTACCTGCGGCTAGAAGGACACAGATAGCTGGGTTCTTTTTGAGCAAAGACTGAGAATTATAGGGGACTTAATAGTTTTAAATTTTTTTCTGCTCTTTCATTAAAATCTTTTCTATGTACTATTTGCCTGCTCTTAATGGCAAATGAAGGATGTTTTTTACATTCAGGTCAAGTTTAGGACTCAAACTACCCCAATATGTTTTATAAGCTTAAATTGTTTCTAAGCACTAAACCACTATACTTGCTTGTCTTTAGACACTGAAAATACTCATTAATTATCTGATCATTTTAAGCTAATTTAGAGGCTAGAAACAGTGTTTATCTCCTTTAACTATAATATTTTTATTTTATTCTTTGAGAATTTCATAGAATTATGCAATGTTTTTTGCTACTGGTATTGGAGGTCTTTTTTTTTTTTTTTAGACACACTCATCTTTATTAGCATACCATTGAAAATACTGTGAAGAAAATCCAATGAGGTGAGAAAATTGGGTGTGTCTGTGTTTTTATATATATTGTGCTGGCTGTGATATTCCATAAAATCCCAAGGGCTTCATTCTCTTCATTATTTTTTTTTTTGTCCATGAACATGAGACACCTTTATATTTTATAATTTTCAACACCTTTCCTTAATGCTTTCAAATTTTCTTTTTTTTTCTTTCTTTTACACCACCATTCAGTTCCACATAATAGCCACAGATTCCCCTGTTCTCCCCCTCTTGCCCCCCTCCCCATCCCCCCATCCCACCCCCCCATTCCCACCTCCTCCAGATCAAGGTCTCCCCCGAGGACCGGGATCGACCTGATAGACTCAGTCCAGGCAGGTCCAGTCCCCCCCTTCCCAGACCGAGCCAAGCGTCCCTGCATAAGTCCCAGGATTCGAACAGCCGACTCATGCGACGAGCCCAGGACCTGGCACCAACGCACAGCTGCCTCCCAAACAGATCAAGCCAAATGACTGTCTCACCCATTCAGAGGGCCTGATCCAGTTGGGGGCCCTTCAGCCTTTGGTTCATAGTTCATGTGCTTCCATTCATTTGGTTATTTGTCCCGGTACTTTATCCAACCTTGGCTTCAACAATTCTCTCTCATATAAACCCTCCTCTTTCTCACTAATTAGACTCCCAGTGCTCCACCAGGGGCCCAGCCGTGGATGTCTGCATCCAGATTCCTAAGTCCTTGGATGGGGTTTATGGTACAACTATCAGGGTGTTTGGCCATCTCATCACCAGAGTAGGTCAGTTCCTGCCGTCTCTCGACCGTTGCCAGCAGTCTTTTGTGGGGGTATCTTTGTGGATCTCCGTGGGCCTCCCTAGCTCTCTGCTTCCTCCCCTTCTCACCTTCTCATGTGGTCTTCATTTACCATGGTCTCCTATTCCTTGTTCTCCCTCTCTTTTCTTGATCCAGCTAGGATCTCCCACTCTCTTTCCCTCGACTGTCGCCCTTCATTGCTCCCACTCATGACCAGGCTGTTCATGTTGATCTCATCCATTTCTCCGTGTCTTTTTTGGGGTCCCGTTTTCCAGGTAGCCTGTCCAGTCATTCTTGTTCCACATCTAGTATCCTCCTATGAGTGAATACATACCATATTTGTCTTTCTTTATAAATTTACTTTCATTTTCTATGTGATTTATTTTTTTAGACAGCTCCATTACATGTTGATTATATCTAGTCTCTAGTATGTGATGTATTTTTTCCCTTATGAGTTTCAAAATTCTATTTTTATTTAATTTTATACAATATATTTTGATCATCTTCTTTCCCCTTCTCCAACTCCTTCCAAGTTTTTCCACCTCCTTAACCACTGAAATTTATGTTCTCTCTTTCTTCCTCTTACTCTCTCTAAAAAAAAAACCCAAAACACAAATACATTCACAGAAAGTTAAAACATGATAATGATAATAATAATAATAATAATAATAATAATAATAATAATAATTTCTCCAATATAGTGTTAGTGGATATATCAACCACATTTCAGGGCAGGCCCCAGGCCCAGGAGTAGTGTGTGTGTGTGTGTGTGTGTGTGTGTGTATGCACACGTACACTTTTTGTTTTGTTTTGAGTATTTATTTCTTTATTTTTGATAGTTTGATCATAATATGTTACTTTAATTGATCAGAGAATTCCAAGCTTTAGGTATCTCAATATATTATTTTCTTTTGATATTTGGTAAGTTTTCCAATACTGTTTAACTGAGCTTTCTTACTCATTATTTTCTCTATTTTGAAATTATTGAATTGTATATTATCAATTTGTGATGATAATCAATTGATATTTTAGCCTTTCTTAATTCTTTTCATTCTTTTTTCTTGTCTGATATAATTTTCTTATCTGAGATGATTTCAGATAAGCTATCTTCTCCTTCACTTAGTTTTTATTATTATTTATAGTTGTTTAAACCTCTAACGTATCTTTTAGTTCATTTATTATTTTCTTTAGTCTTAAAGTTTTCTAACTAGCTCCCTTTTATGCTTTTGACCTTTTTGTTGAGTTTCTAATTTGTTTATTCCCATTCTCTTGTAACTCATGAACATTTTTAGAATAATTATTTTGAATTAGCTGTCAGGGAATTCATATATATATATATATCATGCATACACACACACACACACACACACACACACACACACACACACACATATATATATATCACACCCACATACACACCCACACCCACACACCATATATACATATATATGATGTGTGTGTGTGTGTGTAATGTTTTGGTGTTGGCAACCAGAGAGTTATTTTATTTGGTGACAGGCGTCTAGGCTATGTGATAACCTTTGGTTGGTAATACTTCAGTGACAAAACCTACTGGATTCATGATTTAAGTGAGTAGGAGAGTGAGTGGATGGGGAGAGGAGGAGATATGCAAAAAGGTAGCTAACAATAATGATTTTGGAAAAACAATTTGGAAACTTACTATCTTGGAAGCTTCCTTGGATGTTATGAAAGTAACCAACTACTTTCTGATAATAGATTTAAGGTCCACACCACAAGATGAAATTCATGCTTGGTATTGTAAACCTGCCCAAGAATTTGTAGCTGGGTTATAATCCCTAGGGAAGAACCTATTACTATTATTTTGGTAGATGACGTATAAAACTACTTTCTTTTTTAATAGATGCTTTATTATACACACACACACACACATATACATATACATACCTTTTTTCTTTCTTCTTCCTTCTTTTTCTCAAGACAGGGTTTCTCTGTGTACCCATTGTGACTGTCCTAAAACTCACTTTGTACACCAGGCCTCGAACTTACAGAGTTCCCACTGCCTCTGCCTCCCGAGAACTGGGATTATAGGTATGCGCCACCACCGCCCAGTTAAAAATACTTTCTAAACCCTTGTTTTTATACTGAACTTTATGTTTTTTTCTCTTAAAAAAAAGAAAAAGAAACCACAAAACAAACACACACAAAGAAAGTCAAAGCAACAAAGAAGAGGAGGAGGAAGAGGATGATGATGATGAAATCAGTAAAAACAAACAAACAATACCCCCACAATTTTTTTCTATAATGTTACAGGGTATATCAACCTATCTTCAGGGCAGGGCCCATGACCAGGAGTAATTGGCCAACATGAACATACTCCATGGTTTTATCCGTAGATAAGTTCAGTTCTGATCTCTTATTAGAGAAAATTCCTTTTGTAATAAATGGTGATTAGCACAGAAAGGTACAACTGATCAGAGTATAAAGGGTAGTAGAGTGTGGAGAGGGCATCTAAACCCCACACCTTCTCCAAAGGTTTAGAAATCATTGCAGATGAAGGAGAAGAAATATTATTGGGTGGATAAAAGAAGTTAGAGAGGAAGGAGTAGGGATGGATTTGATCAAAACAAATTTTGCACATGTATGAAATTCTCAAACAATAAAAATCTACTGGGTTTATTTATGGAATTACTGTTACACTCTACGGGAATAATTACTTTTCTTATTAATGTTGATCAAAATATTGTGAATGATAGCATTCTAAAATACACATACAAGCAGAATGGATGCTTGATCTATCATATTTATTGTTCAAACTTTATATAAATAGCCAATACAATAAGATGAAAGGTAACTTTTTTATTAAATTTTAAAATTAAATTAAGACTATATATATGTATATCTGTGTTTTGAAAGCAAGTCCCATTCTATAGCTTAGATTTGTCTAGAGCTACTTAGCCCTGACTGGACTCAAGCTTGCTGTAATCGTCCAGCCTTAGCATCTCTGGTACTGGGTGGAAATGAGCGACTGAGCTTGTCAAGCTTATACTGTCGTGTGGAACATTTGTAAATTTATTGTCTTCTGTCAAATGTATCTCTTACTATTTTTTGTTCTTAATTTCATCAATCTCATACTGATTACTTTATCTTAATTCAACTTCAACTAAGTAATACTGTGAGAATAATTTACAAAAGAGTCAGATTAAGATCAGTTTGACAGAATAAAATTGAGTTAGAACCCAATGTTTCTATCACAGAACATTTAATTTGTTAAACATAACTCTGTAAGAGAGTCATTAAATTAGTGTGATGCTGTGGCAATTGAGATTACACACATAGTAAATACAATTTAATCAGATATTCACTTAATACTTTTTATGTGTGCATATATAAATATATGTATGTAATATACACAGTACATTTTTCTGCATCATCAGCTTGTTGAGGGGTGTGGATTAGCTCAACAACCTCTGCTCTTCTATAACTACCCATTTATCTCTGAATCCACAGCCTCTATGTGTAGAATGGAAATTTTCAGTGCAAACCCAGTATTTTTATGTGACAGATGCAGACACCTATTGTAGTTTCACAGACAGTTGAGAATTGTAGTTCAATTTCTTGACTATCCTTATTTTGCTAATCATTGTATTCCTTGTGCCTACAATGATATCTGAGATGTAGATAATTACTGTACATAAGTAGAAACATTGAATAAAGTTAGTGATACAGTTTATATTAAGGATTTAGTACACATGATTTCATCAAAACCATGGGTAAAGGCTATTAAGGTAACCCAGTGGGTAAAGACACTTGCTGCACACTCCTGGACCTACATGGTGGAAGGAGAGAACTCCTGTAAGTTGTATTCTGACTTCTGTGTGCTGTGCATGCATGTGCACATACACATAAATAAATAAATAAAGCACAACAAAATATTAAAAAAACATAATTTTAAATGATTTATGCAGTCTTAAGATTGTACTCGGACATATTTCCATTTTCCCAAGTACTCAACACCTTCAGGTGAAGAAGTCTTTTGACACAGAGAAATTAGAAAGATTATCATAAGGCTAGAGGGATGCCTCGGCTGTGAAAGGCTAGGCTCACAACCAAAAATGTAAGAAAGATTATCATATGTATTGTTCAGTGCCACCCAAACCCTGGGAAATTAGCCACTTATTTGTTCTGTGAGGAAAAATGTATTTCTATTCTCAACGATGAACCATCCACCAACTTTTAAATGACTCCCTTGGTGCTTTCTTCCACTTTGGCTATCTCTAGACCCCAGAGAATTGATTTTCAGAGTTACATCCCATGATGTTAGTTAGCATATAGTCACATCAGGACAAGAGCTGATAAATACCAGAATATAGACAATACAGCCTCTCTGTGGGTATGAGGAGAGGAATCTCCTACCTGCTGTTTGTAGGCTCTGATCATATCCAGGCTGGCAAAATAGTTGGTAGGTGGAACATACTGATACAATATTTATATAAATCATTTTAATTTTTAGACAGCATGAATATATTGATAGAAATAACTTTTAAAATTCTGTTAGAACAGAATTATGAAGCAGAAAACCTAAAGAAAGTATCTAGCATAAAGAAGTGGTGTCTGTGATGTTGTATCTGAAGGTATTGGAATCAGTAACACTAGTAACTTAAATGTAAATGAGAAAAAAGTCAAAGATATTTGCTTGAACCAATGTTGGTAGTACAGGTATTTTAAAATGAAAATTCTAGAATATAAATCAAATTAGGAGAGACTAAATGAGTTAGCAAACAGGTTTGTAAATATTTGCAATTTTTTCTCAAACTCATTCATTCACCAATTTAAGAAATCCTCTTAATTATCTACCCCTTCACAAAGTAAAAACCCTGAGCAACCCTGTGTCCAAGGAATTATGCCAAGCTCCAGCTAGACATGGACATGCTCTCTGGCTGAAAGGGACCAAGTTTCCATTATATTTTTGCCAGAATAAAAGTTGGAATACTATAATGTAATTAGTTAAAATCTTATTGAAGATGTGGGGAGATTGTTGCTATCAGAGTCCAGTTAATATCTCTATGGAGCTTTCTATAAATGATTCATGCCAAAATTCAGACATTTAGAAAGAAAGCTTTCTGACTGACGCTGAGGGATTGAACAATAATGAATGATTAGCTGTCACATATGGCTATGGGTTCAGAAACCGGGAAGTTCTGGTGTACACAAGTCAGATGCCCTCAATTTGCTTTCTAAGCTGCTTTTCAGACTGTCAATTTTCAGATACAAGGGTAGTATTTCAATACAGAGAAATATAAACAGGTATCAAATGGTAGTATTTCAGAAATCATAGGAGTGGATGATGGTTTCCATGTTGAACTTTACTTTGAAAGGGGATATAAATACACAAAAGCACACACGCATACACACACATTTGAATATGTATATATGTATATGAATATATATGTGTGTTTATCAACAACAATAATAAAAGAAGTTATCAGCTTGAGTAGTGGGTAGCAGGGGAGGATTTTGAAGGAGGGTAGCTATGAGGGGCTGGAGAGAGGAAAGGGAAGGAGAAAAAGCAACCCTGAGCAAGGGTTGGAAATGATGTACTTCTATTTCAGTTAAAACATATTCAAATTAGCCTTCTCCAACAGAATCTTCCTGGTTATATTAACCACACTGGGGTAGACTCAATGCCGAGCGGTAGATGGCCAACACAAAACAAACTCAATGATACTTTTGTATTCTTTTTGGTCTCATATTGCTTTGCTTGGGCATTTTTTTTTACCTTGCTGGTCTTTTGTGTGTATATTAGGGTTTCTGATTTTGTTTTTTATGTGTATGCTTGTGTGTATTTCTTGTGGTTTTTTTTTGAATTATGACTTAGACTTATTTGCCTGTTGTTTTTCTAAAGAGAGAGAAGAAAGATGTGGAGTTGGATGGGTGGGGGAAGTAGGGAGGATCTGAGAGGAGATGAGTGAGGGGAAAATATGATCAGAATATATTGTATGAAAAATATTTTCAATAAAAGTAAATAAAAAATTAAAAGATAAATATGTATGAAATTTTCAAAGATTAAATATTGCTGAAAATTGAAATAAAAAGAAAGGGGAATGATAGCAAAAATTTGTTTCAGTTATGTACTAGTATTTTAAAAATTATTTTATCTTATTTTAATATATTATATATAATATGACATATATGCTATATATGCTATATATTTTATATATGCTATATATGCTATATATATAATGTCTGTATGGGGTTATATGCACATGAGTGCAGGTGCCCATGGAGGCCAAAGAAGCTGGCGTTGTATGAGGATGCGGTGAGCTGCCAGTTGTGAGTGTTGGGAACCAATCTAGAATCCTCTGCAAGGGCAGTAAGTGCTCTTAACTGCTGAGCTGTTCTTCAGCCCCTCTTGCTGGGTATTTTAAAAATTTACATGCATGCATTCATTATTCTGGTAATAATGCCTCAAAGGTAGGTATGATTATTATCCCATTCTACAGAGGGACTCACTCTGACAGAGACAGATAAATGAATAACCAAAGGTTACACACCTAATGGCTGTGTTGTGGTTAGAATAAAGACACAGGTCTCCATATGTACAATGATTTTCTAATTTTATTCTTCTATTTGTATATTTGTGTATGTGTAGGTTTGAGATACATGTCAGATTAAAAGCAGAAATTCTCTTATCTTTCTTCTTATGCTTTCTTCCTACCAAGTGTGCTATGTATATATACACCAAGCAAATTTTGCATGTTAATATTTTCTGCTACTGGTTTATTTATAATATTTATGGTTCCCAAGTCTTCACAGACCCCTCTATATAGTGAATGTGCTTTTGCAACTCTCTCCCAATGTGTCACATAATACCATAGGCAAGCTCAGCATTCTAAGAGCAGGAAAATCAGTTTGACTTCTTTAGGTGTTGTGCGTATTGACAGTGGTGAGCACACCATTACTTGTCCATATGGTCACTTTAACCTAATAATTCTTAATTTACCATTCCAGATTTTACTCTCACTGAGATTTTATTTTCATAGAACATTAAATTTTAGACAAAAAAATTTCCTTAAAAGTCTATTAAAATCTTAGCCTGGTGGTGGTGGTGCACGCATTTAATCCCAGCACTTGGGAGGCAGAGGCTGGCTGATTGCTGAGTTCAAGGTCAGCCTGGTCTATAGAATGAGTTCCAGGACAGTCAGGGCTACACAGAGAAACCCTATCTCACAAAACCAAAAAAAAAATTTGTTAAATTTATTTATATTGACAGTGAGAAATTGTTGACAGTTGACTGACTAATATTCTCAACCTTCAAGATTTTGTTAGCTGTGCCCTACTGTGACTCCACGTATTTCAATTATTGCTCAAGACTCTGTCCCCTAAACTAGAGAACTGAGGAACCCCTGTACATTAACCCACAGTTCTTTAAACTTATTTACTTGCAAAGCTTTTGAAACATTAAAAGTACATACTGTGATGTATATGTATCTGCAGGTGATATTTAGACATTGATTAGAACTATAAAGACCGAATAAAGTCTCTAAATAATGATTTCCCCTGATTCTTCACCCCACTGTTTTAAATGTATTATGTTATTATGTATTTTAGCATCTATCAGTCTCTGAGAACAATTTTCTGTCTCTATATATCTCTGCCTTCCTAATGTACTTACCAATGTTATTCCTGCCCGCTGACTTCACCCCTTTGAGAGTTATTACATCACACTACATGCTTTCATCATTGTCCCTGTGACCAGCAGGTTTGAAAGGATAACATGCCTTCTGTCCTCTGGAGAGGCTTTTTCAGGAAAAAAAAAAACACTGGAAAGGAGCTGTTAATATTTTATCTCTTTGAAACACTTTAACCTACTTATTGGCAGGTGTGTAACCTATAATAATGTAATGTTATTTTCAGAAAAAAAGGGATTTGTAGATTTCTTTTCCTGCATTACTACAGCATTTCATTTCCCTTCTTTCTTTTTGTTCATTTTCCTAGTCTCAGTTTTGGCCACCATAGACTCCTCATATTCCATGCAAGCAACATGAATAGGGTTTACATTGTTAGCAAGACAAATTTCTACACAAACTCTTATTTTTCCCCAAAGTATTGGTTCCCTTAAGGAGGTCTCACAGTTCACTCACCTGTGGGGAAGGACTTTGTGTCCCTAGTTGTCTTCATAGGCATCCTCTAGATACTACATCCCTGAAGATTAAATAAAGAATAGACATTTGCCAAGTGTTTTCAAGAAGAGTGGGCTTTATCTAGAAATTTGGGGATCAAAGATAAGTGGATACAAGATGGAGAAAAAAACTCAACTTTTCTAGTTTTTTTGGAAGTAAATACTAGAATAATTACATGGCAGTCCAAGGAAAATGCCCTGACTCATTTAAGCATGATTTATCTCCTACAAAAATTGCTCACAAACATTATGATTCCTGGCTATGGATTTTTACTGGCACAGTGCCCATTCTTTCTTAGACTGTGGCAGAGCATGAATATATTTTATGGCAAGATCCAGGTCAATTGTATTAAGGTCTCAGTAAGCCGCCAAATGAGCCCTGTTTTACACACAGAAGATACATTTTGTAAAATTACTGTTATGATATCAATGTCTAATTAGCTTTGGTAGTGTAGCAATAGTAACGCTGAATCCACTTTAAATCCTGCCAGTTGTGTCTCCTAAATATTTTCTAAATAAGATATTCACTGTTCTAAATAGCTGTTGCTGTCTTCCATTTAGCAGCCCACGTTTCCCTGAAGTGTTTTCCCATTCTTTCTGTCACACAGCACCTGGAGTGACAGTCCTAAAATTTAAACGTATTAAGCAATCTCCTAGAGTTTATTATGAAATACATGAGAAGCAATTAAAACTTAATTTTATTATTGCAAGCTGCATGACTTATTCTCGGTTATATTGTTTTGCTTGTGTCAATTTTTTTGCATGTGTATGAATGTATGATATGCATGGTGTGCATTTGTATCCATGTTTATGTATGCCAGGGTGCACATGTGTGTGCAGATATGTGCATGTGGAGGTGTGAAGCTGGCAATAGATATCCTACTTGATCACTCTTCACCTTTTAAAAATTAGCTTTACATTTGTTTATTTTGTGTGTGCATCTTTTTGTCTTCTGTCTGTCTCTCTCTGTTTCTGTCTCTCTCACTGTGTGTGTGTGCATGTGTGTGTGCGCGCACACACATGTGCTATGACTTGCTTCCTGTGAAGGTCAGAGGACAACTTGAAGAAATTGTCTCTCTCATTCCATCAACTGTATTTTGATGATTAAACTCAGATTGTCAGTCTTGGTGACAAGTGCCTTTTCCCATGGTGCATACCACTAGCCAACTGCTTTATTTATTGTGGTATGGTCTCTTGCTGAATCTTCCCATCTCTACCTCCCGAGTGATGGAATTACAGGTACCGCTACCGCTTCTGCTTGTTTTTCATGTGAGTTCTGTGGATCTGAACTCCTGACTTTCCAAGTGTGTAGTAAGTGCTTTATCTACAGAGCCAACTCCTCAGCTCCAAGTTTGATCATTTACAGTTATTCTGTTTCTTATTTGATGGAGAGTACAGAGCAGGCCACAGGAGAAATTAGATGACATACAAACCATCAGAAGTGCATTGTGATTCCCATGAAAATGCTAAAAAGTGTAGCATCTTGTAACAGTGTTTACTTCTTTGAGATATTCTTTTCTTTTCCTCATTGAGAGAGAAGTCATTTGATTAGGAACTACTAAATTCACCATTTTCATCTGCTTTCCTAAGAGCAGAATATCCACAGTAGGATGCGCGGGATGCTCTTTGTGGAGGTCTTCTTGATGGTCAGAAACTCTAGGTTCACGCAGTAACTACAAATGAGCACAGTGTGATATTATTATTACATGCTTGCTGTGTCAATACTAGAAAGGTCGTGGGCTGCCCTTAAAAGAGAAACCACCACTGTGTTGAATCTCCTGAAATATGTCATTGGGGGTTAACATGTGTTAAGATGGCTTAGTGTTGAAAGCTGGAATAGTACTTTTCTTTTGATTGAAATTGTTCTAAGCTGAACTCAAATTTCTCTGTTGCAGTAAGTGTGATTGATTTGTAACTCACTGAGGCTGACACTGGGTTTCCCATGAATGGAGACAGGTACATTTTGTCTAAACAGTATCACACGCTTGAGTTTTCTGAATATTTTTGGTTTTTCTGGAAAGCTCTGGCCTTTCTTCCTGTACCCACCTGTTATCTTTCTTTTTAAAACAGAGATGCTGTATCATTGAAAGTCACACACTGCTTACTGTCATTATGCATAAGATGACTTAGTAGGCCCCATGGAAGAAACATCAGATTTCTTTAATTAACAATGTATGCAGTGTCTATAAGAATCAGTCACATCCGCTTGGTTTGATAAAACTCTAACTTGTGTTTTATACTTACTTTCATCTAAGCAAAACAGAAGGAATACAATACTATGTAGCACACTAGGAAACACAAGTAACACCCTAGTTGCAGCTGGCTGTTGATGATGAGGAAGAGAAAGCATATTTAGAAAGCAAACATCTCATCTTCCCTCTCTTTGTTGCTGTTGATTGGCTCTTGCTCTATAGCACACGTTGACCTTTAATGTTCTATGTAACACAGTCTTCCTTCAGACGTGTGATATTTCTGCCTCAGTCTCCCAAGCTTGGCTCACAAGCACATGCTACCACACTTTGGCTTGACTGTTTTCTTCTTATTTGATAGGTTTTCTTTCTCAGTAGTGCTGCACTTAATATTGAGTCTTAAGCAGAAGTTTGGGGATGATTTTCTTCTTACTTCCTCTTGGAAATGGCAGAACTAACCAGTATGATCCTGTGCTACGATGGCAAGCATACCTGTTTCTCAGGTGACTGGCCCTTCTTCCTACCCTTTCTGAAGGTCAGCTTCATAGTGGAGGTAGTGATGAGCAAAGAGGATTTGATTGCAGGCAGAGGACTTTCTTTTTATTTAATTTTTCCCCACATTATATATTTTGATCATGTTTTTTTTCTCTCCTCTCCCAACACCTTCCAGAGGTGAGGGAGCTCCCCTCTCTATCCACCCAACTTCACTGGGTATACTAACTACACTTCAGTCATGCTCTATGCCCAGAAGTAGTTGGCCAATACAAATGGACTTTAAGTTTGTTTGTTTGTTTTTTCCATGGGTTTGTTTCATCTTGTTTTGTTTGGGTGTTTTTTGGTATTTTTGTTTGTTTTAATTGTCATTTTCTTTCTTTTTGAGAGGAGGGGGAGAGAGAGTATTTTCACATGCACAGCCTGCATCACTGTTTTTTTTTTTTTCTGTTTACCTCTCACCAAGGCTTAAGCAGTAAAATTTTGGTTATTCATTCACTGCATATAAAATCATGGGAGTTATTTTTATACAATTTAAAGTACTGGAAGCTGGGGAGAAAGCTCAGTGGTGCTTGGTGCTCTATAAGAGGACACACACACACACACACACACACACACAAACACACACCCTTGTAATTAAAAATGATAAAATAAGCTAAAAGCCACAAAATACTGAAAGATCAGTGAACTTAATACTAGGATACAAGCTTAGTTTTCCAAAATGATCTAGAGAGAAGAGGCTGCATTTCCAATTGTCAGTCTAAATATTGGATAATTCTAAAAGTCAGCACACATATTGTTTACTAAACTGAGTACTATTTTTTTTTTTTTTTTGAGACAGGGTTTCTCTGTGTAGCTTTGCGCCTTTCCTGGGACTCACTTGGTAGCCCAGGCTGGCCTTGAACTCACAGAGATCCGCCTGCCTCTGCCTTCTGAGTGCTGGGATTAAAGGTGGGTGCCACCACTGCCCAGCTAAACTGAGTATTTAAAGGAAGGGTAGATATTTGAAGAAAAGATTGCCAATGAGTTTTGTAAAAAATAGAATTTTACAAGATTAAGAAGTTGATTTGGCTTTCAAGTATTTGACACTGTCCTGAAGTAGGTTTTTCAGTGTGTGACATATTTCATATGGTTTCAGTAATGCGTCATTTATGAGATCATCATTTACTTTCTGTATCTTGTTTTTTTAAAATATGAAATGAGGAAAGCAAAGATATAATACCATCTCTTTAAGTTTTTATTTTTACGTGTGTGGATGTTTTGCTTGCCTATGTGTCTGTCCTCCCCACGCACACCTGGTGCCATGAAGACCAGAAAAGAAGGCTGGGTACTCTGGGACTAAAATTACAGATTAATATTAGCTGCTGTGTGTGTGGTGAGAACTGAACTGAGGTTTTTCTGCAAGAGCACTGAGCCATCTTCCAGCCCCCCATAATGCGATCTCTTAATGATAAGAATATATTAAAACTTTGATAAAATTCTAATTAAATATTATTTGGAGTCATTACATTTCCTTTGATTTTCCATAGCTACAATGAAGAATTATTTGAAGAAATGGAGCCGGTAAATGACACCACCGTGACAGAATTTGTTCTCACTGGTCTATCTCAGACTCGAGAAGTGCAGCTAGTCTTGTTTGTTATATTTTTATCCTTCTATTTATTTATACTTCCAGTGAATATCCTTATTATCTGTACCATCAGGCTTGATCCCCATCTGAGTTCTCCCATGTATTTCCTGCTGGCTAATCTCGCCTTTCTTGATATTTGGTACTCCTCTATCACGGCACCTAAGATGCTGGTAGACTTCTTTGCGGAAAGGAAGATCATTTCCTTTGGTGGGTGCATTGCTCAGCTCTTCTTTCTGCACTTTGTTGGGGCCTCGGAGATGTTCCTGCTCACGGTGATGGCCTTTGACCGCTACGCTGCCATCTGCCGCCCTCTCCACTACGCTACCATCATGAACCGACGTCTCTGTTGTGTCTTAGTGGCTCTCTCCTGGACAGGGGGCTTCGTCCATTCTATAATACAGGTGGCCCTCATTGTTAGACTCCCGTTTTGTGGGCCCAATGAATTAGACAATTATTTTTGTGACATCACACAAGTTGTACGGATTGCCTGTGCCAATACTTTCCCTGAGGAGTTGGTGATGATCTTTAGCAGTGGCCTGATTTCTGTCGTGTGCTTCATTGCTCTGTTAATGTCTTATGCCTTCCTTCTGGCCATGCTCAAGAAACACTCAAGTTCAGGTGAGAGCACCAGCAGGGCCGTATCCACCTGCTATTCCCACATCACCATAGTAGTGCTAATGTTTGGACCATCCATCTACATTTATGCTCGCCCATTTGACTCATTCTCTCTAGATAAAGTGGTATCTGTGTTTCATACTGTGATATTCCCTTTACTCAACCCCATCATCTACACATTGCGAAACAAGGAAGTAAAGGGAGCCATGAAGAAGTTGGTGAATAGATATATTTTTTGTAAAGAAAAGTGAAAAATAAATGATATATTTTACATTCTGTGAAAGTAGGAAGTGGTGGTAATGTTGCTTTCACTTCTTCTTATTTGAATTCTAAGATTTATTTATTTTTATTTAGAATGTATAAATGTTTTGTTTGCATCTATGTATGTGCACCATATGCATGTCTAGTGTCCACAGAAGTCAGAAGCAGGCTTTGGATCCCTTGGAACTAGAGTTATAGAGGATTGTAAACCAGTATGTAGGTTCTGGGAACAAAATCTGGGTCCTCTGTAAGAGCAGCAGGTGTCCTCAACCACTGAGCCCCTTATCTGATTTTTTAAACTCATCAGTTTCCTACATTTCCTTTTAAGATAAAACACAAATGTATTAAAATGGAAACAAATTTACATATACATCCTGAAGTATCAAGCAGACCATTATCAGAATTTAGATGTAATAAGGGTCTTCAAAAACACACATTTTTTTAATTGTTCATAAGTAACTACTCTAGAGCAGGTCTGTGAGGAAAATGCATGTTGTGAAATAATAAAATAAATATAACTTTGTAGATATGTTCATTACACTTGAAGAAATGGCCAGCATGTAAACATAATTTCATGTCACCAAATTAAGTATTGCTGTTGTATTTCATTCTTGGTCCAGTAGAAGTTTTCAGCAAAGTATCTTTCTGAGCCTGGAAAACATTCTTTGTTTTGCCTTTTATTTCCAACTCTACCAAATGAGAAAGAAATTGAGAATTCTGTTCTATAAGGCACCTCAACTCCTATTTCAGGCAGCATGCACTGAACAGCATTACTGACAAATCTCAAGCTTTTTACCAATTATGGAAACAATATTTATGCATTCAGAACACAATGTATTTTGTTATAAGATTTTTCCTATTTCAAATGTATTCTCCAGTCAACTCACAGGTTTTATAGCCTACATGATAACCTTCAGAGTGAAGCCAGGCCTGAAGGTAAAGGACTCTAGGCTGACTTGGATCAGTAGACAAACAGCTGCACGCTTTAGACACAAACCATATTTCTCCTTCTTCGCTTCTGTTTGTTTCCCATGCTTGCTGATTTCCTGTGTCATATTCAATAAATTGAGCATTACAATTAACGTTTAAAATTTGCACTATGATTTAGTTTTTTCCCATTAAATGTTTTGTAGTTTATATAGATGATACTTACTTAGGTATGATGTACTCTGTGGACTAATAAATTGTTTAGTAGGGGTTAATTTCTTATTCTCTGATGCTTAGAACTCAATTAATGACTATATTTAAGAATATAAAAGGTAAGTATAAATACATGAATGATGAAAAATAATCCCAGAGATAATATTTATTTATTATGATCACTTATTTACAGAGATGCATTTCTTATTTAGGAGATAATTCATGCCTAAACCAGTGTATTGCAAGTACACAGGATCTCCATGGCATATAATGTTGACTGTTTGATTTGAACTTTTTTTTCTTACATTGACCTTCTTCCATTTTCTGTGCTCAACATAGTTTCTCTTCTAGGAACACAATGACAGAGTGGAGTTCTGATTCCTGAATATTGAGTTGACTCCTCATCACCTGGAAATGAATATAGCAGTGGGCTTCTATAAGTTTTGAAACAATCTAAAAGTGTGAAAATACAAAAGATATATAAGTACATAATAAATAATGAATTATCTTTACACATTTTATATCATTTTATTGTCTTTCTTTATGATCAGAAGCAGCTAATATAGGGTCAGAAGTTGTTTTTGTCTTTATAACTTATGCTTGTGTAGTTATTAATAACTTCTATAGTTATTATTAATATTATTTGAAAAGAGACCATTCACTGTTGTGGTTTTTAAATATCACTATAAGAATATTTGCTGCACATATTGAAGCTTGTAATGTAAAGGCAAAGAGGTAGTAGCAGGATAATTGTTTACTTAGAAAAATTATCTGAAGCTAAAAGTTAATATTGACAGGAAAAGGGGAACCTTTGTCAAACTACTGATTCATGACCTAGCCTGACTCATGGAAGAAATAATTAGAATAAAGATTAGGTAGAGCATTTTCCATTCCCACCAGTCAGTGAGTGGAGATGATTTTTAATAGATCTGACAAAAATCCTTAAGTTTATTTTCCAAATAAACATTATGCTTCTCCTGCTTTCAGTCACGAAAAAAGTTCATTAGAAGTTCAAAATGTGTGACCACATGAATATGACATAGTGGCCTGTCCCACTGAATTACTTGTTCCCAAATGCCAATATTGCTAACACTGAGAACTAACTTAGATAATGAACAGTGGCAGGAGAGACATGTATTACCGACACCACGCATTACCCTGGGATAACCAGTGCCACAGCGCCATCTTTCAGTAATCCAGCACCATCACCAGCAAAGTCCCAAATTTGCCGAAAGTCTTTTCCCCATGTAAAGTATTATTATGCATTTCCTCCTGGTTAAGGTAAACTATCCTTTATGGTTTTTTTTTTTTGCCCTTTTTATTCTTCCTGTCTCTGTTACTCTATTTTCCCCTTCAGAGTTTGTTATTGAAGTTCTATTTTCACAACAAGAAATATATAGACTTAGCAACTTACTCCCCTTAGCCAAAGACTGAAGTTGTATTTAATTAGATTGATTTGTGTGAAACTTTACAACCTTGATTTGATTCATCTCATATAATTTTTGCTAACCTCAATAGCATCCAGATGGACTTTACTAGATCTAATAGAAGTCCCTAGCTGTACTTTACATTTCTCCTGCTTGTAATTACTAAAAAAAAAAAAAACAAAAACTCATTAGGCTTGCAAAATATGTGATTGTATGAATAATGACACAAAATGCCATGTGCAATATTTTGAAGAAAACATATCCCAGAGATCCATAGCTTTCTTTAATAAAACATAAAGTTCATCCAGCTCTATTAAATCTAGGTTATTTGACCTACCATGCCTTGTTTTGTAATTTAATCAACCATTTCTATGTAAATGGGTGGGGAATGAAGTAAAAAACTATTTGCAGAAATAAGTGTGACTTTCAGATTTTATACCAAAATTTTTTATTTAATTTACTTAAATCTTTATTTTATTTTATTATTTGTTTAAACAATATTGAAGAGTTTCCAACTGTGTGATGAAAGTCTAGGAAGTTGTTTTCAAGAACTCTTTTCAAGAAATTACCAGGGAACAACTAACAATGTAAAGTATAAGAAGCTAGAATGAAAGACTGATATTATGTATTAATATTTCATAATTCATAAAATGTTAGTTTTATTAAGATATGTTTGTGTTCGCTATATCTTGATAATCAACTAAAAATCAAGAGCTGGTCACACCTGTGAAGGATTTTTCTTGATTAGATCATTTGAGGTCAGGAGACTCATCTCAAATATTTTGGTGGGAGCCCACATAAAAGGATTTAAAAGAAGGAAGTGTTTTCTTACCTCCTTACTCTCTCTTGAATTGGCAAGTTCATCTGTCCTGTTGCTGAGGCATTCCTTCATTGGTATTAAAATATTTCATCAGGATTCTAATAGACTGAAGACCAGCAGCACCAGAATGGTACTGCTGAGACACTTAGTCTTATAGATTGAAAAATGCAAAAGCAAAAGCAAAAAAAAAAAAAAAACATTGGCTTTTCCATTGGGAGACATCTGTTGTTGGACTACTCTCATAAGCCACTCCAATAAACCCACTTTTTTTTTTCTTGAGACAGGGTTTCTCTGTGTAGCTTTGGAGCCTGTCCTGGAACTCACTCTGTAGACCAGGCTGGCCTCGAACTCAAAGAGATCCGCCTGCCTCTGTCTCCCGAGTGCTGGGATTAAAGGCGTGTGTCACCACCGCTCGGCTACTAAACCTACTTTGAATTCATTCTATCAGTTCTGTTCCTCTAGAGAACCCTAGATGAAACAATATTAAACTAATAACATATGACAAATATCTACAGAGGGATGACAAAGTGAATGCCATGAAAGCAGAATTATAGCATTTAACTTCATATACATCCTGAACATTTCACTAAAAACAGATACATATGTTGAATAAACATCTTTAGACATTATCTAAATTAAACCCATACATCATACAGAATATTGATAGTCTAAAACTAAAATGAAATTTTGAGTTCAGAGTGATAAACGACGAGAAATTGCTATATAGAAAACTTTTCTGTGAATGTATGTTCTGTTTTTCAAGGCTGGAAAGAAGGAATAGGGGTGAAAATGTATAGATGATAAAGACCAAGGCCCACATAATGATACATTTGCAACCAGTAGAGGTCACCAAAAGATTCATTTTCAGAGTGGAAATAAAGCTTCTTTATAAATCACCCAGCAATAAGATGTAAGAGAAAAAAAAAGACTCCTGTACCATATGGGTGTAAATAAGACTTTCTTTTCAGTTTTTGTTGATATTTATTATACCAACCACTGACTTTCATCGTGATATATATATATATATATATATATATATATATATATATATATATGTATGTATTTAGGAGAATAAAGGATTTATTCCACTTTACATTTCACACTCCTTCACAAAGGAAAGTCAGGGCAAGAACTCCAGGCAGGAACCTGGAGGCAAAATCTGAGCAGATGACATGGAGGAATGTTGTTTACTGGCTTGCTCCTCATTCCTTGTTTAGCCAACTTTCTTAAACAGCCAAAAGGACTTAACAGACATCTACAGAATATTATATTTGTTATTTGTTTTACCAGTCTATTTTCTCTTTAATCATTATTGAGTGAGTAGATTACATGAGATTGTATGAGTTCTGGTTAGTTAGTTAGTTAGTTGTTTTTGTCAACTTGATACAAGATTGAGTCACCATGATATTTTTATACATGAATGTAAGTTGGTACTTTGTTCCTTCTTTGAAGCCAAACCTACCTACTAGTATGGGTTCTCTAGAGAAACAGAACTAATAGAATAATTGCATATTACAAAAAGGGGAATTCTTTGATTGGCTTGTGCTATATCATCTGGCTAGTTTAATAATGGTTGATGGCCTATGAGAGCGGTTGAGAATATGGAAGGGCTCAGTCCATGAGGCTCGATGCCTTAGCAGTCCTGGTTTGGCACCAAATACTCTGTAGATTCATAGAGAGCTGCTGATCTTTCAGTCCAGATTAGAAAGCCAAGAAACTGGGTTTTAATGGCATGAAAGGATGGCGGCAGCAGCAGCAGCAGCAGCAGCAGCAGCAGCAGCACCAGCACCAGCACCAGCACCAGCAACAACCCTGGGATACGCGCCCCACGCCTGCTAGAAACCAAGTCAGGGAAGCAGGCAGCACTGCTCTCCCCCTGGACTCTGAATAGTTGGGTTGCTGGAGAACGGTGTGAGCCAATTTCAGGGAGAGTCTTCCCACCCCAGTTAATCCTTCTAGGAAATGCTCTAACAGACCTGCTCAGATCCAATCAGGAACTCAAGATTAACCTTCTAGTCTAGTGAGATTTGGGTTGCTGTAATTAAAACACTGACCAAAAACAGTTTAAAAGAAGAAAGGATTTGTTTGGTTTATACTTCCATGTTACATTCCCTCATTGAGAGAAGTCAGGGCAGGAACTCAAGCAAGAACTTGAAGCTGAAATCTAGGAAGGAACACTGCTTGCTGTCTCACTCAGATATCCATATTTGGAGTTCTTTTTTCCCAACAAATATATTTATTGATTATTTGAGAATTTGCACATAATGCACCCTGATGACGCTCACCTAGACCTCCCAGCTCTGCCTCCTAACCCTTATCTCCCCACCCTTCCCCCCAAACGGAGAAAAAATTCCATTTGTGTTGTGTTGCACATATACTCAATGGAGTATAGCCAAATTCCCAGTGACCAGCCCCTTGGGGATAGGAACAGGAGGATCAGGTGAGTGGGGAATAAAGGGAGAGAGTATTGGGAGAGACAAGTGTAATTGGTGGGCATTTCGGGGACAAAGTTAAAAACCCAGTGCAATGGAAACTCCCAGGAATCTATGACCATGACCCTAGTGAAGGCTCCTAGTAATGGGGCACACAGAGCCTGAACTGGCCATCTTCTGTAATCAGACAAGGCTTCCAGTGAAGGGATTGGGACACCAACACAGCCATAAAACCTTTGACCTACAATTTGTTCTGCCTGAAAGATGTGCTGGGTAAATGTGGCACAGAACTTTTGGGAGTGGCCAACCAATGACTGGTCCAGCCTGAGACCTATGCCACTACAGGGTTTCACACCTGATATTGTCTGGAGGGCCAGGAACAAGAAACTGGATAGCCCAGAGACCTAGGGTAGAACCAAATATGACTGACAAAAATGTCAAAGAAATGATTCCTAATGATTCTCTGCTATACTTGTAGCCTGGAGCCTCGCACTGTGGCCATCAGAGAGGCTTCATCCAGCCACTTATGGGAGCAGAAACAGAGACCCAAAGTCAAACATTAGGCAGAACTCAGGGAATCCTGTGGAAGAGGGAGAGGAAGATTGTAGGAGTCAGAGGGTCAAGAACACCCCAAGAAAACCCACAGAATCAACTAAACAGGGATCATAGGGGCTCACAGAGACTGAACTGACAATCAGGGAGCCTGGGTGGGTCTGACGTAGGCCCTCTGCATACATGTTATAGTTCTGTAGCTTGCTCTTCTTGTGGGACTCTTAACAGGGGAGCAGTGGTTGTCTCTGACTCTGTTGCCTGCTTTTTGGACTCCTCTCCTCCTACTGGGTTGCCTTGTCCAGCCTTAATATGAGGGAAGGTGCCTAGTCTTATTGTAACTTGATGTGCATGTTTGGTTGATGTTCCTGGGAGACCTGTTTTTTTTTTAGAAGGGAAATACAGGAGGAGTGGAAATTACAGGGAAACTGCAGTCAGGATGCAACATATGTAAGAATATATAAAAAAAAAAGAAAGAAAGAAAACTGAGTCCTTTCCTATCCCTTGCCCCTGCCAGAAGCCATCAACTGTGGAGAGCTACACCCAAGCATCCTTACCACAATTTGTAGGAGTTCCTTTTGATGGCCTTCTGTATAGGCTGTTACTTCCTAGGGGGCAGGGGGAAGTGGAGTGGAGTTAGGGATTGTGACAGAAGCCTTCTATGTCCTTCTTTCTCAACTGCGAGTCTGCAGTCATCAGTCCCTCTGCAAAGGAAGCTTCCTTGCCCTTTAAAGTCAGCGGAGCAAGGATCATGGACTTCCTACACAGCCCAGGACCCCCTGTCTAGGGATGGGGTTGGCTGCCCACAGTAATCTAGGCCTTCTTATATCAATGATAATGAAGACAATCTCCTACAGGCCAATGTTTTCTGGGTATCCCCTAAATGAAGTATCTTTCTCAGGCAAACTGAAGTTGTTTCAAGTGGAGGCTGTAGGATACCTAGCTTGTCAACTTGTCACTCCACTATATCTCCTTATGCCATGCTAAATTTCCAAATGAAGACAATAAAGTGGTCATAAACACCTCCCCAGTATTGTCCAATGATAGAAGGCAAAGTTTTTTGAGGAATGGGTGGTCTTTTAATATCCCATGAACTTAACTATGTTAATATAGATTTAACAATATTTAACTACAGATACTATCTTAATCAATGTTGTGTTACATGGTAAATAAATAGAAAAAAGGAAACACAAATACCTGCTTAATATTGTTGGTAGTCAGCCTGTTCTCACCCAAGAGAAGGAGACCAGGAGTAGCTACTAATGAATTTGAAGTTGTTATTGAGCCACACAGACCTGGCCTTGGGCCCATACTCCTGTGACTACCATTCTAAAAAGAAAGGCCCAAGCTGGGTGAGCAGGGGGTTTATAAAGGTACTAACTGTAAGTCTGGAAAACCCTGTTGACATAGCTGTGATGACTGCCAGCAAGCTTGGGTGGACATGAATTTTTAATAATAGGGTACAGTTGTGTTACCATGGTGTTTATGTTTGTTTGGGGAGCAGAGAGCCTTGTGGTTACAGAGGCAGAACAACATAGGTTAGCAAAAATTTCTGTAAGTATTGTACAAGCCTGAGGGTCAGGCTGACTTCAGTTTTACCAGTGGTCAGGTCATAGCAAGTATGTTTTACACACACACACACACACACACACACACACACACACACACACACACTCGTACACACACACACACTCATGCACACATGCATGTTCTTAACAAAATGGGCAGAAACATTCATAGCAATTTAAATTCTTGTTTCTGTAACCAATCATGTGGTTTTATGTGCTAGTTCATTTTCTATAGTTCTATAGTACCCATTCTATACTCCAGCCACACTTAGCAAACACCTCAGCAGGTCTATGTTAATTGTTTTCTCTGGTAGAAGTAGCTATAATGCCTTCCATTTGGCCTTTTAACCACAATAGCCCCCATTCTACAGGTTGAGGGAGCAGTATGGGACTATTTTATCTTCTGAGTATATATATCTCTATATATATCTATCCTATGCTTATTAGGCTTCTAGGACCAAGGAAATAATCATGGGATGAGTTTGGGTATTCAGTGGACTTTGTATAAGGATACTTAAGGATACTTAAAAGGGGACTTCCCTTCTGGACCAGAGGTGAGTATCGGGTCCAACCCGGACACCATCCCTGGGCACCAACCACTCCGGGAAGACCTGCCCAACTTGGCCCCAGGTTCTGGCCACCGGGCAGGTCCCCTTCTAGCCCCACTGGGAGGGATCCCCTTTTCCAAGCCCCCCGGCAGCCCCTGCAATCTCCGCACCCTGCCTCCACGCTCATCTGCCGGAGACCCCAGCCACTTCCTGAGACTTAGAGACTGGCCCCAGCTCCCATCCTGCTCCCGACTTCCCTTCTGGACCAGAGACTTCTGGTCCAGATAAGAGCTTCCATCCTGCCCCGGAGTTCCCATTTGGACAAGAGAACTTCTTTTTGGACAAGAGAGAGAGACTTCATTAATCTGTCAGCTCTTTCTGAAACAAGTACACTGATAAGACCAAGAAGGAACCACAAGGAGATGGGCAGACATCAAGGCAGAAGTACATACAACAAAATGAAGAGCAATACAGCATCACCAGAACCTAGCCCGCCTCCAACATCTAGACCTGAACATCAAAAATTGGAAGAAGCAGAAGAAAGTAGCCTTATGAGTAACATCATGAAGAAGGCAGAGGATTGTGTAGAGGAAAAGACAAGAAAATTGGAAGAATGCTGTAAACAACTAGAGGAAAGGCAAACAAATTAGAAGAAAACAATAAAGCCCTACAAGAGCTACAGTAATAAAAACAGCTTGGTATTGGCATAAAAACTGACATGTGGACCAATGGAATCGAATTGAAGACCCTGACATTAACCCACACACCTATGAAAGTATAATTTTTGACAAAGAAGCCAAAAGTGTACAATGGAAAAAAGAAAGCATCTTCAACAAATGGTGCTGGCATAACTGGATATCCACGTGTAGAAGGCTGCAAATAGATCCATATCTGTCACCGTGCACAAAACTTAAGTCCAAGTGGATCAAAGACCTCAACATAAATCCAGCTACTCTGAACCTGCTAGAAGAGAAAGTAGGAAGTAGTCTTGAACGCATTGGCATAGGAGATCACTTCCTAAATATAACACCAGTAGTGCAGACACTGAGACAAACAATCAATCAATGGGACCTCTTGAAACTGAGAAGCTTTTGTAGAGCAAAGGATACGGTCAACAAGGCAAAGCGACAGCCTACAGAATGGGAAAAGATCTTCACCAACTCCACATGTGACAGAGGACTGATATCCAGAATATATAAGGAACTCAAGAAATTAGACATCAAAACGACCAACAGTCCAATTGAGAAATGGGCTTTAGGACTAAACAGAGAATTCTCAACAGAGGAAACCCAAATGGCAGAAAGACATTTAAGGAATTGCTCAACATCCCTAATCATCAGGGAAATGCAAATCAAAACAACTCTGAGATACTACCTTACGCCTGTCAGAATGGCTAAGATCAAAAACACTGAAGACACTTTATGCTGGAGAGGATGTGGAACTAGAGGAACTCTCCTCCACTGCTGGTGGGAATGCAAGCTTGTACAACCACTTTGGAAATCAATATGGCGCTTTCATAGAAAATTGGAAATCAATCTCCCCCAAGATCCAGCTATACCACTCCTGGGCATATACCCAAGAAATGCTCAATCATACCACAAGAGCACTTGCTCAGCTATGTTCATATCAGCATTGTTTGTAATAGCCAAAACCTGCAAACAACCTAGATGCCCTTCAACTGAAGAATGGATAAATAAATTGTGGCACATATACACAATGGAATACTACTCAGCAGAGAAAAACAATGACATCATGAGGTTTGCAGGCAAATGGATGGATCTAGAAAAAATCATCCTGAGTGAGGTAACCCAGACTCAGAATGACAAATTTGGTATGTACTCACTCATAGGAAGATGCTAGATGTGGAACAAGGATGACTGGACTGCTACTCACATCACCAGTGAGGCTGCCTGGAAAACGGGACCCCAAAAATGACATGGAGAAATGGATGAGATCTACATGAACAGCCTGGTCATGAGTGGGAACAATGAAGGGCGACGGTCGAGGGAAAGAGAGTGGGAGATCCTAGCTGGATCAAGAAAAGAGAGGAAGAACAAGGAATAGGAGACCATGGTAAATGAAGACCACATGAGAAGGGGAGGAAGCAGAGAGCTAGGGAGGCCCATGGAGATCCACAAAGATACCCCCGCAAAAGACTGCTGGCAATGGTCGAGAGACGGCAGGAACTGACCTACTCTGTTGATGGGATGGCCAGACACCCTGATAGTTGTGTCATAAACCCCATCCAAGGACTGAGGAATCTGAAGGCAGACATCCACGGTTGGGCCCCTGGTGGAGCACTGGGAGTCTAATTAGTGAGAAAGAAGAGGGTTTATATGAGCGAGAATTGTTGAAGCCAAGGTTGGATAAAGCACAGGGACAAATAACCAAATGAATGGAAGCACAGGATCTATGAACCAAAGGCTGAGGAGCCCCCAACTGGATCAGGCCTCCTGAATGGGTGAGACAGTCATTTGGCTTGATCTGTTTGGGAGGCAGCCATGTGTTGGTGCCGGGTCCTGGGCTTGTTGCATGAGTTGGCTGTTTGAATCCTGGGACTTATGCAGGGACACTTGGCTTGGTCTGGGAGGGGGGGGACTGGATCTGCCTGGACTGAGTCTACCAGGTTGATCCCGGTCCTCGGGGGACACCTTGATCTGGAGGAGGTGGGAATAGGGGGTGGGCTGAGGGGAGAGGGAGGGGACGAGAGGGGGAGAACAGGGGAATCTGTGGCTATTATGTTGAACTGAATGGTGTTGTAAAATAAAATAAAAAAAAAAGAAATTCTAGGTATAGAAAGGTAATTGATGCTCTAGAAGGAAGCAGTTTCTGGAAACATGTTATGTAATTTTTTCCAAATTACTCATTAGCTTTAACTTGAGGACATTTTAATAAATTAATAATTAATTCAGAAAAAAAATTCAACATTTTCTTTGACCAATGTATCTATTTCTTCTCTCACATCATCAAGGCCCAAGGTCTCCCAGTTCTTGTATTCTTTTGGTGAAGCTTGCTTCTGTTATTCCTGTTTGATTTCCTAAATTTTTCATTTCCATAATTCCCTCAGTTTAGTTTCTTTCTTGATTCTATTTCCATTATCAGGTATTAACAGTTTCATTCATTTCCTTTCACCATTTGTTTGTGTTTTCCTGGACTTCTTTGAGGAATATATCCATTTCCTCTTTAAGAACCATTATCACATTCATACAGGCTGTTTTAAGGGTTTTTTCTTGTGCTTCAGCTTTTTTTTTTTTTTTTTTTTTTTTAATATTCTAGGCCTGCTCTGGTAGTTTTGCTGGGTTCTGGTGGAGACATCATTCTGTCTGTTTTTGACTGTGTGTTTATGCTGGCCTCTAGGAATCTATTTCCCTGCCTTGCTCATTTGGTGTGTTTCCTAGGAATGCCTGCTGGTGTTGTAGGCTGAGACAATGGGATGAGTTGGGGAAGGAAGGCTGGAGGAGAAGATCTTTGTGATCCATTGGGGGATGGGGTCAGAGAGGAAGAGGAGACTGCAGCAGGTGTTCTGATACAGACCTGGGATGAGACTGAGGAATTGGATTTGAAGGAGCAGAAGGAGAGGTGAAAATCTGCACTCATCCTTTGTGCTTTCTTGGCAGGAATGACCAGTAGTTTTGCAGGAGATTATTATTTTTTAATTGAAAAATTATTTTGTACAATATATTTTGCATATTCTTTGCCCTCCTGAACTCCTAGATCCTTCTCACCAACCAACCCACCTACTTTTACGTTCTCTTACACACACTCACTCTATATATACAACAAAGAAAAGACCCTCCAAAAACCAAAAAAAAAAAAAATTAAAAATCATAACAAAAAGACTACAATAAGAAAAATTGTTGAGACAAAAAGTTCTCAAAGAAACCATTGAGAAAGAGGAAATCAGTTTTGTCCAGTGGTGTTTCCGGGTATATCAGTCACACTCCTGGACAGGTCCCATGCCTAGAAGCAATTGGACAACATAAACAAAGATTTCATTAACTATGACTTTGTTTTTAGTAATATTTATTGCAAAAACAGGCCTAGAAAAACCAAGACCTTCTTTTCTTTTTACAAAGGGAAACATTAAAAACCTAAGATTAGAGTTCTTATTTGTTTTATATATTTCCCATGACATTTACTTTGAATTCAGATACCCACTGCTTTAACACTTGATGGGACAGTCCTAGTAAATGACGTAGTGAAATTGAAATTTATTTTAGTAGAGTAGTTAATATTTAATTATGTCTATCAAAATTGGTCTACTAAATAAACAAAAAACACTAAATATGTATGATAATTGCCTAAATCTTTGTCTGCCTTCTAAAGTTTCCCCCTTTACAAAACATTCATTATTTTCATATAACTATTTGGCATCTTATAAAAAATAATTAAAATTTATATGCCATCTCTATTAAAGAAAAACATGGAGTGTTGTAAAGGACTTTTCATTACAGTAACTAAAGATTCAAAATTAGTTACAAGTTCTTTCTGGAATAATAAAGAGAACCAGAATATTCCACCAACTAAAAGAATAAAAAGGTCATTACGCAAAAGACCATATTCTGACCTGAGTGAAAAGATTACTATGTGGTTCTCACCTCCTGCTGTACAACAAATCTCAAGGTGATGGACTTTCAGATTCACATTTCTTATAGAAATATGTGCCAACTTCATCTAAAAACACATCTATGTGGAATTAAAATGCTGGATGATACTTACCTTCAACTACATTCACATTGAACACCCCACGTATCTGAAGGTTTCCTTTGTTTTTTTTATGTTTCTCCAATCTTTTTATAATTAAATATTTTAAGAATGTGTTCCTGATCTTGAATATTTCACTTAGCATACTCCAAAGTGGTGAAATACAGCTAATCATTATTTAATAAATTACAAATGAGTTTATTACTTTCTTTCATTATTCATGATATCATGTGCCCTACCTTACTTGAAAATATTTTTCATGTTTAAAAGTTTTCACTATCCTTGTAATTTCGCTGTTATTTTCAGTTCATTTTGGATAAAATTAATCTAGATTTTAATTTAAGAGAATGTTTTTTCAATCTTCCAAAAATCTGTTTTGAACACATTTGTAATTTTAAGTACAAATTCTTCTAAGACAAATTGATTGATATTAGAAATATTAAAATATAATAAATTAGTTGTTCTACTAAGGTATATAACAGGCTCAAGTGTTTTATAAACTTGGTGACTCTAATTCCATTTACTCTAGCTATACATGCCCAAGGATTTAGTTTAATACTTTTTATCCAAACTATACAAAAGTTAAGTTCTTTTAAAACAAATACAGGACAGTGGTATTGTGTTTGATTATATTTCTTTAGTCACCATAGCTTCTTAATCATCTCAAATTTCTCAGCTTTACTATGCTTCTTATGATATTGAGATTTTTCTTGTACTGTATACAAACATAGTCTCATAGATCATATGTAGAAAATAGACTTTATGTTGCACATAGTGTAATATAACCCCAGGCTATTTCTAATTATTTAGAATATACCTTTGTAAGCACCTATATTTTTTCATATGTAATAAATCTTAGGATAGAAAATTAACTGAGTTTTATTAAAGATTTGAGGAAAGGGAAAATACACATCTTAGCACAGGGTAATTTTCTAAATAAAATATATATATATATATATATGTATATATATATATAAATTTCTAATATATTACCATTTAACATGTTTTATACATTAGTTTTATTTTATACTTAGTTTAATTCTTTGTCCATAACCTGTTGGCATTTTGACAATTCCCACTGAAACTCCCTGCAGCTTTGTTAGCCTTTAAATCCCCAAGGCTCATTCTCCATTGCACCACAAATTAGCAGTGTATTCTCAAACTTTAAAAGGGCCCTTTGTGAGAAGAGAAATTTAAGAATAAATTTGGAGCCATCGGGTATTATCTATTTCATCAAAAGAAGTTGGGATGCTTGCTGTGTGAGAGTATTGGTGAACTGTTAGGTAAATGTTCCTATTCTTCTTCAAATTTACAAAAAATAAAAAATAATACAAACAGATATAATAATATAACTCTTCAGTTGTTACATTTGCTGTCTTCAGTTCAGTTCAAAGACATATAGCAGAAATAAACTGGTATGTGAATGGTGAATTAAAATGCATTCTCAATAATATAGTTCTCTCTTCTTCTGATACTTACAGTTGTCATACTTGGAATGAATAGTGGTCAATAAACTACGAATCATTTTGATGTTTATTTTTAGCCATAAATTTACATATAACAACTGCAACAAGTGAGTATATAGAACCAATAAACAATATAGAAATGGTATAGTGAAAATGAAAAAGGATCCTGGCTTTGCAATATCCTAGTTTTCCTTTTACAAGTAAGGCTGGTGACACTGATCTGGGCCTTTGAGCTCAAGCTGAAGAGAAATCTATGTAATTTTGATTCTGTAATCTTTGATTTATGTAGTTTCAAACTCGAGAATTTCACTCTGAATATCGGGACAGACAATCTTTACCACATATTACTTTTTGGAACTTAGAATATTGTACATTTGTACATTTCTACAAAGTATATCGATGATATCCATCCACCACTATGTCCCTCTGGTTCCTTCAGTGCCTCCTTCCTGTCTCCTCCAAATACATGTCTTCAATGTGCACATTGTGTGCACCATTCAATGTGTGACCATCCAATACACACATTTTGATTTTGCTTAGGATACAATGTATATGTATGTATTATATATTTTTTGAGAGAACATATTTGTGTGTATTTACATGTGTGTTTGTATGTGTGATGTAATGTGCTTCTATTCTTGTCAGTTTAACAATGTATGGGAATCGGTGTCATTATTAAATTTATCAAGATAAGGTAAGATGAGAGATAAATGATAGAGATAGAGAAAATTTCTTGATATTTAAAAATATTTGAGCTGATTTTTCAGTTTGAGATATTTATTCCTTCATTTCTTTTCTCTTTCACACTGTCTGTCTTGCTACCTGTAGGTAATGCAGCCTTCTTTCCTCCAACTCTATACTTCATTATTAACGATACTATTTAAAAAAAACAATGTATTGTGTAACTAAAACTTCATAAAACGTATTACTTTCTTAGATTGAAATACTTATGTAACTTATGAGTCTTTGGTTATTTGCTATTCAAATTTCATCTCACTCACACCTATTTGTGGCACATACCAACAGCATAACAGTTTTTTTTTATATATAAAACACACCATGATGCCGTATAAACTAGACAACTAAAGACAAGACCTCAAAAAATCAGATAGAAATATACATGCCATGAATTTGCTGAAGTTTTTATAATAGTAGTCTATCATGCTCACTCTGTTTGGATGAGACAATTGCCTCATAAAGACATAATTGCCTTAGAGCATGATAATTAATTACACAAGACACTACCAATTTACCATTCTCAAACTGAGCAAAAGGTCTATATTATACCTGGTTTATGACTACATCTTCTGCAAAGAAAGATAAAATGTTCTCAAGAATTGAGTGGTTTCTAGCATTCTTAAGGCATAATAAAAAATAAAGATAAACTAGTACACAGTTTAATAGTTTTGATAAATCTATACATATAAAACAATTATAATTAACAGATGCATCATTTCTCTGTGCTATTAATTAAATCAGTCCCATGTAAAACATATTTATGAAGATTTCAATACCTTTAGCAAATTGTTTTTTTTCCTCTCAGGGAATCAAATAATCTCTTCCAGGGCAATGAGAAATAAACCCAGAACAATGATATATTTATTTCACAAGAGAGTCAGACTGAAGCTGTGCATTAAATCTGACTAGAAGGTGTGGCTTAAAGAGCAAGATGTTGACAATTATGAGATGTAAAATCTAAAGGACAGAGGAGATGGTTTAGGCATAGAGTGAGATGAAATAATACACTTGTGTCTAACCATGCTTCTAGAAGGAAAATAGCTGTGATCTACTCAGAAGAGAAAGAAAATTGCTTTATTTGTTATGTTCTGTAGGGACTGATGATGGAGACAGAAAATAGGACAGTTGTCACAGAATTCATCCTCATAGGAATGACCCAGTCATATGACATTCAACTCATGATCTTTGCTCTGAGCTTAATTTTCTACGTCACCATCTTCCCTGGAAATATCCTCATCATCCTGACCATCATATCAGACCCTGGACTCAATGCCCCACTCTATTTCTTCCTGGGAAATTTGGCCTTCTTGGATGCCTCCTATTCTTTCATTGTGACTCCCAGGATGTTGGTGGACATCTTCTCTGAGAAGAAGATAATCTCGTATAGAGCCTGCATCACTCAGCTATTTTTCTTGCATTTCCTTGGAGGAGGGGAATTTTTACTTCTGGTCGTGATGGCCTTTGACCGCTACATTGCCATCTGCAGGCCTTTACACTATTCTACTGTCATGAGCCCTAGAGCCTGCTATGGGATGTTGTTGGCTCTGTGGTTTGGAGGCTTTGTTCACTCCATTGTTCAGGTTGCCCTCATCCTTCCTTTGCCATTCTGTGGGCCAAACCATCTGGATAACTTCTTCTGTGATGTCCCACAGGTCATCAAGCTAGCCTGTACAGATACCTTTGCTATTGAGATTCTAATGGTCTTCAATAGTGGCCTGCTTAGTCTCTTGTGCTTTGTTGTGCTTCTGATTTCCTATGCAGTTATTTTATGCCATGTTCACAGGTCAGCTTCTGAAGGAAAGAACAAAGCTATATCCACATGTACCACTCATGTTATAATCATATTTCTTATGTTTGGACCTGCAATTTTCGTTTATACACGTCCATTCACAACCTTATCAGCTGACAAAGTAGTTTCTTTCTTCCACACGGTAATATTTCCATTGATGAATCCTGTGATTTATACCCTTCGAAACCAGGAAGTAAAAGCTTCCATGAAAAAGTTAATCATTCGGCATGTAGTTTGTTAATTGGTTTTTGAATGAGTGTCAAGGTGATAATTTTGCATGGCACTTATTGTTATAAAACAAATGCTACTTTTCTGAGTATCTCTCTTTTTTTTCAGGTACTGTATAGGTTTTTTGGTAGAGTTACACATAATGCAGGATTAAACATTGTACGTTTTAAAGGTTGCAAAAGGATTAACAGAGTGTTTGAAGTATATTGGATGAGTGTGATAAATGTAGAGGCTAAAATTCACAAGATGTATGAGGCAAAACCACTAAAGGGCCCCGTGTTGGCTTGTTTTTAGTCAAATTGATCTAAGCTGGAGTCATCTGAAAGGAGTGAACTTCCATTGAGAAATGTCCCATAGAGTCTAGTTGTAGGGCATTTTCTAGTCACTGATTGATAGAGGAAGGTCCAGAAGATTGTGAGTTGTGCCACCCTTGGGCTGGGGGTCCTGGGTTCCATAAGAAATCAAGCCAAGGAAGCCAATACTTTCAGATTCTTGCCCTGTTGAGTTCCTATGGCGACTTCATGGATTGATGAGTTAAGATGTAGAAATGTAAGAAAAATAAACCCCTTTCTCCCCAACTTGCTTCCAGTTATAGTGTGTTATCATAGAATTACTGACCCTAACTAGGACAGGATTTAGGTTGAAACAAAGACTTTCAGTATCTGTCCCCTAAATCTACTAATAACATCTCAATATTTCAATCAAATGAATAACTGACCCACAGTTCTGTCCATTGTGTAGTGGAGCATCACCCTAAGATTCTATGAATAGGTTAACTCATTTTGATTCGTGGGCTAATATGCTATAAAGCATGAAGACCCAAATGGCAGAGGGGTTTCTATTATCTGGCTGAGGTCCTCACCTGTTGGTATTCTCAACATCATCTGGTATAAAACACAAGCAAGTTTTTTTTTGACAATTTAAAAAAATCTCTTCTTTTTTCCCCAGAGTTGAGACACAACTTCTTTTGATCCTTTGGGATTTCATTCTCTATTTCACTGCTCACACTATAGTCTAATGCCTTTCTCTTCATCTAGACCATGGGAGAAGCATCTTATTTTCAGCATCTCACTGTATTACAAGATAAATCTCTCGGGTGTCCTTTTTAAAACATTTCATCCCCTCACAGTCAAACTAAGTGATGTTTCTCCTTGCATCCGTATAAAAGTGAGATGCTAATGTAGTACTTACCTGACCTTCTTCACATTACCCACTCTTCAGTTTTATCATCATCTGTGTTCTCCACACAAAGGTAGTTTCTCTAGTTAATAGGCTACTGTGGCTCTCCAAAGAAGAAATGCACTTGCTTCCTGGAATTCCTTTGCTCCTGCTTCTGATTCAAACACTTTGTCCATTCCACCGTCTTAACTTTCCTTTCTCATTTTCTTTTACTTTCCTCATCCAAAGTATAATGATGGTTTTACAGATTTCTATTGCTCCTACTTTTTTAAAGCACTTGCAAAATGGATTATTGCCATTTTAAACACCCATTTCTCATTCTATTGTGAAATATAGGGATGTAAAGAAAATTCTCCTAATGGGGCAGTTTTAACTATTAGTAGCTCAGACACATGATTACTATACCGAGAACCAATGGGAAATTTTTGTAGTTTATCTTTCTTTGACTTATAGGCCAACATTAGACCATCTGTCCACATAGCCAGTTCTCCATGGTATAGCTGATGACCGCTGACTAATTGGTTCTTGTAGCCAGTAGTACTTATTTAGACATTTTAAACATGTATTATCTATCTATCTATCTATCTATCTATCTATCTATCTATCTATCTATCTATCTATCTATCTATCATCTATCTATCATCTATCTATCTAAGTGTTTTGCCTAGTGTCTGTGCACTACATCTGTGTCTGTTGCCCACAGAATTCAGAAGAGGGTGTTGGATCGCATGGATCTGCAGTTATGTGTGGCTGTAATCCAACAAATGGGTTCTCAGAGTCGATCCCAGGTCCTCTGCAAGAAGAGTAAATTCTCTTAACCACTGAGACATCACTCTGGCTTCTAGTCAACAGTTTACATCCACATCAGTACCTGCCCTGCTTTCTTAGACACAGCTACTACTGAGTGCTTACTGGACAAAGGAAGGCAGCTCCTATTTCACTTTTCATGTGTTTTAGTCTATGTTCAACTTCCCTGTGAAAATACTCATCTATAAGGAAACTCAAGAAGACACTGCCTGTTTCCACCCTCCTTTTGTGTGTCCTGTACAGGAAGCACTTATCATTTTCACTGTTTTCTTTCATGCAACTTTCTCACAAGTTAATAAACATTTCTCACTACTTGGATTAATCAAGTCCACAAACAATTGTGGTGTTTTGTGATATTATTTATATTATAACACTTTAAAGTTTATTTTTGATAAGAATTGAGAAAAATGAGAACATGATACTAGCAAAATTTTTTGCGGGCCACATCTCCTGCTCACAATGGCCTGTGGTTCTTATTGTGGCGCTAAGATCTTGTGCCCATTTCTCCATTCCATTTGTATGTTTGTTCCTGTCGTCCTTGTTCTGTTTATACCAGCTGTCATGTTGGTGAGACTTTATCTCTATCATTTCTGATGTCACTAAGGAGACATAATCTCACAGCAAGCTCCCTGATACTATGACCTTTAAATTCTTTTTGCCTCCTCTTCCTCAATGTTCACTGAACCTTATCAATTGGAACAGCATAATCCCTAACTACAATCTAAAGCATTTGTCCTTGTACCCACAGGTAAGTGTAGTCTTCACCCATCATCAAGGGTTTGTCCAGCTAGGTGTTCCTTTTTGGTTGTACTGTTTACTTGGGAACATTTTCTTACTCCTGACTGCCTCTGGACAAGTTTTCTTGATCCTCCTTATTGGGGTAGATGGCTTTGACACCTCCATTACCCATATTGCTCTGTTCCTGGAAAATCACCTCCTTCTTCTCTGGATATTAGTCATCATTTTTCTCCATGGCAGAACAGGGCAAGTTTTTTCATGGTGAGAACCTATTTATGAGAAACAACACACACTCTTTCCTAATATACATAAAGGACAAATGTAAGAGTACAACTCTGAAAGATAATTGATGTATTGATCTTGTAGAAACAAATTTCAACAAATGCATGCTAAGCTTTAAATCACTTTTTGTGTTTGTTAAGGATATTGATTTTTGGTAAGAACTAATAATTTTGGCAATAGAGTTATGCACCATGGATATTTTGATTAAATTGTTAACAAGTGGGGTTTTTTTTCCTGAGGGTAGTTAACAATGAAACCAATATTAATGTTGTCAAGAAATAAGAAAAATTGTTGAATGTACTGTATTGAAGAATATAATTAAACAGTATTTCTAAAAATAAATAACTTGCCAGCATTATGTTAACTAATCGCGAAAATCCAAAAACAATATGTTGTTTTCATTATTATGCTTATGTGAAGCAAAGATTATGTGGTAGAAATCTGTCATGACAGAATATTAGTTACATTTCTTCGAGTATCCTCACCAAAAAGGCCTTGAGGAAACTGGGCAGCGATGTAAATATTTTGTGCAGTGCATGATTCATGGCATAGTGATACATATTAATTAATGACCCATTATATTCTGGTGACTGTGCAGAAAAGGAGACAATTGTATACTTTAATGGGTCTGTAAAGTACAAGCATTACAGAAAAATGGTACAGAGGTTGCTCTAATATTGAAAAACTAGAGTGTCCACACAACCCAGCAATCACTCCCATTCCTGGGCATTTATCTGAAGATCCAGAAATCAGTACCTTTAACAAATATCAGGACTTCCATGCTTACTGTAACATTCACAGTGGCTATTGTACGAAAACAATAAGTCAACTGATAGATACATGGATAAAATGTGCTTTATGGGCATACATTCAAGAATATTATTTAACAAAAGAGGATCAGATATTGGTATTTGTGACAGCATGGATAAATTGAGATTTCATTAATCTGATCAAAAACACATAAAGGAGGATGTCCTGTGCAACTTAATTGCAGTTATAATTTAAAAATTAGAAATCACAAAACCAGATAATGTAATAGTACTCACTAGGCTCTGAAACTGAAGAAAGGGGAAGCTGCTTGTCAGAGTCAAACAGTTATGGTATCAAATGAAAAATTTATGAATAGTTCCTGAAGCTCTAGTGTTCAAAACCGTGACTACAATAATACTCTACTGTTGACTTGAAATATAATGATAGAGTTGAATTTTAGTGTTCTCACTATCCTTCCCCTCCTCATAATGTACATGTGTGTGATGCAGTGTATCTGTACAAAGAATGATTGCTTTTATACCTTTAATTTTACAAGTAAATGTTTAAGAATTAAAGCTCTATGAACTCTGTGACCTACAGTGACAACAGGCCTGGCATGATATACCCACAGATGTAGTAGTATTAGAAATATCATGGGATTAACCAAAACCTTGCTGAGTCAATTGAACTCTGTCTATAGAAGATGACACCCATACCTAACACCATTGTTGGGACTAAGAAACTGTGTCTAGTTAGCTAATAGGCATGTGGGAAAACCTATTAACATTATTCTACCAAGTGAACATACTATTAAATGACTTTCCAATGACTTATAGACCTATACATTTCTCAACTCTCATGAGAAAAGCTCCTATTTGCAGAATATGATGTTTAACCCTGTGAGTCAGAACTAGTCAAGGTACAGGGAATAATAAACCACAGAATGTTCATCTGTCAAATGGACGTCTGTATCCTCCTCATAAACCTCAGAGATCATTGTGGAATAAATGGAAAAAGAACATAAAAGGCAAAAGACTTGATGGAACACAAAGAAACTGTGTCCTCCAGGTGTATCAAGGCAGGTGTATACATGAACTCCCAGTAACTGTGAGATACACAAGCCTGCTGAGAATTAAAGCCAGACCAAATCCCATCATGGAAAAGAGAGGTGGACATGAAGTTCTACCCATAGCAGAGGTGATAACAACACTTAATACCTGCTAGGTGAAGGATAAACTTCTTTTTCTTGTAGAGTGCTGCCAAACTCCATCAAAAGCCACACACCCATGGGAAGAAACCTTCGTAATTGTTCTATGAAAACAGAAAAGAGGACACAAAGTTGAGTGGGAAGAGAAAGGGGAGTGTATTTGGGAGATGTGAGGATGGGGTAAATATGATCAAAATGCATTGTAAGAATTCTCAAGTAACTAATAATGAAAAAGAATTAAAAACTATCAAATTGCCACTAAGTATGCACTTACTGCATATAAATTATACCCCAGCTACACAGATGTTTTCATGTGCAAAAAGATACTGCTGTGTATTAATTATACAAAATGAGAGATTTCATTTTACCATTTTCATAATTTATCTAAAGCATTTTAGCTGTGTTTGGCCCCATTGTCCTTTCATTCATTTCCTCTTCCCCTCACCCATTTTCTTCTTGAGACAGTCCAATGTACATGTTTATGACTGTTTGTCCATATGTGCTCTACACATGAGAAAAACATGTGATGCTTGTCTTCTGAATCTGGTTTATATCATTATGGTAAGTGAAATAAACACAGATTTCTTTTCATGTAACTGTAAATATTACTTTTAAACATTTTAATTTTTATTTTGTTTCATTAAGTATAATATAGATTTTTATATTGACCCTTACTCTTACTTTGATAAGCCCTAGTTAATTATTTTTTCTCATTTTATTAAAAGTATCATTTACACTTTGTAAGAGTTATAGTATAATAATTCAATATATACCACAGTGCATATAATGATCCAAGTGAAATAATTACTGTCTCCTCAGAACTTATACTTTGTAATGGAAAACATTTCTCTTTTTTTATTTTATTTAGCATTCAAGTGCAGAAATAATGCCCTTACTCCGTCCCTGCATCCCTCCCTTTCCCCTTCTTCCACTGCTCCTTTCGAAACTGTCATCAAATGAAGACAGTGGGGGCGGTCAGAGATTTTTTTTTTGTTTGAAATTTTTTGGGAGGACTCACTTAAACTATCTCAATTATATTAGTATATTTCTATACATATTTTCTATATGAAATTTATAAGATTTATAAAACTGCCTTCTGTTTTTCATTTTCTCAGAGATTCGTCTGTTTGATTCTTGGTACATTGTTGGTGCATTGAATACTTAGGTTTTTTTGTTTGTTTGTTTGTTTTTACATTTTATTTTTTTTATTTTACAATACTATTCAGTTCCACATAATAGCCACAGATTCCCTCGTTCTCTCCCCTCCTGCCCCCCTCCCCTTCCCCCCAGCACAACCCCCATTACCACTTCCTCCAGATCAAGGTCTCCCCCCCCCCCCCCCCCCGAGGACTGGGATCGACCCGATAGACCCAGTCCAGGCAGGTCCTGTCCCCTCCTCCCAGATTGAGCCAAGTGTCCCTGCCTAAGTCATAGGCTTCAAACAGCCAACTCATGCAACGAGCCCAGGACCTGGTACCACTGCCTAGATGCCTCCCAAACAGATCAAGCCAATAGACTGCCTCACCCATTCAGAGGGCCTGATCCAGTTGGGGGCCCCTCAGCCTTTGGTTCATAGTTCCTGTGTTTCCATTCGTTTGGCTATTTGTCCCCGTGCTTTATCCAACCTTGGTTTCAACAATTCTCGCTCACATAAACCCTCCTCTTTATCACCAATTAGACTCCCAGTGCTCCACCAGGGGCCCAGCCGTGGATGTCTGCATCCAGATTCCTCAGTCCTTGGATGGGGCTTATGGCACAACTATCAGGGTGTTTGGCCATCCCATCACCAGAGTAGGCCAGTCCCGGCTGTCTCCTGACCACTGCCAGCAGTCCTTCGTGGGGGCATCTTCATGCATTTCTGTGGGCCTCTCCAGCTTTTTGTCTCCTCCTTTTCTCATGTGGTCTTCATTCACCATGGTCTCCCATTCCTTATTCTCCCTCTCTTTTCCCGATCCAGCTAGGATCTCCCACTCTCTTTCCCTTGCCCCTTGCCCCTCACTGCTCCCACTCATGTCCAGGCTGTCCATGCAGATCTCATCCATCTCTCCGTGTCTTTCTTGGGGTCCCATTTTCCAGGTAGCCTCACTGGTGATGTGAGTAGCAGTCCAGTCATCCTTGTTCCACATCTAGCATCTTCCTATGAGTGAGTACATACCATATTTGTCTTTCTGAGTCTGGGTTACCTCACTCAGGATGATTTTTTCTAGATCCATCCATTTGCCTGCAAACCTCATGATGTCATTGTTTTTCTCTGCTGAGTAGTATTCCATTGTGTATGTGCCACAATTTATTTATCCATTCTTCAGTTGAAGGGCATCTAGGTTGTTTCCAGGTTTTGGCTATTACAAACAATGCTGATATGAACATAGCTGATCAAGTGCTCTTGTGGTATGATTGAGCATTTCTTGGGTATATGCCCAAGAGTGGTATAGCTGGATCTTGGGGAGATTGATTCCCAATTTTCTAAGAAAGCGCCATATTGATTTCCAAAGTGGTTGTACAAGCTTGCATTCCCACCAGCAGTGGAGGAGAGTTCCCCTAGTTCCACATCCTCTCCAGCATAGAGTGTCTTCAGTGTTTTTGATCTTAGCCACTCTGACAGGCATAAGGTGGTATCTCAGAGTTGTTTTGATTTGCATTTCCCTGATGATTAGGGATGTTGAGCAATTCCTTAAATGTCTTTCTGCCATTTGGGTTTCCTCTGTTGAGAATTCTCTGTTTAGTTCTAAAGCCCATTTCTCAATTGGACTGTTGGTCGTTTTGATGTCTAATTTCTTGAGTTCCTTATATATTCTGGATATCAGTCCTCTGTCACATGTGGAGTTGTTGAAGATCTTTTCCCATTCTGTAGGCTGTCACTTTGCCTTGTTGACCGTATCCTTTGCTCTACAAAAGCTTCTCAGTTTCAAGAGGTCCCATTGATTGATTGTTTGTCTCTGCGTCTGCGCTACTGGTGTTATATTTAGGAAGTGATCTCCTATGCCAATGCGTTCAAGACTACTTCCTACTTTTTCTTCTAGCAGGTTCAGAGTAGTTGGATTTATGTTGAGGTCTTTGATCCACTTGGACTTAAGTTTTGTGCACAGTGACAGATATGGATCTATTTGCAGCCTTCTACACATTGATATCCAGTTATGCCAGCACCATTTGTTGAAGATGCTTTCTTTTTTCCATTGTACACGTTTGATTCTTTGTCAAAAATTATATGTTCATAGGTGTGTGAGTTAATGTCAGGGTCTTCAATTCGATTCCATTGGTCCACATGTCGGTTATTATGCCAATACCAAGCTGTTTTTATTACTGTAGCTCTATAGTAGAGCTTGAAGTCAGGGATTGTGATGCCTCCAGAGGTTGTTTTATTGTACAGGATTCTTCTGGCTATCCTGGGTTTTTTGTTTTTCCATATGAAGTTGAGTATTTTTCTTTCCAGTTCTGTGAAGAATTGTGTTGGTATTTTGATGGGGATTGCATTGAATCTGTAGATTGCTTTTGTTAAGATTGCCATTTTTACTATGTTAACCCTGCTTATCCATGAGCATGGGAAATCTTTCCATTTTCTGATATCTTCTTCAAATTCTTTTTTCAGGGACTTAAAGTTCTTGTCATATAGGTCCTTCACTTGCTTGGTTAGTGTTACCCCAAGGTATTCAATGTCATTTGTGGCTATTGTAAAGGGTGATGTATCTCTAATTGCCTTCTCAGCTTCTTTGTCCATTGTATATAGGAGGGCTACTGATTTTTTTGAGTTGATCTTGTATCCTGCTATGTTGCTGAAGGTGTTTATAAGCTTTATCAATTCCTGGGTGGAATCTTTGGGGTCACTCAAGTATACTATCATGTCATCTGCAAATAGGGAAAGCTTGACTTCTTCCTTTCCAATTTGTATCCCCTTAATCTCCTTATGTTGTCTTATTGCTCTGGCTAGAACTTCAAGTACTATATTGAATAAGTATGGGGAGAGTGGACAGCCTTTCCTTGTTCCTGATTTTAGTGGAATTGCTTTGAGTTTCTCTCCATTTAATTTGATGTTGGCTGTTGGCTTGCTGTAAATTGCCTTTATTATGTTTAGGTATGTTCCCTGTATTCCCGATCACTCCAAGACTTTTATCATGAAGGGGTGTTGGATTTTGTCAAATGCCTTTTCTGCATCTAGTGAGATGATCATGTGGTTTTTTTCTTTGAGTTTGTTTATATGGTGTATTACATTGATGGACTTTCGTCAGGGGATCAAGGGATCCCTTGCATCCCTGGGATGAAGCTTACTTGATCATGGTGGATAATTGTTCTGATGTGTTCTTGAGTCTGTTTGCCAGTATTTTATTGAGTATTTTTGCATCAATGTTCATGAGGGAGATCGGTCTGTAGTTCTCTTTCTTTGTTGCATCCTTGTTTGGTTTAGGAATCAGCGTAATTGTAGCCTCATAGAAGGAGTTTGGTAATGTTCCTTCTGTTTCTATTATGTGGAACAATTTAGAGAGTATTGGTATTAACTCTTCTTTGAAGATCTGGTAGAATTCTGTGCTCAAACCATCTGGTCCTGAGCTTTTTTTGGTTGGGAGACTTTTAATGACTGTTTCTATTTCCTTAGGGGTTATTGGACTATTTAAATAGTTATCTGGTCTTGATTTAACTTAGGTATGTGGTACCTATCCAGAAAAATGTCCATTTCTTTTAGGTTTTCCAGTTTTGTGGAGTAGAGGTTTTTGAAATATGACCTTATAATTCTCTGGATTTCCTCAATGTCTGTTGTTATGGCCCCCTTTTCCTTTCTGATTTTGTTGATTTGGATTCTCTCTCTCTGTCTTTTGGTTAGTTTGGATAAGGGCTTGTCTATCTTGTTGATTTTCTCAAAGAACCAACTCTTTGTTTCATTAATTTTTTGTATTATTCTCTTAGTTTCTAATTTATTAATTTCACCTCCACTTTGATAATTTCCTGGCGTCTATTCTTCCTGGGAGACTTTGCTTCTTCTTGTTCTAGAGCTTTCAGGTGTGCTGTTAAGTCACTAGTGTGGGATTTCTCCAACTTCTTTATGTGGGCATTTAGTGCTATGAATTTCCCTCTTAGCACTGCTTTCATAGTATCCCATAAGTTTGGGTATGTGGTGTCTTCATTTTCATTGTTCTCTTGGAAGTCTTTAATTTCTTTCTTTATTTCTTCCTTAACCCATTGGTGATTCAGTTGAGCATTATTCAGTTTCCATGAGATTGTAGGTTTTCTGTAGTTTTTGTTGTTGTTGAAATCTAACTTTAAACCATGGTGGTCTGATAGAACACAGGAAGTTATTACAATTGTTATGTATCTGTAGAGATTTGCTTTGTGGCCAAGTATGTGGTCGATTTTAGAGAAAGTTCCATGGGGTGCTGAGAAGAAGGTATATTCTTTCTTGTTAGGATGGAATGTTCTGTAGATATCTATTAGGTCCAATTGGGTCATGACATCAGTTAAGTCCTTTATTTCTCTGTTAAGTTTCGATTTGGGAGATCTGTCCAGTGGTGAAAGTGGGGTGTTGAGATCTCCCACTATTAATGTGTGGGGTTTTATATGTGGTTTAAGCTTTAGTAATGTTTCTTTTACATATGTGGGTGCCCTTGTGTTTGGGGCATAAATGTTCAGAATTGAAACTTCATCTTGGTGGATCATTCCTGTGAGGAGGATGTAATGCCCTTCTTGATCTCTTTTGATTGATTTTAGTTTGAAGTCTATTTTGTTGGATATCAGGATGGATACACCCTCTTGTTTCTTAAGACCATTTGATTGGAAAGTCTTTTCCCAGCCTTTTATTCTTAGGTAGTGTCTGTCTTTGAATTTGAGATGTGTTTCTTGTGTGTAGCAGATAGATGGGTCCTGCTTTCGTATCCATTCTGTAAGCCTATATCTTTTTATAGGTGAATTAAGTCCGTTGATATTAAGGGATATTAACGACCAGTGATTGTTCATCCCTGTTATTTTTGGTGGTAGTGTGTCTGTACTTCTCTTCTTTGGGGTTTACTGTTGTGGCTTTATCTATTGCCTGTGTTTTCGAGTGTGTATCTGACTTCCTTTGGTGGGAATTTTCCTTCTAGTGCTTTCTGTAGGGCTGGGTTTGTGGATAGGTATTGTTTAAATCTGGCTTTGTCTTCAAATGTCTTGTTCCTTCCGTCTATGATGATTGAAAGTTTTGCTGGGTATATTAGTCTGGGCTGACATCCACGGTCTCTTAGTGTCTGCGTTACATCTGTCCAGGTCCTTCTGGCTTTCAAAGTCTCCATTGAGAAATCAGGTGTTATTCTGATCGTTTTACCTTTATAGGTCACTTGGCTTTTTTCCTTTGCTGCTCTTAATATTCTTTCTTTATTCTGTAAATTTAATTGTTTAATTATTATGTTTCGAGGGGGATTTTTTTTGGGGGTCTACTCTGTTTGGTGTTCTATAGGCTTCTTGTATCTTCATAGGCATTTCCTTCTTTAAGTTGGGAAAGTTTTCTTCTATGATTTTGTTGAATATATTTTCTGTGCCTTTGAGTTGGTATTCTTCACCTTCTTCTATCCCTATAATTCATAGGTTTGGTCTTTTCATGGTGTCCCAAATTTCTTGGACATTTTGGTTCATGGCTTTGTTGGCTTTAGTGTTTCCTTCGACTGATGAAACTATTTCTTCTACTGTATCTTCAATGCCAGAGATCCTCTCTTCCATCTCTTGCATTCTGTTGGTTATACTTGCATCTGAAGTTCCCGATCTTTTACTCAGGTTTTCTATTTCCAGCATTCCCTCAGTTTGTGTTTTCTTTATTTTTTTCAATTTCCCTTTTCAGGTCTTGGACTGTTTCCTTTATTTGTTTCATTGCTTTTTCATGATTTTCTTTCAGTACTTTATTGTTTTCTTCCAGGACTTTATTGTTTTCTTCTAATTTGTTTGCCCTTTCCTCTAGCTGTTTACAGTGTTCTTCCCTTTTTTTTTGTCTTTTCCTCTACACAAGCCTCTAACTTCTTCAGGATGTTACTCATAAGGCTATTTTCTTCTGCTTCTTCCAATTTTTGATGTTCAGGTCTAGATGTTGGAGGTGGGCTAGGTTCTGGTGATGCTGTATTGCTCTTTATTTTGTTGTATGTACTTCTGCCTTGACGTCTGCCCATCTCCTTGTGGTTCCTTCTTGGTCTTATCAGTGTACTTGTTTCAGAAAGAGCTGACAGATTAATGAAGTCTCTCTCTCTTGTCCAGATGGGAGTTCTCTTGTCCAAATGGGGAACTCCGGGGCAGGATGGAAGCTCTTATCTGGACCGGAAGTCTGGAGAAGGATGGGTGCTTTTGTCCAGACAGGAAGTCCGGGGTAGGATGTGTGCTCTTGTCCAGAAGGGAAGTCCAGGTCAGGATGTGAGATCTTGTCCAGGAGGGAAGTCCAGGGCAAGATGGGAGCCATCTCTCTCTGGTCCAGAAGGGAAGTCGGGGGCAGGTTGGGAGCTGGGGGCCGTCTCTAAGTCTCAGGAGGTGGCTGGGGTCTCTGGCAGATGGGCATGGAGGCAGGGCGTGGAGATTGCAGGGGCTGCCGGGGGGCTTGGAAAAGGGGATCCCTCCCGGTGGGTCTAGAAGGGAACCTGCCTGGTGCCCAGAACCTGGGGCCAAGTTGGGCAGGTCTTCCTGGAGTGGCTGGTACCCAGGGTTGTGGTCCGGGTTGGGCTCAGATACTCGCCTCTGTTCCAGAAGGGAAGTCGGGGGCAGGATGGGAGCTGGGGGCCGGTCTCTAAGTCTCAGGAAGTGGCTGGGGTCTCGGGCAGATGGGCGTGGAGGCAGGGCATAGAGATTGCAGGGGCTGCCAGGGGGCTTGGAAAAGGGGATCCCTCCCGGTGGGTCTAGAAGGGAACCTGCCTGGTGGCCAGAACCTGGGGCCAAGTTGGGCATGTCTTCCCAGAGTGGCTGGTGCCCAGGGATGGGGTCTGGGTTGGGCCCGGATACTCACCTCTGGTCCAGAAGGGAAGTTGGGGGCAGGATGGGCCAAACTTTTGCTATAAAAATTAGAAAACTCAAAAAGATTTTTGTGAGTTTAGCATATTCTCATGGGTCACAATTTGTACCTCACTGCTAGAGATGCTTATGGTTAAGTCAGATTATAGGTGTAGAGACAAAAAGAAATAGACATGTTAACATGAGGCCCCAGGCCTGGAAAAAGAACTACAGTCATCTGAGGAACACTGAGAGTGGGATAAATTGTCTTCCCCAGAGGAGACCCCCCCACCCCTAACTGATTATCCAGTACCATGCTCAGGTTAGAGGTCTAGTGAGAAAGGGTCTGTAATAAGTGTAATAGTAAATTATTTTGCAAAATACATGGGATTTCTTTCATAAGAATGGGTTCTATGGACTGGGAAACAATGCTCAGGAGTCTGGGATAATACAATAGTCTTGGGGATTCAGGTGAGGTCTGGTTCTACAGATAGCAAAAGTTCACTAGATTATTAACTACATCCAATCCCAGCTTTCTGGGTGGAACACAGGTGTCAATCTTTTCCATGGAAGAGAAAGCCTGCAAGTATAACATTTCTGGTTTCCTTTGTGCTATCTATGAGCATGAGGAGGGAGGGAGGGAGATAAATATAGAAGGGAGGAGGTTAATTAAAATAACAAAATGTATTACTGAAAGTGCTGCAATAAATCATAATATTAACTATTTACCAAGGTATTAAAAACATGCCGGGCATTGGTGGCACATGCCTTTAATCCCAGCACTCCGGAGGCAGAGGCAGGTGGATCTCTGTGAGTTCGAGGCCAGCCTGGGCTACCAAGTGAGCTCCAGGAAAGGCGCAAAGCTACACAGAGAAACCCTGTCTCGAAAAAAACAAAAAAACAAAACAAAACAAAAAAAAACAATGCATGTAATTCAGTGTATAAATATACATATATGCTTTTTAATAAACTTTTATCATCTGGGCTGAGGCTGTTCCCTACAAGAGCCAAAGACAACATAAGAAAAATTCCCATACCAGACACAAGAAGTCCTTTTAGAAGTTGTTGGCCAGGGCTGTCCAAGAGTCTCCCAAAATATATAGCCTCTTGTTGCCCTTGGTTACTACCCCCTCCACCCAGTGGTGGAAGGTAAGTCCCTATCATAGAGGACACCACGCACTTCAGAAACAGGGCCCAAAGGCCCTTGAGCTGGAAATGACATAAACGCCCCCTCCCTGAGGATAGTATTCCTGGTACCAGAAGTTACTACGCAAGCCTCCAAAGGAGGAAACCAGCCAGCAGTCCGTGCAGTCGATGATGCCTGAGCACAGCAGCAATGACCGGCAGGGTGCAGTCATCTTAGGGTGCAGTAATCTTAGAGTGCAGTAATCTTAGGGTGCAGTCACCTTAGGGTGCAGTAACAGCACACAAACACTGGTGGTATCAAAGAGCGCTCTCATAGAACTTAAGACCAGCTCAGCCACAGAGGGAAACCACACCTGGTGCTGGAGATTGAGCACACTAGTTTGTGCTTCTTTATTTGTATAGAATTCAGTAAGCATGAATAGATTCATGTTGTTCCAAATCATAGATCATACAATTTTTACAGCTCCTTCATTTTGATGCTTACGTTATTACTGCTTTATTTATTTAAATTTGTTTATTTTTATTTCATGTGTATGGATTTTTTTTTTTTACCTGTACATATGTATGTGTACCATATGTATCCTAGTGCCCACAGAAGTCAGAAAAGGGCATCAGATGATTGTATCGTATAGTGATTGTAAACCACATGTAGTTGCTGGGAACCAAATCTGGGTCCTATGCCAAAGCAACAAGAGCTCTTAATCACCTAGCCATCTCTCTCCAGCCCCATAACTTACCGTGTGCATATGTGGGCTGGTGAGAGGGCTCACTAGGTAAAGGTGCCTACTGCCAAGACTTACTACCAACCCAAGTTTGCTTCACTGGCCACAAATGGAAGAAATGGAGAAATGACTCCCTGTAGTCATTCTTTGACTTAAATACATCTTATGTAGAATGAACACACACACAACATATACGTAAATGAAGGTAATGAAATGTGACAAACTCCTTGATATATACTTCTTTCTACAGACTTTTTCCAACTTCTCAGAACCCACTCTTGTATATTTCAGAGAACCCGAGTCAGACTCTTTCTACCACACTGCCAATTAGGTATATTAAATGACTAAATTTAAATTACTCTGAAAATATTCAAAACTCTCATATTTTATATTTCTTAAATTGTTTGATGTTGAGGTGTTTAAAAATATACAAGATAGTTACTTCTTCTTCTTTTTGTGTTTTTTTCCTTTTATTTTATTTTACAATACCATTCAGCTCTACATATCAGCCACAGATTCCCTTGTTCTCCCCGCTCCTGTCCCCTTTCCCTACCCCCCAGACCATCCACCATTCCCACCTCCTCCAGGGCAAAGCTTCCCCCGAGGACTGAGATCAACCTGGTAGACTCAGTCCAGGCAGGTCCAGTCCCCTCCTCCCAGACTGAGCCAAGCATCCCTGCATAAGCCCCAGGTTTCAAACAGCCAACTCATGTAATGAGCACAGGACCCGGTACCACTGCCTAGATGCCTCCCAAACAGATCAAGCCAATCAACTGTCTCACCTATTCAGAGGGCCTGATCCAGTTGGGGGCCTCTCAGCCTTTGGTTCATAGTTCATGTGTTCCCTTTCCTTTGGCTATTTGTCCTGTGCTTTATCCAACCTTCGTCTCAACAATTCTCGCTCATATAAACCCTCCTTTTTCTTGCTAACTGGACTCCCGGAGCTCCACCGGGGGCCTAGCCGTGGATCTCTGCATCCAGATCCCTCAGTTGTTGGATGGGTTTCCAGCATGACTATTAGGGTGTTTGGCCGTCCCATCACCAGAGTAGTTCAGTTCCAGCTGTCTCTTGACCATTGCCAGCAGTCTATTGTGGGTTATCTTTGTGGATTTCTGTGGGCCTCTCTAGCACTTTGTTTCTTCCTTTTCTCATGTGGTCTTCATTTACCATGGTCTCCTATTCCTTGTTCTCCCTCTCTGTTCTTGATCCAGCTGGGATCTCCCGCTCCCACAGGCTTTCTTTCCCTTGCCCCTCGCCCCTCATTACTCCCACTCATGTCCAGGTTATTCATGTAGATCTCAGCCATTTCTCCGTCATTGGGTGATCCCCGTGTCTTTCTTGGGGTGCTGTTTTCCAGGTAGCCTCCCTGGTGATGTGAGTAGCAGTCCAGTCATCCATAGGCAGGACCAACATAGTAAAAATGGCAATTTTACCAAAAGCAATCTACAGATTCAATGCAATCCCCATCAAAATATCAACACAATTCTTCACAGACCTAGAAAGAATAATACTCAACTTCATATGGAAAAACAAAAAACCCAGGATAGCCAAAAGAATCCTGTACAATAAGACAACCTCTGGAGGCATCACCATCCCTGACTTCAAGCTCTACTATAGAGCTACAGTAATAAAAGCAGCTTGGTATTGGCATAAAAACCGGCATGTGGACCAATGGAATCAAATTGAAGACTCTGACATTAATCCGCACACCTATGAACATATAACTTTTTTCCTTTTTTTTGTTAAGACATTTTGTATTCATTCCATATATCAGTCACAGATTCCTCCTCATCCCTCCTATCGCTCTCCAACAGCCTTCCCTCCCAGCCCATCTCCATCCCTTCCTACAAAAAGGTATGGCCTCCCATGGGGAGTCAGCAGAGCCCAGCACATTCAGCTGAGGCAAGTCCAAACCCCTCACCCCGCATCAAGGATGTGCAAGGTGTCCCACCATAGGCAATGGGCTCCAAAAGCCAGTCCATGCACCAGGGATAGGTCCTATATTTTCCCTACCCCCTGTTTTCACTTCTACAGGCCATTTTGTTTTCACGACCATTTTTAAGTTTAGGCATAATATTCCTAGTATCTATAGCATGAAAATATTGCATCAAATGAAGAGAATGGGAAAAAAATTGGAGTCATATCACAACAGCAAATAAACTTAAAATGATCTAGGGATTTGTTTTTTGCTAGCCTTCTTGACTACACAGTCTTCTGTATATCAGATCCTAGGAATGAATATTACTAGCAATGTGGTATACTATTTTGCCTTCACATAAAGGAAATGTGATGCTTGTTAACAGGGAGATCTGTGAACTAAAGATCCCAGCAAAAGAGCCATACCTTAATTAATAATTCTAGAAGCCTGATTGACTGATTGCAGAGAGTTAAACAGTTACATTTTAACTGCCAATCCCTGCATGTGACCTTCCATTCTGTGACTATTCAATATAACCTTTAAAATGTACAAATAGACTTCTAGCTTCTACCTTAAATACCAATATGACTTACCATTTTAGCTGATTAACAAGAATAATTTACAATTAGATGTCTAGGTTTTCATGGCAAGAATAGGTTATATGGATTATAAATTTTATAACAATCCTAATAGATTTTGCACTTTGCATGCTTAACTGCTGTGTTCATTTTATTTCTTCTTTTTATAGTATCCATCCCCTGATGGCCCAGCAACAGTCTAAATCTGTCTGGGTCCTCTGGCCACACTGCAAGGACTGAAAGTCAGCAAGAGCAAAGATGTTAAACTTCTATTATCAACGAAGAGAAAAACGGCCAGACCACCTCAATGACTGTCTCCTAAATGATTTTAGGTCTGACCTTTTTAGTGGGGGAAAGACGGGTGGCTCAATGGACATTAGAAGACTTGAAGGTCTTTGAGAATTAATCCCTCCCTTACATTTGGCTAAGGATCCAACCTCAAATTTACTATTTGAAAGGAGAAAGTTTCAGGTCTTTTGAAAGGTCTTCAATGACTGCGACTTCTGATGGGTCAGTGCAATGGAATCTGAATTCTAACTCTGGAACTGGGTGAAGACATATCATTTTTATCTGCTCCAAATGTTAGAACATTGCACATTATTATATTATGACCGCTTCACTTCAGAGCCTGACCCAGCTGGGCCTGTCAATCAACTGGTCAGTAAATTTGTATTTCTCAAATTATTTGTTTCCTTCACCTCTATCTTCACCCCATTAAGCAGAAGAGTGTGGTGGTAATCTAATTGTACTGAAATGTGATTTTGATTGTATGTTAATAAATAAAGTTGCCCGGGGGTCAGAGCTATTAGAGCCATAGCAAGAGTGTGGCGGTGGTGGTACACGCCTTTAATCCCATAGATATCTGTGTGTTCAGGGATATAGCCAGCATTGGAGACATATGCCTTTGAGACCTAGGGGGCTGTACATTTAGACAGTGACGAGGCAGTCACGTGTTTGGGTTTACAACCAATGAGAAGGCATAACAAAATACTTTAAATAGACGAACAGACAGGAAATAGAGTCTCCTTCGGGAAGCTGGGACACCGCAGGCGGAAGGGTGAGATTTTAGCTCTGAGCTCTGACCTCTCGGCTTTCTCTTTTGCATTATTTCTGTGTTTCTTATTTAATAAGACGGTTGGTTACATCTATAGAAGAGTGCTCTTAATTATTTTAATTTTTGGCATAGGACTCAACATATTTCATATAATCTATCAAGTGGGCCAGTTAAGCACAATATCAGGAGATCATTCTAAGGAAAATCTGAATTACCAGAAGAAATGCTGAGAATATGGGAAGAATACTTTTATGTTTAGTAAGAAGTGCATTTACACTTCCCAACAGCACCTCCCTTCCTGCTTTTCCTACTTGCCCTGTGCCTTTTTCCCCCTGAATTTTAACTCAGAAAATATAACTTTTTCTTTTTACTCTTTCACTCTTTCAATTTTGTTTTGGATACCTAACCACAACCCTAAACAAGTTTACCTTGTTACTCTGGGATACATCACTGTCTTCTCCAATGCCCCCTTCCCTTTAGGTAAGTGCCGACAGGTCTCCATTGTCCACCTAATACTGAAAGTATGAGTTTCTTTCTCTTCCCCATTTCTCTTCTCTGATAAGCTGCTGGGAATTACTATTTGAATGTCTTGTTTCTTTTCTTTCAAACTCTAACAAAATTGTCCTTAATATTCATTCTAATAGGGGAAATCTCATAAGGCTGCAACCCTAGACAATGAGAAGTAAGGAAAGCTGAGAGCAGGAGCAATATGTTCATCAGGGAACAGTCCTATAATTAGTTATCCAAGGACAATTGGTCAGCCCTCAAAATTACATACGTACAAGTAACATTATACAGATGGTGCAGATTATATTTATATATTTAGTAGTGGGTGCGTGTAATGTCAAATAAAGAAAAAGAAGCCACGAGAGACAGCAAGAAGAAGGGACTTGGAGGAGTTGGAGGAAGTAAAGGGAAGAATTGATGTAATTATAATTTTTAAAAATAACTATTTTATAAAAACAAAATATTCCTCCTAAGTCCATTTTTAAGTTTTTGCATCAACAAGCCTAAGAACCCACAAAAGGAAAACCAACTGCCCAGGAACATACAACCAGTATTACTACATAATATCCTTTCTTGTTGAAGCAACAATTTCTTTTTCCTCCATTTCCCATTCCTCCGTACAAACCCTTCCATATATCTGTCCCTGATCTCTTTCAAATGTGTAGCCTCCTTTTAATTAACTGTTTTTATCTCTTCCTACATACATACATACAACCTGCTCAGTCTGATAATATTACTTCTACGAATGATTTCATGGATGACTATCTGGCATTAGATAATCAATTGGTGTGCCCTTTTCATGGGAAGGCTGTTTTTCCCACTCACATTTTTTAGCTGCCTGTAGTTCTTTGTGTAGGGTTGAGGCCTTGTGGGATTTCTTATGTCCACATTAGCATGTTTATTATTATTGTCCTTGGTCAGCCAATGTTCAGGCAATCATATTGGTGAGATATTTGTGTGTGTAGCTTCTGAAATTTCTATGAGACACAATCTCACACAACAAATTTCCTGTCAGTCTGGTCTTTAGAATCTATTTGCCCCCTCTTGTGAAATTATTCCAGAGCTTTAGATGTGGGAGTTGTATTGTAGATATTTTTTTGGGCTGGGCTCCACAACTCTGTATATTGGTTGTGGTTTTTGTAATGGCCCCCAACGGTTACACAGAAAGTGATTTTTTCTTTTATTTTTGATATTTTCTTTTCTTTTTTCTTTTTTTTATCTTTTATTATATTATAATATAATTACAACATTTCTTCCTCCCTCTTCCTTCCTCCAAACTCTTCCATATAGCCCTCCAGGCTCTCTTTCAAATTTAGTGACTCTTTTCTATATGCATGTTATTGCATGCATATATGTGCATATACATATATTTTCTTAATATACCCTGTTCCATCATAATTTTACTGGTATGTGTGTTTTCAGGACTGACCATTTGTTGTTGGACAATTGGTGTTTCTTCTTTGGGAAAGACCACCTCTCCCACACCCAGATTTTCTCAGTTACCTGCAGTACTTTGTGCAAGACTGAGATCTCATGGGCTTTTCTTTTTCTACTGTGGCATGGTCACTGTCATCCTTTTGAGGTCACCTTTGGGCAGCCATGGTGGTGAGACTTTATGGCTCTAGCTTCTGATATTACTAGGTTACCCAATCTCACAGCAAACCCTCTGATTCTTGAGTTCATACAAACTTTCTAAGCACTCTTTTGAAATGTCCTCTGAGCTACACACATAGGGGTGTTTTATAGAGGTATCAATGAGGATGAGCTCCACAGATCTGCGTTTGAATTGGTTGTAATTTTCTGTAGTGGTCTCTTGTTGTAAAGAGATGTTTTCTTGATGAGGAGTGAGACTACACTTATCTGTGAGATCAAGGACAAATGTTTACACATTGTTGTTAGGGACTGGATTGCTTTAGTAAGTGTATAGCTGTAAATTCTCCTCCAATGACCATGCATTCACAAGCACTGATTAGTTAGCTAGACTTCCAGCACCAGACATGATTTCCCTCTTGTTGAGTGAGTCTTAAGTCCTGTTAGAGGTTTATTTGTTACCACCAAGGTATGCATGCCACTACAGCATACTGGACATTGCTGTGGCTCATAGGCATTATAGCTGGGTAGGACTTGTGGCTGCTTCCCTCCTTTGGAAGCTTGCATAGTGCTTCCTAGTGGCATGAATGGTTGTCCTCAGAGAGAAGAGCATTCAAATTAGTTCCAGTTCACGGGTCTCTAATCTGTCAGTGATAGAATATTTGTTTTAGAACCCACTGCTTATCTTGTAAATCTTGACTGACATTTATTTGGACATCTCTGTGTAATAAACCCCTAGTTTCATTCTTTGTCCATAACCTGTTGGCATTTTGACAATTCCTACAGAAATTCCCTACAGTTTACTTAGCCTTCAAATTCCCAAGGCCCATTTTTCATTGCATCACAAATTGTGTATGTCAAACTGTAAAAGGCCCCTCTCTTAGAAGAAAAAAATAAGAATAAAGTTGGAACAGTCAGGTATTGCCTATTTCATTAGAAGAAGGAGACGTTTGCTGTGTGAGAGTATTGATGGATAGTTAGAGAGGTAAATGCTCTTACTATTCTTCATATTGATAAAGAATAAAACTAAGGGATACAAAAATGCAGTACCTCATGTTTTATACTTACTATTGAATGCAAAGAAATATAGCAAAAATAAAATGATAAATTAATGCCAAATTAAGGTGCATTCTCAATAATACACTTCTTTCTTCTGATATTTAGAGTTGTTTTATTAGGATTGCATAGTGCTTATTAAAATACAAATCATTTTGATGTCTACTCCTAGCCATAAATTTATAACTACCAACTGAAACAAGTGAGAGAAAATAACCATTCATCAATATAGAAATGTTATGCTGAAATTTAAGAAGAAAATCCAGACTTTGAGAAAGACAAACTGACATAGTTTCTCACACAGCTGGGAAAAGAGGTTCTTCTTTTACAAGTAATACCGAGAAACACTGAATTTAGGATTTGACACCATGCTGATGTTAAATCCATTTAAGTTTTGATTTTGTAATCTCAGATTCATGCAGTAAACAAACTCAACAATTTCAGTCTAAAATTAAGGAAAAGAAAATACGTATCACATCTATTTACTTCTTAGAACTTAGAATACCTAGTGCATTTGTAGATTTATACAAAGGTTAATGAGCATATCCATCTACTAGTATGTCTTTGACTCCCCCTTAGTGCCTTCCACATGTCCCTTCAAACTACATGTCTTAATTTTAGAGTTAATAATAATAATAATAATAATAATAATATCAAGTTCAGTTAGTGCTGCCAATGAACACATGGTTATGTGATCATCTACTGCACACATTTTGAGCTTTGTTTTGCTTATGATACGATGTGTATGTATCTATATATTTATTTTTTCTAGTAAACACATACACACTAGTGTGTGTGTGTGTGTGTGCCTGATCTAATGTGCTTTTTCTGTAATTCTTAGTTTAACAAAATATGGAAATTAGTGTCATTATTAAATCTATCAATATAAGGTTAGAGTAGAGATGAATGAGAGACATAGAAATAGAGAAGAGCTTTGATATTTAATAGAGGTATAATTATACATAATTGAACTGATTTTTAATTTGAGAGATTTGTTCTTTTACTCCTTTTTTATTTCACTCTGTCTTTCTTTTCAGTTGCAGCTAATGAAACCCTCTTACCTTCAACTCTGTTTTCAAAGATATTATTTTTTAAAAAGTGCATTTTGTAAACAAACTGTGTAAAACATCATTCTCTATCAGACTGAATTATTTTAATGTAATATCTGAGCCTATGGTTATTCAAATTGCATCTTACTCACAACCTATTTCTGGTAAACACAAATATCTTAAAGGTTTCTTTGTACATTTTATAGTCAACAACCCAGAATGATGCCATAAAAATCATAAAACTAAAAGACAGGCCTTCAAAGACCTGGATAAAAATAGACATGTCATGAAATTGCTACAGTTATGATAACAGTAAATTTTCACACTCATCCTGATACAGAGAACAATCCTCATAGGGAGATTATATGTAGAAAATTATCAGTTTTCTCTTTGCCAACTGCCCCAAAGCACCTGTATTCACCTGTATGATTAATGGCTACATTTTCTTTAAGGAAAATGTCTTCAGCAAATGTTTTTGTTGTTGTTGTTGCTGTTGTTTTATTTTGTGTGTGTGTTTAATTAGGACAGCATTCTTAAGGCATAATTGATGACTAAAAAACAAATTTCAACTGGTGATATAGTTCAATAGTTTTGATAAATAAATGTACAATTACATTATAGCTAAGACATTGAATATGTGTATATCACTCCTCTTTACTATCAACCCTCATCTATCCTCTTGTACAATATATACATGAAGACTTTAATATATGTAAGTAGGTTGTTTTCTTTTAAAAAAAAATACCTCAGGGCAATGAGAAATAAACCCAGGACAATGGCATCTTTTTCCTCATATGAGAATCAAACAGAAGTTCAGGAGTAAAGCTGGCAGGAAGGTGTGGCTAAAAGAGCAGAATGTTTGGTAGTAATGAAATGTAGACGCTAAAGTACAGAGGAGACAGTTTATGTGTGGAAAGTGATGGGATAATTTACTTGTGTCTAACTAAGCTTCTAGAAGGAGAATATCAATGATCTAGATGGAAGAGATGGAAAGAAATGTTTGATTGTTATGTTCTATAGGGACCGGTAATGGAGGCAGAAAACAGGACAGTTGTCACAGAATTCATCCTCATAGGACTGACTCAGTCATATGACATCCAGTTCTTGGTCTTTGCTCTGAGCTTAATTTTCTACATCATCATCTTACCTGGAAATGTCTTCATCATCCTCACCATCATATCAGACCCTGGACTCAATGCCCCACTTTATTTATTTCTGGGAAATTTGGCCTTCCTGGATGCCTCCTATTCTTTCATTGTGACTCCCAGGATGTTGATGGACATCTTCTCTGAGAAGAAGATAATCTCGTATAGAGCCTGCATCACTCAGCTATTTTTCTTGCATTTCCTTGGAGGAGGGGAATTTTTACTTCTGGTCGTGATGGCCTTTGACCGCTACATTGCCATCTGCAGGCCTTTACACTATTCCACTGTCATGAGCCCTAGAGCCTGCTATGGGATGTTGTTGGCTCCGTGGCTTGGAGGCTTTGTTCACTCCCTTATTCAAGTTGTCCTCATCCTTCACTTGCCCTTCTGTGGGCCAAACCATCTGGATAACTTCTTCTGTGATGTCCCACAGGTCATCAAGCTAGCCTGTACAGATACCTTTGTAGTTGAACTTCTAATGATCTTCAATAGTGGCCTGCTTACCCTTGTGTGCTTTCTTGGGCTTCTCACTTCATATGCAGTTATTTTATGCCACGTTCACAAGTCAGCTTCTGAAGGAAAGAACAAAGCTATATCCACATGTACCACTCATGTTATAATCATATTTCTTATGTTTGGACCTGCAATTTTCATCTATACACGCCCATTCACAGCCTTGTCTGCTGACAAAGTGGTTTCTTTCTTCCACACGGTAATATTTCCATTGATGAATCCTGTGATTTATACCCTTCGAAACCAGGAAGTAAAAACTTCCATGAAAAAGTTATTTATTCACAAAATAGTTTGTTAATTGGTTTTTAAATGAGAAATCAGGCAGGGGTAATTTGGCATGCATTTATTAAGTTACAAAATAAATAGCATTCTTTTTGATTAGATCTCATTTGTCAAGCACTATTATAGGCAATTTGATTGATTTTTTTCCTTTGTCCTAGTGCTTTATTTTGTTTTTTTTTAAAAATGATTTACACATAGTGAGAAAATAAAATTCATATGCTTAAAAGACGCAACAGAGATAATAGATTTGTTTAAGTACAATGGATGAGTGTAATAGATATAGGGATTAAATTTTAATTGATGTAAGAGTAAAAACACTAAAGGACTTTATGGTAAAAACAATAATTTCAGTATCTCCATAACCATAGTAATAAAGTATTAGTATTTTAAACAAAAGAACAACTAACCCACAGATTTGTCCATTGTGTAATGTGCCATCACCATAAGATTCTATGAATAAATTAATCCACTTTCATACATAGGATAATAGGTTGCAAAATATCAAGAGCCAAACGGCAGAGGGCTTTCTGCTACCTTACTGTTGCTCTTCCCAACATCACCTGGGATGAATTAGAAGCAACTGCTGGACACTTCTTTTCTTCTCTCTTTTCCTGGAGTTAAGACACAGCTTCCTTTGATCCTTTGGGATGTCATTCTCTATTTCACTGCTCACACTATAGTCTAATGCCTTTCTCATCATCTAGATCATTGGAGAAGCATCTAATTTTCAGCATCTCATCGTATTACAAGATGAATCTCCCAAAGGTTAAACATTTCATCCCCTCACAGTCAAACTAAGTGATGTTTCTCCTTGCTTCTGTGTAAAAGTGAGACTGGCTAATTTTGTACTTACCTGACCTTCTCCACATTACCCACTTTTCAGTTTTATTACCGGTTGTGCTCTCCATGCAAAGGTAGTTTCTCCAGTTAACAGGCTATCGTGGCTCTCCAAGAAGAATTGCACTTGCTTCCTGGCATTCCTTTGCTCCTGCTTCTGATTCACTTTGTCCACACCACCGTCTTAGCTTTCCTTTCCCATTTTCTTTTACTTTTCCCAACAAAAGTATAATGCCATTTGTAACAGATCCTCACTGCTCTCACTTTTCCAAAGCACTTACAAAATGAAATATTGCCATTTCGAACATTTATTTCTCAGACTATTGTGAAATATAGGAATGCAAAGGAAATTCTCATGATGTGGCAGTTTTAACAGTTACACAGAACATGATGAACACACTGAGAGCCAAGAGGAAGTCATTGGAGTTCATCTTTAACCTGGAGGCCCAAATTAGACTATGTCTCCATATAGTCAGTTCTCCATGATGTTCTAGCAGTCTGATGCCCACTGATTATTTCTTGTAGTCATTATTTTGATTTAAAGAATTATTTTGCCGGGCGGTGGTGCACAGCCGGGCGGTGGTGCACAGCCGGGCCGTGGTGGTGCATGCCTTTAATCCCAGCACTCAGGAGGCAGAGGCAGGCAGATCTCTGTGAGTCTGAGGCCAGCCTGGGCTACCAAGTGAGTTCCAGGAAAAGGCGCAAAGCTACACAGAAAAACCCTGTCTCGAAAAACCAAAAAAAAAAAAAAAAAAAAAAAATTCATGTACATGAGTGTTTGCCTTTATGTGTGTTTGTTCACCAAACCTGTGCCTGTTGTCCACAGAATTCAGAAGAGGGTGTCATATCTCATGGAACTGCAGTAATAAATTAGAACCTATATGGTACTCAGAATTGTGTTCAGCTTCTCTGAAAGATCAGCAAATGCTCTTAGTCACAGAGACACCACTCAGGCCTCTAGTCAACACTTTACATCCACATCTACTTCTGCTGTGCTGTCTTAGACACAGGCACTACATCAGGGCTTACTGGACAAAGGAGAAGACCTCTTATTTCACTTCTCAAGTGTTTAGTCTCTGTTCAACTTTCTTGTGAAAATGTTCATCTCAAAGGGAACCCAAGGCAGATTCTGGCTGATTTCATCCCCATTTGTGTGTCCTGTCAGGAAACATCTGTCTCTTTTTCCTTCATATCCCCTTCTGTCAAAAAATATATATTTCTTTCAGCTTGCCTTCAACAAGCCCACAAACAATTGATGCTGTTTGGTTACATTACATAATTTTAAATGTTTATTTTTGATGAAAATATAGAAAAATGAGAAAATACAAAAGCTATTTATTTTTAAATTTTAAGATTATTTCTTAATTATAAATCTTTTGCCTTCCTTTTCCTCCCTCTGATTCTTCTTATATACACATCCTACCTCTGTCAAATTCATGGCCTTTGTTTTGTCAACTGTTATTGCATTCTTACATGTATTTGTATATACATACATATTTCTAAATATCAGTGTTTGAATTCATATAATATTATTTGAATATATGTAATTGGGCATATCATTTGGCACTGGACAATTAATTGCTATGCTCTTCCCTTCAAGGATCCTAGCTCCACTTAGTTTCCTATAGTTCTTTGTGTAGAGTTGAGGCCTCATGGACTTTTCATGTTCCAGTTTGGCATGCTTGTTAATATCATCCTTGTTCATCTCAAATTTTGGCAGTCATGCTCATGAGACTTTACCTTTATAGATTCTGATGTTACTAGAAGACATACCTCATAGCAAACTCCCTGATCCTGTAGCTCTTACAATTTTTTCATGCGTTCTTCTACAATGATCCCTGAGCCTTAGTTGTGGGAGTGTTTTGTAGATGTATCAATTGAGACAGCATAATCCTTAACTACAATCTAAAAATATTTATTCTTATACTCACACACAAGTGTAGTCTTCACCTCTCATCAAGAAAACCTCTTGGCAACAGACAGAGAACACTACAGTAAACCAAGCCAATCAAAATGCAAAGTTGTAGAGTCATAGTTTTCAAAGGTTCTACTTCATGTTTTGTCTATTCAATAGTTCCTTTTTTTTTGTTTTACTGTTTACTGGGTACACTGTCTTGCTGCTGACTGCTTCTGGAGTGGATTTTCTTGATTTCCTCTATTCTGTTAGATGGCTTTGTCATCCCTATCACCCCTACCATCCATACTGATCCTTTTCTGGAAAGTCACTTGTTATCTGGAGAGTCATCTTCATTTTCTCCATGGGAGAGTAGAATAAAAATTTCAGGGTAAGAAAATATTTATGAGAAGCAATACAAAGTCTTTCCTAATATATATTAATAAGTGACAAATGTGAGAGTACATCTCTGAAAGATAATTGATAGAATGATCTTGTAGAAATAAACCTCAACAAATGAATGATAGTCTTTAAGTCATTTTTGCTCAAGTTACTGATTTTTGGTAAGAAAAATAAATTTTGGTCACAGAGTTATACATCATGGATACTTTGATAATATTGTTAAGAAATAATGGTTTTCTTCAAAAGCAGTTAATAATGATTCTAACGTTAGTGATATCAAGCAACAAGAAAATTTTGGCTTCTTTGTCGAAAATCATATGTTCATAGATATGTGGATTAATGTCAGGGTCTTCAATTCGATTCCATTGGTCCACATGTTGGTTTTTATGCCAGTACCAAGCTGTTTTTATTACTGTAGCTCTATAGTAGAGCTTGAGGTCAGGGATCATGATGCCTCCAGAGGTTGTTTTATTGTACAGGATTCTTTTAGCTATCCTGGGTTTTTTGTTTTTCCATATGAAGTTGAGTATTGTTCTTTCCAGGTCTGTGAAGAATTGTGTTGGGAATTTGAGAATGGACATTGCATTTAATCTGTAGATTGCCTTTGGTAAGATTGCCATTTTTACTATGTTGGTCCTTCCTATCCATGAGCATGGGAGATCTTTCCATTTTCTGACATCTTCTTCACTTTGTTTCTTCAGGGACTTAAAGTTCTTGTCATACAGGTTCTTCACTTGCTTAGTTAGAGTTACCCCAAGTTATTTTATATCATTTGTGGCTATTGTAAAGGGTGATGTTTCTCTGATTTCTTTCTCAGCCTGTTTGTCATTTGTATATAGGAGAGCTACTGATTTCTTTTTGAGTTAATCTTGTATCCTGCCACATTACTGAAGGTGTTTATAAGCTGTATGAGTTCCTTGGTTGAATTTTTGGGGTCACTTATGTACACTATCATGTCTTCTGCAAATAGTGAAAGCTTGACTTATAGATTGTACAATGGAAAAAAAGAAAGCATCTTCAACAAATGGTGCTGGCATAACTGGATGTCAACATGCAGAAGTTGGAAATAGATCCATATCTGTCGCCATGCACAAAACTCAAGTCCAAGTGGATTAAAGACCCCAATATAAATCCAGTTACACTGAACTTGACAGAAGAGAAAGTAGGAAGTAGTCTGGAACATATTGGCACAGGAGACCACTTCCTAAATATAACACCAGTAGCACAGACACTGAGAGCAACAATTAATAAATGGGACCTCTTGAAACTGAGAAGCTTTTGTAGGGCAAAGGACATGGTCAATAAGACAAAACAACAGTCTATAGAATGGGAAAAGATCTTCACCAACCCCACATCTGACAGAGAGCTGATATCCAATATATATATATATATATATATATATATATATATATATATATATAACTCCAGAAATTAGATTTCAAAATACTCAACAGTCCAATTAAAAAATGGGCTATAGAGCTAAACAAAGAATTCTCAACAGAAGAAGCTCAAATGGCTGAAAGACATTTAAAAAATTTCTCAACATCCTTAATTATCAGGGAAATGCAAATCAAAACAACTCTGAGATACCATCTTATACCCGTCAGAATGGCTAAGATAAAAAACACTGAAGACAGCTTATGTTGGAGAGGGTGTGGAGCAAGGGGAACACTCCTCCACTGTTGGTGGGAATGCAAGCTTGTACAATATGGCACTTTCTTAGAAAATTGGGAATCAATCTCCCTGAATACCCAGCTATACCACTCTTGGGCATATTCCCAAGGAATGCTCAATCATACCACAAGGACACATGCTCAGCTATGTTCATATCAGCATTGTTTGTAATAGCCAGAACCTGGACAACCTAGATGCCCTTCAACTGAAGAATGGATAAAGAAAATGTGGTACATATACACAATGGAATACTACTCATCAGAGAAAAACAATGACATCATGAGGTTTGCAGGCAAATGGATGGATCTAGAAAATACCATCCTGAGTGAGGTAACCCAGACTCAGAAAGCCAAACATGGTATGTATCCACTCACTCATGAGTGGATACTAGATGTAAAGCAAAGGATAAACAGAGTGCAACTGACAACTCCAGGGAGGCTACCTAGTAAAGAGGACCCTAAGAAAGACACAGGGATTGCCCAGTGACAGAGAAATAGATGAGATCTACATGAGCAAATTCGGGGTGAGGAGGGGTAATGGATGGCAAGGGCCAGGGGGAAAGAGAGCTTAGGGGAGCAGGAGATCCCTGCTGGATCAGGAACAGAGTGAGAGAACAAGAAAAGATCACCATGATAAATGAAGACTCCACGGGAATAGGAAGAAGCAGAGGGCTAGAGAGGTCCCCAGAAATCCACATAGATGACTCTACTATAGACTACTGGCAATGGTTGAGAGAATGCCCGAGCTGACCTACTCTGGTGATAGGATGGTGGAACACCCTAACTGTCATGATAGAACTCTCATCCAGTGAGTGATAGAAGCAGATGCAGAGATCCATGGCCAAGCCCCAGGTGGAGCTCCAGGAGTCCAATTGACGAGAGAGAGGAGGGATTGTATGAGTGAGAATTGTTGAGACCAAGATTGGAAAAAGCACAGGGACAAATAGCCAAACTAGTGGAAACACATGAACTATGAACCAATAGCTGAGGAGCCCCCATGGAACTGGACTAGGCCCTCTGGATAAGTGAGACAGTTGATTAGCTTGAACTATTTAGGAGGTTCCCAGGCAGTGGGACAGGGACCTGTCCTTGGTGCATGAGCTGGCTTTTTGGAACCTAGGGCCTATGCTGGGACACTTTACTCAGCCTTGGTTCAGGGAGGGGGATTGGACCTGCCTCAACTAAATGTACCAGGCTGACTCCCTAGGGGAGACCTTGCCTTGGAGGAAGTGGGAATGGGGAGCAGATTGTGGGGGGAAGGCTGGGGCGAGGAGGAGGGAAGATAGGGGAATTTGGTGTTGATATGTAAAATGACTAGAAAATCTCTTATATAAAATAAAAAATTGAAAAAAAGAAACAAGAAAATTATTCAGTGGATTATTCCATTTTTTTTTGTATGTGTTGAGATTTGCTTTGTGACTGAGTTTGTGGTGGATTTTAGAGAAAACCCTCTGCATGAGGAGACAGTTGTGTAGCTTGATCTACTTGGGGGGCCCCCTGGCGGTAGGATCAGAATCCATCCCTGGTGCATGAGCAGGCTTTTTGGAGTCCACTACCTATGATGGGACACCACATGCAGCCTTGAGGCAGGGGGAAGGGCTTGGACTTGCCTCTCCTGGAAATGCCTCCCCATGGGAGGCCCTTGCCTTCTTGTGGGGAGAGTGGGGGGTAGGTTGGGAGGGGGAGGCTGGGGGCCAGGAGGAGGGAAGAGGGGAATCGTTGAATGGTGTGTAAAATGAATTTGAAAATTTTCTTAATTAAAAAAAAACAAGAAAAATTATTGAATGTGCTGTATTTAATGAAGAATATAATTAAATAGCATTTCTAAAAATAAATAACCTGTCAACATTATGTTAATTAATTGTGAAAATCTTGGAACAAAAGGTTGTCATTATTATTTTGCTTATGTGAAGTAAAGATTATGTAGTACATATCTACGATGACAGAATGTTAGTTACAATCCTTGGAGTATACTCACCATAAAGGCCACGAGGAAACTGGTGACTATGTGTAGCAAAGGGGATTCTTGTACACTTTCATGAGACTGTAAAGTATAGACATTATGGAAAATGGTACAGAAGTTGCTCTAATATTGAAAAACTAGAGTATGCACATGACCTAGCAGTCCCATTCCTGGACATTTATCTGAAGCCACTGAATCTATAACTTCAACAAATATCACAGCTGCCATGCTTATTGTAGCATTGTTCACAGTGACTACTGTTATAAAAACAGTGTGTCAACTGATATATACATGGCTAAAATGTGATACATGGGCATACACCCAAGAATATTATTTAACAAAAAAAGAATTAAATATTCCTTGTGACAATATATGTGAACTAAGAAGACATTTTATTAATCTAATCCAAAACACATAAAAGAAGATGATCTGTATTATTACTTGTAGTTGTAATTCAAGAAGTAGAAATCATTAAACCAGATACCATAATTTAAACCAGATACCATAATAATGCTTACCAGGGTCTGTCTGAGATTGAAGAAAATGGAAAGCTGTCAGAGATAATTTTCTGATATGAAATGAAAAATTTCTGAATAATTCCTGAATTTCTGGTGTTCAACACCATGACTATAACAATACTCTACTGTTGACTTGAAATGTAGTAATAGAATAGATTTTTATTGTCCTCACTACCCTTTTCCCTTCTCATAATGTATATATGTGACATGACGATTGTCCCATGTGTCTATATAAAGAAAGATTTCTTTTTGTACCTCGAATATTTTTACCATCAATTTTTTAAATAAACATTTAAGAATTAAAGGACTATGAACCCTGTGACCTACAATAGCAACAGCTCTGGCAAGATATTTCTATTTATATAATAGTGGAGGCATTATCGTGTGATTCATCAACCATTTTCTGATTGGATTTACTTTCTCTCCATAAAAGGAAACACTTAATCATTATTGGGGCCATGACAGTGTGTCTACACCTATCATAGGCACTTGATAGGACCTATTAGAATTATTCTGCTAAGTAGACATAGTACTAAACCCTTTACTAAGGATTAATTTATCTTTCAACCCTTAGGAGAGAAACTTCTTTTTGTAGTATGTGATGATTAACCCAGAGAGCCACAACTAGTCAATGTACAGAGAATTAGAAACCATTGAGTACTTAGTGCTCAAATGGACATCTGTATGCTCCTCCAAAGACTCAGGGATCATCATGAAATAAGTGGCAAAAAAAGTATAAACAGCAGAGGAACTGGATGAATACAAGCCAACAGTGTCCTCTGAAATCAAAGAATTCATCCATGTTCTTTTAGCTTTTCCAAATTAATGGAGCAGAGGTTTTTAAGAATTACCCTCTAATAGTCTGTATTTTTTTGGTGTCTGTTGTAATGTTTCCTGGTTCATTACTGATTCTGTTAGTTTGGGTCATTTTTTTTTTTTGGTGAGTTTGGCAAAGGGTCTGTCATCTTGTTTATCTTCTCCAACAACCAACTCCCAGGTTTATTGATTCTTTGTGTTGTTATCCCTTTATATTTCTATTTCATTAATTTTTGCTTCAAGTTTTATTAATTTTTTCCATGTTTTTCTTTTTCTTGCTTTCCAAAATCTTGAGTTGTATCATTCAGTCATTTATTGTACTCTGAAATTTTAATGTAGCCACTTAGGACTTTAAACTTCCTTCTTAAAGTGATTTTTAATGTGTCCCAGAGATTTTGTTGTGCTATGTTCTCACTTATTTCTTGAACCATATAGATTGCTTTCTGGATTGATTCTTTGATTCAAGCATCATTCAGTAATGAATTAATCTCCATGAGTTTATACACTTACTACAGGTTTGTTTGCTATCAGTTTTTAAGTTTTTTTTGGCATGATATTTTAGCATTGGTCTATTTTATAGAGGCTTTCATGTGCTGCTAAGTAGAATGTATATTTTTTTACATTTGCATATAACATTAGTCCAATTTGATGTAAGATGTCACTTAATTCTTAGGTTTCTCTGTTTATTATTTGTCAAAATGATCTATGTATTGAAGAAAGTAGGGTGGTGAGATCACCTATAGTTTTTGTTAATCTGTGTCTTCAATTCCATTAGTAGGCTTTTTATGAATTTGGGTGCATTAGAATTTAGTGCACATATGTTTAATATCGTGATATTTTTCTGATTCCATTGATCAGAATGAAGGCCCTGTTTGATCCCTTCTAACTAGTTTTAGTTTGAAGTCTATTTGTCAGATATTAAGATGAGAATGCCTGATTGATTCTTGATCTCATTTTCTGGGAATACTTTTTCTATCTTTTACTTTTTAAGTGCTTTGGCTGCTAATTGTTTTGTTTGGGATATGATTTTTAGGCTGTTTGGATTATGAAAAGATTCTTTTCCAACTCTGACACAACTTCCAATCAAGATTACTATACACAGGAATACTATCTGTCAGAGTGTACTGTTGCAGGTTCTTCTGGCTTTCTGAGTTTCACTTGAGTAATCAGCTACTAATTTTATGAGTTTTCCCAATATATGTGACTTGTGCTTTTTCTCTTGTAACTTTCTGTAGTTGAATTTTTTTTTTGAGCCACTAACCAGCTCCCAAATAAAGACAAGGAGACATTAATTATGGATGCTCGACCTTAGCTTAGGCTTGTCCTTCTAGCTCTTTTAGCTTAATTTAACCTGTTTCTTTTCATCTATATTTTGCCTTGGGGCTTTTGTCTTTCACTCTGTATGTCATACTTTCCTGCTTCCCCTGTGTCTGTTTATCTGGCCCTTGGTGTCTCCCTGCTGTCTCTTTCTTTCTCCCCTCTTCCCTGAGGCTAAATTCCTCCCCCTACTTACTCTCCTTCCCTAGACATCCTACCTATACCTCCTCTATTGATATTGGCAATTCACCATTTTGTTAGATCAATCAGATGCCTTAGGCAGGCAAGGTAAAACAGCAAAACATCTTCACATAATTAAACAAATGCAACACATTTTTACATAGTTAAACAAATATTCTGCAACATTTCCCTCTCATTTGTCTAAATAAAAAGAAAGGGTTTAACTTTAACATAGTAAGACTATATACAATAAGAACAGTTATCAATTAAGAATTACATTTACAATATCCAGTCCAGTGGCACTTGGCAAATTCACAGAAGATACTCCATTATCTATCTTATCTTGATGAGTCCAAAGTTGTGTACCTAATTTACTTTCTATCCTAACTTTTATTACTAGCACAAAATTATTTTTAGACCTCAAAACATTTTCTTAGATAAACAATTTAAGCTTTTATGTTTCTTAATTTTATAAATTTTATGTCTCTTATGTAAGTTTCTTTTCTGAATTTGTTAACAAGACAGCTATAACTATAACTATCTCATCTTCAACTCCAACAAAGACCCAAGGAGAATATAATATTACATGAGTAGACAGGGAGTGCAGAGCAAACTTCCAAAACCATAGAAATGACAAAGACATCTGGCTGCTGGACAGTCATCCAAGTTTCTTCTGCAATGTTGGGGCATCCATTTTCGGCCTATGGGCATAGAATATCTGACAAACTTTTCTATGAAGCAGGAATTTTGAAGGACTGTTGTACTTTGTCTTGGCAAAGTTTAGCGTTTTTAATCATTAGTGTCCTGCTTGTCTAGTTTGTACAGTGTACTGTCAAGGCAAGAGCAGCTTCTTGCCCAAATGGCTAGCTTTGCCACATGAAAGTGACTTCCATGTGGAGGTTCTTGATGCCCATCATCCATCTATGAAGCAGATTGGTACTGCCAGGAGCAGACATGTCTCACTGTCATGAAAAGCCTTAGGTTATTTGTGGGATGACTCATCCTTAACAGGGTTGCAGGCCAGCCAGCCCAAACCAGTAATAAGATCTTTCTGAGAGCCAGCCTGGGTCTGCCTAAGGGCCTTAGCAACAGCAGCTGAGACATGATCTGAGATGACCCGGACCAATGAGAGGCAGCCATGTCACACCAGCAGATGCATATTCATAAGACCTCCCCCAAGGGTGGGGTGGAGGGTATATAAGTCTTGCCTCTTCCTGAATAAACTGAGCTTGTTTCAACATTCTCCCAGAGTCTGTGTTGTTTACTCTGTGCATACTTGGCCCTTTCTCCCAAAGGGAACAATAGCATAGGACCCTGCCTGTTATTAAAATCTTAAATGCTATATTCTGTACTTCTCTGAAGTGTTTGAAGATCATCTGTCTATCTAAAATATATGTTTAACCTTGAAAATGTACCTAACATGACTACAAATTTGATTGTTATAGATGACTAATTACTAACCTACATTTCTTAATTATCTTAAACAGTGTAATAATATCTTTTAAGGACTAGAAAGGACTTGAACTTTGAACATTTTTAAATGAGCTACATTAGTACAATATCTTAAACATGAGTAGAAACATATATATGGTATAACAAAAATAACCTTAAATTTATATCAATACACAAAAATCCATACCAATGTAAAATATTTGAGATAAATAGTTGTCTTCTTATCCTATATTCCTATATCCGCACTAAATGATGACAGACATCCCTAAAACATCAAATGATCAAAAACCAACCCACCTTTTGAAAATGTGGGCATTGTGTTCTCTAGGCTGCTTCCTGTTGTCTGGGAGCAACAGCATGCCCAGGGGACATTAAGAAATTTGAGATAATTGTCAAGTTCTAAGAAATCTAGCTATAATATTTGTTGTACAGTGCCTGTGTAATGGGAAAGTATAAGGCTTATCTAATGTCCTGACTAGAATAGTCTGTGAGGCTGGACCGTCTCAGCCAGCAGCTTTGAAGTTGTTCTGAACAGAGAACTCTAAGGAAACTCAACGGAGGCACTCTGAAAGGCTAGACCACCTGGGCCACCCATTTTCATTGTATCTGGTCCCCTTACTCTGAAAACACCAACTTTCAAAAGTAACATACATATCTGCATTAACACAAGTATGGGCTGTGCTGCATTTAACTGCCCCAGCTCTGGGAAGTGGATGCTCACACTGTGGCAGGCATTTTTACTTAGTTGCTGTTTCTACTTAGCTTGACTGATGCCCAAGTGTTCTGCTGCACAGCAGTGCCTCTTAAAGAAGTCATATCTGTTTTCTTCTTCCTTTCCTCAGCTTTCTCAGGCCCTATGTGGAGATTCAGGCCCCATGTTGGTCACCATTTATAGCTGGCATTTTCTTTGAGCAGCCAACCAGCTCTCAAATAAAGACACAGAGACTTATTATTAACTATGAATGATTGGCCCTTGTCTCACTAGCTCTTTTTAACTTAATTTAGCCTGTTTCTCTTCATCTACCTCATGGCTTTTTTTTTTTTTTTTTTTTTTTGGTTTTTCAAGACAGGGTTTTTCTGTGTAGTTTTGGTGCCTGTCCTGAATCTCATTCTGTAGACCAGGCTGGCCTCGAACTCACAAAGATCCTCCTGCCTCTGCCTCCCGAGTGCTGGGATTAAAGGTGTGCGCCACCACTGCCCGGCCTACCTCAGGGCTTTTTTCCTTTCTTTCATTGTGTATGTCCTACTTTCCTGCCTTCGTGTCTGTTTGTCCCCTGACATCTCTTTTTCTTTTTCTCTTCTTTACTGAGCCTAAAACTTGCAATATTTTTTTTTTGTTTCATGTATTTAATGTTTAGCTATGATATGTTGTAGTGTGTTTTTTTTTGGTTTTGTCTTCTTTGTGCTTCTTGAATCTGTATGAGTAAGTCTTTTCTTAGTTTGGAGAAGTTTTTTTCTATGATCATATTAAATATCTGGTCTTTTCCACTTCGTAAAGATTCTTCTTCCTCTTCTATGCCTATAAGAACAAGATTTGATCTTCCATGATGACCAAATGGTGCCTTCATTTCATGAATTTTCCTATCTTATGCTTGAAAATAATTCATTTTCTTTGCTTATTTTATCTAAATCCTCTACTTTTCTTTTGAGTTCTGATATTCTGTCTTCTATATAATGAATTCTTCTTTTCAGGATTTCCTCTGAGATTTCTAATTTAGTTTTTGAGTTTTTCAATTCCATCTCCTTTCTAGTTTATGTTTTCTTCAATGTTTCTATTTCCTATTGAACTTAGTTTCTAAATCCTGAATTGTTACTTTATTCAGATTTGTATTTGTATTTCCTTATCCATCTATCCATCCATCCATCCATCATCCACTCATTCATTCTTTCTTTTTCTTTTTCTTTTTTGGTGAATCATGAGTTTTGTTGGGTTACTTAAAAGGATTTATGGAGGAGCTACTTGCAAGAGCAGAAATGACACAAAGACAGCTGAACCATCAGAGCCCACCACATCATGGGTGACAGCTATCAAAGCTAGGAACCAGGAGCACCCTGGACAGCCTGCAGGCATCTCAACAGGTTGGAGAAAGTCCTTTCCATGTGCTCAGTTGGTCTAAACATCTTTCCTGCAGGTCAGCTAGTTTATGGCATGCACCACTAACATCCCACAGATTTTCTGGATTTTTTGTTAGTTTTTTTTTTTTAAGATTCAACATTTTCTTTGACCAATGTATCTATTTCTTCTCTCACATCATCAAGGCCCAAGGTCTCCCAGTTCTTTTATTCTTGTAGCTTGCTTCTGTTATTTCTGTTTGATTTCCTAATTTTTTCATTTCCATAATTCCCTCAGTTTAGTTTCTTTCTTGATTCTATTTTCATTATCAGGTATTAACAGTTTTATTCATTTCCTTTCACCATTTGTTTGTGTTTTCCTGGACTTCTTTGAGGAATATTTCCTCTTTAAGAACTACTATTATCACATTCATACAGACTGTTTTAAGGGTTTTTTTCTTGTGCTTCAGCTTTTTTTTTTTTTTTTGAATATTCTAGGCCTGCTCTGGTAGTTTTTCTGGGTTCTGGTGGAGACATCATTCTGTCTGTTTTTGACTGTGTGTTTATGCTGGCCTCTAGGAATCTATTTCCCTGCTTTGCTCATTTGGTGTGTTTCCTAGGAATGCCTGCTGGTGTTGTAGGCTGAGACAATGGGATGAGTTGGGGAAGGAAGGCTGGAGGAGAAGATCTTTGTGATCCATTGGGGGATGGGGTCAGAGAGGAAGAGGAGACTGCAGCAGGTGTTCTGATACAGACCTGGGATGAGACTGAGGAATTGGATTTGAAGGAGCAGAAGGAGAGGTGAAAATCTGCACTCAGCCTTTGTGCTTTCTTGGCAGGAATGACCTGTGGTTTTGCAGGAGATTATTATTTTTTAATTGAAAAATTATTTTGTACAATATATTTTGCATATTCTTTGCCCTCCTGAACTCCTAGATCCTTCTCACCAACCAACCCACCTACTTTTACATTCTCTTACACACACTCACTCTATATATACAACAAAGAAAAGACCCTCCAAAAACCAAAAAAAAAAAATTAAAAATCATAACAAAAAAACTAACAATAAGAAAAATTGTTGAGACAAAAAGTTCTCAAAGAAACCATTGAGAAAGAGGAAATCAGTTTTGTCCAGTGGTGTTTCCGGGTATATCAATCACACTCCTGGACAGGCCCCATGCCTAGAAGCAATTGGACAACATAAACAAAGATTTCATTAACTATGACTTTGTTTTTAGTAATATTTATAGCAAAAACAGGCCCAGAAAAACCAGGACCTTCTTTTCTTTTTACAAAGGGAAACATTAAAAACCTAAGATTAGAGTTTTTATTTGTTTTATATATTTCCCATGACATACACTTTGAATTCAGATACCTACTGCTTTAACACTTGATGGGACAGTCCTAGTAAATGACATAGTGAAATTGAAATTCATTTTAGTAGAATAGTTAATATTTAATTATGTCTATCAAAATTGGTCTACTAAATAAACAAAAAACACTAAATATGTATGATAATTGCCTAAATCTTTGTCTGCCTTCTAAAGTTTCCCCCTTTACAAAACATTCATTATTTTCATAAAACTATTTGGCATCTTATAAAAAAAATTAAAATTTATATGCCATCTCTATTAAAGAAAAACATAGAGTGTTGTAAAGGACTTTTCATTACAGTAACTAAAGATTCAAAATTAGTTACAAGTTCTTTCTGGAATAATAAAGAGAGCCAGAATATTCCACCAACTAAAAGAATAAAAAGGTCATCACGCAAAAGACCATATTCTGACCTGAGTGAAAAGATTACTATGTGGTTCTCACCTCCTGCTGTACTACAAATCTCAAGGTGATGGACTTTAAGATTCACATTTCTTATAGAAATATGTGCCAACTTCATCTAAAAACACATCTATGTGGAATTAAAATGCTGGATGATACTTACCTTCAACTACATTCACATTGAACACCCCACGTATCTGAAGGTTTCCTTTGTTTTTTTTATGTTTCTCCAATCTTTTTATAATTAAATATTTTAAGAATGTGTTCCTGATCTTTAATATTTCACTTAGCATACTCCAAAGTAGTGAAATACAGCTAATCATTATTTAATAAATTACAAATGAGTTTATTACTTTCTTTCATTATTCATGATATCATGTTCCCTACCTTACTTGAAAATATTTTTCATGTTTAAAAGTTTTCACTATCCTTGTAATTTCACTGTTATTTTCAGTTCATTTTGGATAAAATTAATCTAGATTTTAATTTAAGAGAATGTTTTTTCAATTTTCCAAAAATCTGTTTTGAACACATTTGTAATTTTAAGTACAAATTCTTCTAAGACAAATTGATTGATATTAGAAATATTAAAATATAATAAATTAGTTGTTCTACTAAGGTATATAACAGGCTCAAGTGTTTTATAAACTTGGTGACTCTAATTCCATTTACTCTAGCTATACATGCCCAAGGATTTAGTTTAATACTTTTTATCCAAACTATACAAAAGTTAAGTTCTTTTAAAACAAATACAGGACAGTGGTATTGTGTTTGATTATATTTCTTTAGTCACCATAGCTTCTTAATCATCTCAAATTTCTCAGCTTTACTATGTTTCTTATGATATTGAGATATTCTTGTATTGTATACAAATATAGTCTCATAGATCATATGTAGAAAATAGACTTTATGTTGCACATAGTGTAATATAACCCCAGGCTATTTCTAATTATTTAGAATATACCTTTGTAAGCACCTATATTTTTTCATATGTAATAAATCTTAGGATAGAAAATTAACTGAGTTTTAATAAAGATTTGAGGAAAGGGGAAATACACATCTTAGTACAGGGTAATTTTCTAAATAATATATATATATATACATACATATATATAAATTTCTAATATATTACCATTTAACATGTTTTATACATTAGTTTTATTTTATACCTAGTTTAATTCTTTGTCCATAACCTGTTGGCATTTTGACAATTCCCACTGAAACTCCCTGCAGCTTTGTTAGCCTTCAAATCCCCAAGGCTCATTCTCCATTGCACCACAAATTAGCAGTGTATTCTCAAACTTTAAAAGGGCCCTTTGTGAGAAGAGAAATTTAAGAATAAATTTGGAGCCATCAGGTATCATCTATTTCATCAAAAGAAGTTGGGATGCTTGCTGTGGGAGAGTATTGGTGAACTGTTAGGTAAATGTTCCTATTCTTCTTCAAATTTACAAAAAATAAAAAATAATACAAACAGATATAATAATATAATCTTCAGTTGTTACATTTACTGTCTTCAGTTCAGTTCAAAGACATATAGCAGAAATAAACTGGTATGTGAATGGTGAATTAAAATGCATTCTCAATAATATAGTTCTATCTCCTTCTGATACTTACAGTTGTCATATTTGGAATAAATAGTGGTCAATAAACTACGAATCATTTTGATGTTTATTTTTAGCCATAAATTTACATATAACAACTGCAACAAGTGAGTATATAGAACCAATAAACAATATAGAAATGGTATAGTGAAAATGAAAAAGGATCCTGGCTTTGCAATATCCTAGTTTTCCTTTTACAAGTAAGGCTGGTGACACTGATCTGGGCCTTTGAGCTCAAGCTGAAGAGAAACCTATGTAATTTTGATTCTGTAATCTTTGATTTATGTAGTTTCAAACTCGAGAATTTCACTCTGAATATCGGGACAGACAATCTTTACCACATATTACTTTTTAGAACTTAGAATATTGTACATTTGTACATTTCTACAAAGTATATCGATGATATCCATCCACCACTATGTCCCTCTGGTTCTTTCAGTGCCTCCTTCCTGCCTCCTCCAAATACATGTCTTCAATGTGCACATTGTGTGCACCATTCAATGTGTGACCATCCAATACACACATTTTGATTTTGCTTAAGATACAATGTATATATATGTATTATGTATTTTTTGAGAGAGCATATTTGTATGTATTTACATGTGTGTTTGTATGTGTGATGTAATGTGCTTCTTTCTTGTCAGTTTAACAATGTATGGGATTCAGTGTCATTATTAAATTTATCAAGATAAGGTAAGATGAGAGATAAATGATAGAGATAGAGAAAATTTCTTGATATTTAAAAATATTTGAGCTGATTTTTCAGTTTGAGATATTTGTTCCTTCATTTCTTTTCTCTTTCACACTGTCTGTCTTGCTACCTGTAGGTAATGCAGCCTTCTTTCCTCCAACTCTATACTTCATTATTAACGATGCTATTTAAAAAAAACAATGTATTGTGTAACTAAAACTTCATAAAACATTTTTCTTAGATTGAAATACTTATGTAACTTCTGAGTCTTTGGTTATTTGCTATTCAAATTTCATCTCACTCACACCTATTTGTGGCACATACCAACAGCATAACAGTTATTTTTTATATATAAAACACACCATGATGCCGTATAAACTAGACAACTAAAGACAAGACTTCAAAAAATCAAATAGAAATATACGTGCCATGAATTTGCTGAAGTTTTTATAATAGCAGTTTATCATGCTCACTCTGATTGGATGAGACAATTGCCTCATAATGACATAATGGCCATAGAGCATGATAATTAATTACACAAGACACTACCAATTTACCATTCTCAAACTGAGCAAAAGGTCTATATTATACCTGGTTTATGACTACATCTTCTGCAAAGAAAGATAAAATGTTCTCAAGAATTGAGTGGTTTCTAGCATTCTTAAGGTGTAATAAAAAATAAAGATAAACTAGTACACAGTTCAATAGTTTTGATGAATATATACATATAAAACAATTATAATTAACAGATGCATCATTTCTCTGTGCTATTAATTAAATCAGTAGCAAATTGTTTTTTTTCCTCTCAGGGAATCAAATAATCTCTTTCAGGGCAATGAGAAATAAACCCAGAACAATGATATATTTATTTCACAAGAGAGTCAGACTGAAGCTGTGCATTAAATCTGACCAGAAGTTGTGGCTTAAAGAGCAAGATGTTGACAATTATGAGTAAAATCTAAGGGACAGAGGAGATGGTTTAGGCATAGAGTGAGATGAAATAATATACTTGTGTCTAACCATGCTTCTAGAAGGAAAATAGCTGTGATCTACTCAGAAGAGAAAGAAAATTGCTTTATTTGTTATGTTCTGTAGGGACTGATGATGGAGACAGAAAATAGGACAGTTGTCACAGAATTCATCCTCATAGGACTGACTCAGTCATATGACATTCAACTCTTGATCTTTGTTCTGAGCTTAATTTTCTACATCATCATCTTACCTGGAAATATCCTCATCATCCTGACCATCAGGTCAGACCCTGGACTCAATGCCCCACTTTATTTCTTCCTGGGAAATTTGGCCTTCCTGGATGCCTCCTATTCTTTCATTGTGACTCCCAGGATGTTGGTGGACATCTTCTCTGAGAAGAAGATAATCTCCTATAGAGCCTGCATCACTCAGCTATTTTTCTTGCATTTCCTTGGAGGAGGGGAAGGGTTACTTCTGGTCGTGATGGCCTTTGACCGCTACATTGCCATCTGCAGGCCTTTACACTATTCCACTGTCATGAGCCCTAGAGCCTGCTATGGGATGTTGTTGGCTCTGTGGTTTGGAGGCTTTGTTCACTCCATTGTTCAGGTTGTCCTCATCCTTCGCTTGCCCTTCTGTGGGCCAAACCATCTGGATAACTTCTTCTGTGATGTCCCACAGGTCATCAAGCTAGCCTGTACAGATACTTTTGCTATTGAGATTCTAATGGTCTTCAATAGTGGCCTGCTTACTCTCTTGTGCTTTCTTGGGCTTCTGATTTCCTATGCAGTTATTTTATGCCACGTTCACAAGTCAGCTTCTGAAGGAAAGAACAAAGCTATATCCACGTGTACCACTCATGTTATAATCATATTTCTTATGTTTGGACCTGCAATTTTCATCTATACACGTCCATTCACAACCTTATCAGCTGACAAAGTAGTTTCTTTCTTTCACACAGTAATATTCCCTTTGATGAATCCTGTGATTTATACCCTTCGAAACCAGGAAGTAAAAACTTCCATGAAAAAGTTAATCATTCGGCATGTAGTTTGTTAATTGGTTTCTGAATGAGTGTCAAGGTGATAATTTTGCACGTCATTTATTGTTATAAAACAAATGCTACTTTTCTGAGTATCTTTCTTTTTTTTCAGGTATTGTATAGGTTTTTTGGTAGAGTTACACATAGTGCAGTATTAAACTTTGTACGTTTTAAAGGTTGCAAAAGGATTAACAGAGTGATTGAAGTATATTGGATGAGTGTGATAAATGTGGAAGCTAAAATTCACAAGATGTATGAGGCAAAACCACTAAAGGGCCCCGTGTTGGCTTGTTTTAAGTCAAATTGATCTAAGCTGGAGTCATCTGAAAGGAGTGAACTTCCACTGAGAAATGTCCCATAGAGTCTAGTTGTAGGGCATTTTCTAGTCACTGATTGATAGAGGAAGGTCCAGAAGATTGTGAGTTGTGCCACCCTTGGGCTGGTGGTCCTGGGTTCCATAAGAAATCAAGCCAAGGAAGCCAATACTTTCAGGTTCTTGCCCTGTTGAGTTCCTATGGCGACTTCATGGATTGATGAGTTAAGATGTAGAAATGTAAGAAAAATTAACCCCTTTCTCCACAACTTGCTTCCAGTCATAGTGTTTTTTTTTTTTTGGTTTTTCGAGACAGGGTTTCTCTGTGTAGCTTTGCGCCTTTCCTGGAACTCACTTGGTAGCCCAGGCTGGCCTCGAACTCACAGAGATCCGCCTGGCTCTGCCTCCCGAGTGCTGGGATTAAAGGCGTGCGCCACCACCGCCCGGCCAGTCATAGTGTTTTATCATAGAATTACTGACCCTAACTAGGACAAGATTTAGGTTGAAACAAAGAGTTTCAGTATCTGTCCCCTAAATCTACTAATAACATCTTAATATTTTAATCAAATGAATAACTGACCCACAGTTCTGTCCATTGTGTAGTGGAGCATCACCCTAAGATTCTATGAATAAGTTAACTCATTTTGATTCATGGGCTAATATGTTATAAAGCATGAAGACCCAAATGGCAGAGGAGTTTCTATTATCTGGCTGAGGTCCTCACCTTTGGTATTCTCAACATCATCTGGTATAAAACACAAGCAAGTTTTTTTTGACATTTTTTAAAAATCTCTTCGTTTTTTCCCAGAGTTGAGACACAACTTCTTTTGATCCTTTGGGATTTCATTCTCTATTTCACTGCTCACACTATAGTCTAATGCCTTCCTCTTCATCTAGACCATGGGAGAAGCATCTTATTTTCAGTATCTCACTGTATTACAAGATAAATCTCTTGGGTGTCTTTTTAAAAACATTCATCCCCTCACAGTCAAACTAGGTGATGTTTCTCCTTGCATCCGTATAAAAGTGAGATGCTAATGTAGTACTTACCTGATCTTCTTCACATTACCCACTCTTCAGTTTTATCATCATCTGTGTTCTCCACACAAAGGTAGTTTCTCTAGTTAACAGGCTACTGTGGCTCTCCAAAGAAGAAACACACTTGCTTCCTGGCATTCCTTTGCTCCCGCTTCTGATTCAAACACTTTGTCCACACCACCGTCTTAGCTTTCCTTTCTCATTTTTTTTTACTTTCTTCATCCAAAGTATAATGATGTTTGTAACAGATTTCCATTGCTCCTACTTTTTTAAAGCACTTGCAAAATGGATTATTGCCATTTTAAACACCCATTTCTCATACTATTGTGAAATATAGGGATGTAAAGAAAATTCTCCTAATGGGGCAGTTTTAACTATTAGTAACACAGACACATGGTTACTATACTGAGAATCAACAAGAAATTTTTGGAGTTTATCTTTCTTTGACTTATAGGCCAACATTAGACAGTTCTGCATGGTATAGCTGATGGCCACTGACTAATTGTTTCTTGTAGCTAGTAGTACTTATTTAGACATTTTAAACATGTATTATCTATCTATCATCTATCTATCTATCTATCTATCTATCTATCTATCTATCTATCTATCTATCTATCTATCTATCTGATTGTTTTTCCTAGTGTCTGTGCACTACATCTGTGCCTGTTGCCCACAGAATTCAGAAGAGGGTGTTGGATCGCATGGATCTGCAGTTATGTGTGGCTGTAATCCAACAAATGGGTTCTCAGAGTTGATCCCAGGTCCTCTGCAAGAAGAGTAAATTCTCTTAACCACTGAGACATCACTCTGGCTTCTAGTCAACAGTTTACATCCACATCAGTACCTGCCCTGCTTTCTTAGACACAGCTACTACTGAGTGCTTACTGGACAAAGGAAGGCAGCTCCTATTTCACTTTTCATGTGTTTTAGTCTATGTTCAACTTCCTTGTGAAAATACTCATCTATAAGGACACTCAAGAAGACACTGCCTGTTTCCACCCTCCTTTTGTGTGTCCTGTACAGGAAGCACTTATCATTTTCACTGTTTTCTTTCATGCAACTTTCTCACAAGTTAATAAACATTTCTCACTACTTGGATTGATCAAGTCCACAAACAATTGTGGTGTTTTGTGATATTATTTATATTATAACACTTTAAAGTTTATTTTTGATAAGAATTGAGAAAAATGAGAACATGTAGACTAGCAAAATTTTTTGCGGGCTACATCTCTTGCTCACAATGGCCTGTGGTTCTTATTGTGGCGCTAAGATCTTGTGCCCATTTCTCCATTCCATTTGTATGTTTGTTCCTGTCATCCTTGTTCTGTTTATACCAGCTGTCATGTTGGTGAGACTTTATCTGTATCATTTCTGATGTCACTAAGGAGACATAATCTCACAGCAAGCTCCCTGATACTATGACCTTTAAAATCTTTTGCCTCTTCTTCTTCAATGTTCACTGAACCTTATCAATTGGAACAGCATAATCCCTAACTACAATCTAAAGCATTTGTCCTTATACCCACAGATAAGGGTAGTCTTCACCCATCATCAAGGACACATTTGTCCAGCTAGGTGTTCCTTTTTGGTTGTACTGTTTACTTGGGAACATTTTCTTACTCCTGACTGCCTCTGGACTAGTTTTCTTGATCCTCCTTATTGGGGTAGATGGCTTTGACACCTCTATTACCCATATTGCTCTGTTCCTGAAAAATCACCTCCTTCTTCTCTGGATATTAGTCATCATTTTTCTCCATGGAAGAACAGGGCAAGTTTTTTCATGGTGAGAACATATTTATGAGAAACAACACACACTCTTTCCTAATATTACGTAAAGGACAAATGTAAGAGTACAACTCTGAAAGATAATTGATGTATTGATCTTGTAGAAACAAATTTCAACAAATGCATGCTAAGCTTTAAATACTTTTGTGTTTGTTAAGGATATTGATTTTTGGTAAGAAATAATAATTTTGGCAATAGAGTTATGCACCATGGATATTTTGATTAAATTGTTAACAAGTGGGTTTTTTTTTTCCTGAGGGTAGTTAATAATGAAACCAATATTAATGTTGTCAAGAAGTAAGAAAAATTGTTGAATGTACTCTATTGAAGAATATAATTAAACAGTATTTCTAAAAATAAATAACTTGCCAGCATTATGTTAGCTAATTGAGAAAATCCAAAAACAATATGTTGTTTTCATTATTATGCTTATGTGAAGCAAAGATTATATGGTACAAATCTGTCATGACAGAATATTAGTTACATTTCTTCGAGTATACTCACCAAAAAGGCCATGAGGAAACTGGGCAGCGATGTAAATATTTTGTGCAGTGCATGATTCATGGCTTAGTAAATATTTTGTGCAGTGCGTGATTCATGACTTAGCGATACATATTAATTAATGACCCATTATATACTGGTGTTGTGCAGAAAAGGAGAAAATTGTGTACTTTAATGGGTCTGTAAAGTACAAGCATTACAGAAAAATGGTACAGAGGTTGCTCTAATATTGAAAAACTAGAGTGTCCACACAACCCAGCAATCAATCCCATTCCTGGGCATTTATCTGAAGATCCAGAAATCAGTACCTTTAACAAATATTAGGGCTTCCATGATTACTGTAACATTCACAGTGGCTATTGTACGAAAACAATAAGTCAACTGATAGATACATGGATAAAATGTGCTTTATGGGCATACATTCAAGAATATTATTTAACAAAAGAGGATCAGATATTGGTATTTGTGACAGCATGGATAAATTGAGATTTCATTAATCTGATCAAAAACACATAAAGGAGGATGTCCTGTACAACTTAATTGCTGAAACTGAAGAAAGGGGGAAGCTGCTTGTCAGAGTCAAACAGTTATGGTATCAAATGAAAAATTTCTGAATAGTTCCTGAATCTCTAGCGTTCAAAACCGTGACTACAATAATACTCTACTGTTGACTTGAAATATAATGATAGAGTTGATTTTTAGTGTTCTCACTACCCTTCCCCTCCTCATAATGTACATGTGTGTGATGCAGTGTATCTGTACAAAGAATGATTGTTTTTATACCTTTAATTTTACAAGTAAATGTTTAAGAATTAAAGCTCTTTTTGCAGAACAATAGTGTGTGCAAGTTTATGAGCAATGGAACATGCAGGTTCAATCCATTATTTTTATTTTTTTAATCTTATCCTCTTGATCTATGCCAGAAGCAGTTTCATGTAAGTTATTTTGATGGTGAGCATATGTGTAATTCTATAGCTCTCCGGGTCTGGTTTTTGCAGTAAGCCACTAGATCCCATATTGAATACAATTTAATCTCAGTATCAGCCACTAGAGTTTTTTTTTTTTTTACTTTGCTGTTTCTAGCTTATTTCTTACAGAGTGAGAGGTCATTCTTTGAAGAGTTTCTTTTTTCAATAGATGGTTGATGTTGGGATGGTTACTCAAATCAAGTGATGAGTGATGAACTCCAAGTCATCCTTGGAAATAGCAAATCTGTAGCCCAACATAATTATCCTTTAAACTAGAGAATATCACTTGTGAGAAATCCATCATGGCCACATGGCTGATCTAGAGTTGAGTGCTGAGTTCTGGCAAACAGCTGCATCTTTCTTCCAGTGAGTACCTGAACAGGGCTGATGAAAATTATGTACAGTCCAGATTTTAAGAATCACACTTTCTCAGGGATCTCCACAAACTAGTGGGTGTCCTCGCTGCCCCTGTGAGACAGCCTCTGTACGAGAGAGGCCTCACGTGACTTTGTCCCTGGTGTTCCTCTGGGGACACCTGAGTGAGAAACTGCATGCTCCAGAACCAGCTCTTGTGTCCTATGGCCAATGCCGGAGTGTGAAATAGTCCAACGTGGGATTTTTCTTACTGGTAGTAAACAAAGGATGATCCCAATCGGATTTTTTTTTTTTTGATGGTCATGTTCTGTTTTGAAATAACCTCTGTGTATTTCATTTATTTTCTTTTACCTGGCGATCTCTGAACAGACTTCAGATTTTGACAGTTGATGAAATATACGACAAGCATTAATGTTCCCCATTAGTTACTGAACTCTTTAAACTGGTATTGTAACATTACCACAATGTTTTGCGCCAATTTTATAAACTTTACAGTGCAAAAAAAAAAAATGGATGGAATCAAGCTGGGGTATTAAGTTTATGTGTTGCTGTACAGGCTTTATTGCCACCTGCAATGGAACAGGCCCTTGCCTATGTTGCTAGAGATGCATGTCAACTTTGTTTGATTCCAAATCACTCAGATTCCTCATTATTGATCAGCTTATAGTACAGCCCTGGGAAAATAATGCTTTTTGTCAAAACAACTTTAGAGCAGTGTTTTTCTCAGTCCATGGACATTCTAGTATACACCAAACAGCTGTCATTTTCAAAAAATTGCTTTCTCAGGAGTACAACAGCTATATACTGGAGTAAAAATTGGTTACCGTTGCAATGCTACATGAGCACAGCTCTATGGTGGCAGACAAAACAGAGCTCTCGTAAGAATTTATAGGACCTCCTATTTGAGCAGCTTTAAAAGAACAATTTCTGAGAGAGAGAGAGAGAGAGAGAGAGAGAGAGAGAGAGAGAGAGAGAGAGAGGATTACCTTGATTTTCTGTTCCCCCTGCCTCCATTTCTTAAGTGTTGAAATTACAGATATGGGCCACTGCAGCTGGCTCCACTTTTTCATGCTTTTGGTAATTATGTATTACGTACACTAAGAAAGAAAAAAGTACCTAAACATGCTATGTGAAAGTTAATTTTTCAGATATAACCAAGCCAGAGATTAAATACCCATGTCGTGTCCTAAATATTTCTATCATTGAACAGCGACACTGGTTTCTTTGTGCGTTCTATCTTTAAATAAGGATCTGAATCAGCAGTTTGCAAATTATGACTCTAATGTGATTGCTTTAGACATCCAGCCAATATAATTTGGAATCCATTGAGAATTTGTTGGCATAATATATTTGCACTGTCCATTCTCACAGGAGGTGGTCAATATTTATTTTGATCACTAAGCTAATGCACAAAGGAAATTCACATTCGTGTAAAACGAACAATGTCTGCCTCAGTGCTTTTCACTTGTTTGAAAATAAAATGTAGGCAGTAAAATTTTAGAATTGTACAGTGGAAACTGACTGTGGAACTTGAAATGATCTTGCTCTTTGGAATTAAGCTGTGTATCCTTTTAGAGCTATAATAAACATGTGTGAAAAAAAAGAATTAAAACTCTATGAACTCTGTGACCTACAGTGACAACAAGTCTGGCATGATATACCCACGGGTGTAGTAGCTTTAGAAATATCATGGGATTAACCAAACCATTGCTGAGTGGATTGAACTCTGTCTATGGAAGATGACACCCATACCTAACATCATTGTTGGGACTAAGAAACTGTGTCTAGTTAGCTAATAGGCACGTGGGAAAACCTATTAACATTATTCTATCAAGTGAACATACTATTAAATGACTTTCTAATGACTTATAGACCTATACATTTCTCAACTCTCACGAGAAAAGCTTCTATTTGCAGAATATGATGTTTAACCCTGTGAGTCAGAACTAGTCAAGGTACAGGGAATAATAAACCACCGAATGTTCATCCGTCAAATGGACGTCTGTATCCTCCTCATAAACCTCAGAGATCATTGTGGAATAAATGGAAAAAGAACATAAAAGGCAAAAGACTTGATTGAACACAAAGAAACTGTGTCCTCCAGATGTATCAAGGCAGGTGTATACATGAACTCCCAGTAACTGTGAGATACACAAGCCTGCTGAGAATTAAAGCCAGACCAAATTCCATCATGGAGAAGAGAGGTGGACATGAAGTTCTACCCATAGCAGGGGTGATAACAACACTTAATACCTGCTAGGTGAAGGATAAACTTCTTTTCTTGTAGAGTGCTGCCAAACTCCATCAAAAGCCACACATCCATGGGAAGAAACCATCATAATTGTTCTATGAAAACAGAAAAGAGGACACAAAGTTGAGTGGGAAGAGAAAGGGGAGTGTATTTGGGAGACGTGAGGATGGGGTAAATATGATCAAAATGCATTGTAAGAATTCTCAAGTAACTAATAATGAAAAAGAATTAAAAACTATCAAATTGCCACTAAGTATGCACTTACTGCATATAAATTATACCTCAGTCACACAGATGTTTTCATGTGTAAAAAGATACTGCTGTGTATTAATTATACAAAATGAGAGATTTCATTTTACCATTTTCATAATTTATCTAAAGCATTTTAGCTGTGTTTGGCCCCATTGTCCTTTCATTCATTTCCTCTTCCCCTCACCCATTTTCTTCTTGAGACAGTCCAATGTACATGTTTATGACTGTTTGTCCATATGTGCTCTACACATGAGAAAAACATGTGATGCTTGTCTTTCTGAGTCTGGTTTATATCATTATGGTAAGTGAAATAAACACAGATTGCTTTTCATGTAATTGTAAATATTACTTTTAAACATTTTAATTTTTATTTTGTTTCATTAAGTATATTATAGATTTTTATATTGACCCTTACTCTTACTTTGATAAGCCCTAGTTAATTATTTTTTCTCATTTTATTAAAAGTATCATTTACACTTTGTAAGAGTTATAGTAGTATGATAATTCAATATATACCACAGTGCATATAATGATCCAAGTGAAATAATTACTGTCTCCTCAGAACTTATACTTTGTAATGGAAAACATTTCTCTTTTTTATTTTATTTAGCATTCAAGTGCAGAAATAATGCCCTTACTCCGTCCCTGCATCCCTCCCTTTCCCCTTCTTCCACTGCTCCTTTTGAACTGTCATCAAATGAAGACAGTGGGGGCGGTCAGAGATTTTTTTTTTTGTTTGAAATTTTTTGGGAGGACTCACTTAAACTATCTCAATTATATTAGTATATTTCTATACATATTTTCTATATGAAATTTATAAGATTGATAAAATTGCCTTCTGTTTTTCATTTTCTCAGAGATTCATCTGTTTGATTCTTGGTACATTGGTGCATTGATTACCTAGGTGTTTTTGTTTGTTTGTTTTTACATTTTATTTTATTTTTATTTTACAATACTATTCAGTTCCACATAATAGCCACAGATTCCCTCGTTCTCTCCCCTCCCGCCACCCTCCCCTTCCCCCCAACACACCTCCCATTCCCACCTCCTCCAGATCAAGGTCTCCCCCTGAGGACTGGGATCGACCCAATAGACCCAGTCCAGGCAGGTCCAGTCCCCTCCTCCCAGATTGAGCCAAGTGTCCCTGCATAAGTCCCAGGCTTCAAACAGTCAACTCATGCAACGAGCCCAGGACCTGGTACCACTGCCTAGATGACTCCCAAACAGATCAAGCCAATGGACTGCCTCACCCATTCAGGGGGCCTGATCCAGTTGGGGGCCCTTCAGCCTTTGGTTCATAGTTCCTGTGTTTCCATTCGTTTGGCTATTTGTCCCCGTGCTTTATCCAACCTTGGTCTCAACAATTCTCGCTCACATAAACCCTCCTCTTTCTCACCAATTAGACTCCCAGCGCTCCACCAGGGGCCCAGCTGTGGATGTCTGAATCCAGATTCCTCAGGCCTTGGATGGGGTTTATGGCACAACTATTAGGGTGTTTGGGCATCCCATCACCAGAGTAGGCCAGTCCCGGCTGTCTCCCGACCACTGTCAGCAGTCCTTCGTGGGGGCATCTTCGTGGATTTCTGTGGGCCTCTCCAGCTTTTTGTCTCCTCCATTTCTCATGTGGTCTTCATTCACCATGGTCTCCCATTCCTTGTTCTCCCTCTCTTTTCGCGATCCAGCTAGGATCTCCCGCTCTCTTTCCCTCGCCCCTTGCCCCTCAATGCTCAGACTCATGTCCAGGCTGTCCATGCAGATCTCATCCACCTCTCTGTGTCTTTCTTGGGGTCCCGTTTTCCAGGTAGCCTCACTGGTGATGTGAGTAGCAGTCCAGTCATCCTTGTTCCACATCTAGCATCTTCCTATGAGTGAGTACATACCATATTTGTCTTTCTGAGTCTGGGTTGCCTCACTCAGGATGATTTTTTCTAGATCCATCCATTTGCCTGCAAACCTCATGATGTCATTGTTTTTCTCTGCTGAGTAGTATTCCATTGTGTATATGTGCCACAATTTATTTATACATTCTTCAGTTGAAGGGCATCTAGGTTGTCTCCAGGTTTTGGCTATTACAAACAATGCTGATATGAACATAGTTGAGTAAGTGCTCTTGTGGTATGATTGAGCATTTCTTGGGTATATGCCCAAGAGTGGTATAGCTGGATCTTGGGGGAGATTGATTCCCAATTTTCTATGAAATTGCCATATTGATTTCCAAAGTGGTTGTACAAGCTTGAATTCCCACTGGCAGTGGAGGAGAGTTCCCCTAGTTCCACATCCTCTCCAGCATAAAGTGTCTTCAGTGTTTTTGATCTTAGCCACTCTGACAGGTGTAAGGTGGTATCTCAGAGTTGTTTTGATTTGCATTTCCCTGATGATTAGTGATGTTGAGCAATTCCTTAAATGTCTTTCAGCCATTTGGGTTTCCTCTGTTGAGAATTCTCTGTTTAGTTCTAAAGCCCATTTCTCAATTGGACTGTTGGTCGTTTTGATGTCTAATTTCTTGAGTTCCTTATATATTCTGGATATCAGTCCTCTGTCACACGTGGAGTTGGTAAAGATCTTTTCCCATTCTGTAGGCTGTCACTTTGCCTTGTTGACCGTATCCTTTGCTCTACAAAAGCTTCTCAGTTTCAAGAGGTCCCATTGATTGATTGTTTGTCTCAGTGTCTGCACTACTGGTGTTATATTTAGGAAGTGATCTCCTATGCCAATGCGTTCAAGACTACTTCCTACTTTTTCTTCTAGCAGGTTCAGAGTAGTTGGATTTATGTTGAGGTCCTTGATCCACTTGGACTTAAGTTTTGTGCACAGTGACAGATATGGATCTATTTGCAGCCTTCTACACATTGATATCCAGTTATGCCAGCACCATTTGTTGAAGATGCTTTCTTTTTTCCATTGTACACTTTTGGCTTCTTTGTCAAAAATTATACTTTCATAGGTGTGTGAGTTAATGTCAGGGTCTTTAATTCGATTCCATTGGTCCACATGTCGGTCTTTATGCCAATACCAAGCTGTTTTTATTACTGTAGCTCTATAGTAGAGCTTGAAGTCAGGGATTGTGATGCCTCCAGAGGTTGTTTTATTGTACAGGATTCTTTTGGCTATCCTGGGTTTTTTGTTTTTCCATATGAAGTTGAGCATTATTCTTTCCAGGTCTGTGAAGTATTGTGTTGGTATTTTGATGGGGATTGCATTGAATCTGTAGATTGCTTTTGGTAAGATTGCCATTTTTACTATGTTAACCCTGCCTATCCATGAGCATGGGAGATCTTTCCATTTTCTGACATCTTCTTCAATTTCTTTTTTCAGGGACTTAAAGTTCTTGTCATATAGGTCCTTCACTTGCTTGGTTAGTGGTCATACTCTTATCACCTGATACTTTAAATAACTCTTATGTCTGGGATCAAGAAGATTCAGAATCACTGTGTACCTCTTAAGTAAGAAATGTTTCCTCTTTACTTAAATTAATACAAGTTTAAATCTTACATTAATATGTCTAATATATATTATTTAAAACATAGATTCAGTCTAGCCTTAATTAAAAAATATATTGCTGCTGGGTGGCAGTGGTACACACCTTTAACTCCAACACTCAGGAGGCAGAGCCAGGCAGATCTCTGAGTTTGAGGCTAGCTTGGCCTATAGAACGAGATCCAGGACAAGCACCAAAACTACACGGAGAAACCTGTGTTGAGAAACACACACACACACACACACACACACACACACACACACACACACACATATATCTACTAAAAGTTAAAAATTAAAAAAAATTATTTATAAATGATGTGCTTGACAAAAAAGTCCAATTCATGCTACAGATAAAATAGTCTCAATCTCTAAGTAAATTTCTCCATTGTAACTCTAATCATCTAATCATCTTGTTTATTGTTTCTCTGAGGAAAGGAACAGAAAAGAATCTCTTTAAGGTCCAGCTCCAACTACTGATATAACCGATCTATGTTTTCTTTGGTCTCTCCTGAGACTGGTTGTCTTGGTTTTGGGTCTACAACAAGGCCATTCCACTTGCCCCAAAACTGGAATCATCCTCTTCTTCCTGCTGCAGATGGTAATTCTTGACTGCTTTCCTTTTCCTTCTTTATATTTTTGTTCTTTTTAACATTTTTTATCAATTTATTTTTAAAGATAGATTTTTTAAATTATGTGTTTGTGCTCATGTGAGCAAATGTGCCTGTCAAGTTGAGAGGAGAGCGTTGGATCCTGTGGAGATGGAGTTGTAGGCAGCTGTAGAGTCAGTCACCCGATGTGGATGCTGGGAACTGAACTCACAGCTTCTGCAGGAGCCATACATGTTCTTAACCACTGAGTCATCTCTCCAGCCTTCGTTTTTAATTTTTTTTTACTTATTTATTTAGTTATATTTGTTTGTTTGTTGTGTGTTTGCATGCACATACATGGATATTTATTCATGTCCTGTGCACGTGTAGAGGTCAGAGGACAATCTGTAAAAGTTGGTTCCATCCTTGCATGATGTGGCTTCTAGGGATCAAACTCGGATCATCAGGCTGGATGACAAACACTTTTACCCCTGAGTCATCACCCCTGCCCATCTCTTTCCTTCTCCACAACACTAACTGTGTCCTCTGTTTTGATATTACCTTCAGCATATAGCCACATCTTTATTACTATTAAAACTGATTGGACATTTTCCCCTCTACACGTAACCTTATTCTCCCCCTTCCCTTTGCATTAATGATTTTCAATAGTGACTTGCACTTCTTTTTAAGCTAATAAGGTTTTTAAAAGTAGTTTTAGGATTACAGAAAATAAAGCTTGTATATAAACTTTTAAGTTCACATAAGTACACATGTTTTTTTTTTTACTATGAACATCTTATATTAAAATAATGCTTGTTATGACTGATGAGCATGAATACACTATTATATATTAATATATTATATTAAATATTATATTTATTAGATAATATATACTACTATATTTTATTAGGACTTACTATCTGTGCTGTGCAGTTTTATGGGCCTTAAGGGTTTTGCTTGTCACAATTACATTATCCTAAAGAAGAGTTTATTCTAAAACTTCCCTGTACTCCTCTCTCTTTAAGTATTATCTGATCTCTGATTATCATTTGCCACAGTGTCTGATTCTCTCCTCCTTGAACCAGATTGGCCTTCTATAGGATTCTCTGTCCTCCTACCTCCTTTTTACCTAATCAGCTGGTCCTTAATTCCTTTTTGAGACTTTCTACTTACTACTCACCTTCCTTTGCTTTAAAATCTATCTACACTCCCAGAACTTCTACATTTCTTCCTTTGTGGGTAATTAAGAGCCATGGTTCGATTTCCTGTCATCGCTTCCTTTCTCTTCCAGCAAATCCTAGCATCTCCTGACTCCTCAGCATCCTCCATTCTTCATGGCACCAACTAATCTTAGCTAAATAAATTCTGTCTGTTTAGTATCTTCTCCAGAACTTTGGACTTATAATATTTTGAGAACAAGTTTCTCATAGTCTACAAAGAGTTTGTTAGCAAGTCAAACTGGGTTCTGCCATCATACAATTACCATATAAGATAACTCCTTCATCTTGGTCCAAACCACCATTATCTCTTCTAATCCTGAATATAAGCTAAACCTTAAGTCTTACTCTACTACACTTGTGCAGATTAACATACTCTGCCAATTTAATCTTTTACCAACAATAATTGAAATTATCTGTCTTTTAAAATTAATGTTGTATATTCAATTTGCATGTATGCTCTTTTATTTCAAAAACAGGCATTTTCATTTTTTTTCTATTCAGTAGTAACATCTGTAGACACATGAAGCAAATTGACTTTGTTATTTATTTCTTAAAAATGTTTAACATTCATTAAGTGTGTGTGTGTGTGTGTGTGTGTGTGTGTGTGTGTGTGTGTATGTATGCATGCGTGCGCGCGCGTGTGCACATGTGCCTCAGTGGACATGTGGGAGCTGGTTCTCTTTCCATCATGTGGGTAATAGTAATTGAACTCTGGTTATGAGCCACATCTTTACCCCCTGAGCTGTTTTACTAGCCAGTATTTAAAGTTCCTGAGTAAGTCTTAAAACAAAGTGTATTTCTGTTTGTGACCACGGTAGAGTAACAGGAACTGAATTTACTCCTTTGGCCCGAACAACACAAAAGGAAAAAAATCTATAAAACAATAGGTTTAAAAATCTTTTATCTACATTTGTTCTTTGACAATTTCACACACAAGCAGTACTTTCTGATTATGCTCTCCTCTCCTCCCTCTCTTCCTCTGTTCCCATGCTTATTCTCTTCCCTGTTAGCCCTTTCCCACACACATGTCCTTCTCTTTTGTTTTGTGACCCACTGGATTTAACCAGCAGTGCCATCTATGGTTTGGAGATATTTAGGAGAGCCTGATGAGCTCATCAGTAGACAGACAACCAAAGACAATGTCTGTCCCTCCCTCAGAAATTCCTTCAGAAATTATCTAGCAAAGAAGGAAAGGGCCCCATGGGCCTCTTTCTAATCCATAGCTGACTGCTTCAGGTCCAGTTTTCTGAAAGTCTATTGCAGTTAGTCACAGCTAATGTGAGATTATGTTTGTGTTAGACATATCATGCCCAAAAGAAAGCAATACACTGTTCCTCTCCATATCTTCTGAATCTTACATTGTTTCTACTGTACCTTCCAAGATATTCTTAGGTGATATAAATGCTCTGCTTAGGGCTGAGAACTCAACTATCACTTATTCTTAGTACTTTGAGCTATATGTCTCTGAATTTACTGTTGTTCATTGAAAAGAAAAGCTTTCCTGATCAAGACTGAGAAAAAATTTATGAAATCTAACTTTTTCATCAATTTGTCCAGTTGTGGTCACCAGCCCCACGTGGCTTTAGGACATGGATGTTCTGTGTACACTGGCTTGAGGCATGATTTAATACATATACATCTGCTTTGAAGGACTGAGTTTGAAAGAAGAATTTTCTATATAAAAAATAATAGTTTGGATTTTATTTTTATTTGTTTTTTGGAATGAATAAAACTAGTGTTAATTTTATCAGTTTTTTTCTCTTGTGAAAAATATGCTTATAAATCAGACATGGTGACTCATGCCTATAATCCAGGCACTTGGGAAGATAAGGCAAAGCATTACAAGTTCAAGGCCAACCTGTGATATACAACAAAATACTGTCAACAAAATAAAAAATTTAAATGTAGGTATGATAAAACATAGATTTACATTTATGGCTCATATTTGTAAACTGTAGTGTATGTTTTATTCCGTGAAGTACATTAAGGATAAATGCCACTTTTGTTCTTGGTCTTCTTCCATTGTCTCATCTATACCCAGATTATTTGGTAAAAATGTTTTTATTATTTTATCTATCAAATTTATTAATAATAGATTAATAGTGAATATAATTTGAGATAGCTGAGTATTTCAAGAGATGCCAGCAGCCTGGGCTAAAAGACTATTACTAGGAAATCTACCAAAGCTGTGTCAAGACAAATTTTACAAAAGGAGTTCCTGGTACCTTCTGGCAGGACAACCATGAGCCCTCTAACAGGAAAAGGCACAGCTGTGGGAGTGGCTCACCAGCTCCAAAGTGTGCATGGCTCACAACACAGCCATCCACAGCTCCGGGGGCACAAAGCAGCCACAGCTGGATGGAGTTTGACCTGGCTTTCCACAGCTCACAGAAGAGAGTCAGGAAAACTCCACACACAAAGGGAACTGAAAGTCCACAAATGAGGAATGAAACTGATAAAACTCAGCACAGAGTTTATTCCAGACCAAGGCAAGGGAGACAAAGCAGTCCAGCTTCTAAGGAGACAAAAGCCACTTTTAGGCCACTGATCCCATCTTCTTATATCTCCACCCAGGCCTCCTTATCCTTTACAGCTGTACTGTATCTTTTGATGATTTTGCTATGTTGCATATCCACCCAGCTATTCCCCAACTCAGTTGTGTATTTTCTATATAGCATAGTATGTCAGTGTATCATTTTTACACAGTCCTCTGCTATTCATGACTTTTACTCTTTTTCTTTTCTCTCTTCCTGTACCCATTTCTCTTACTGTTATGTCTGCCAAAGTCCCCAAACTCACCTGGTTTATATCTAGGTATATAATCACCTCACCCTTTTTAGTTTACCCTAACCCCACCCCCACATTTCCATTCCAGGTTTTCCTTTTGCTTCTAGCATTCCCAGTCTGATGTCTATTATTTTCCTCTCCTTTCCATCCAACAGCCTCATATTAATTATTTATCTCACTGTAACTCTTTAACACTTTTCTTTTCTTTTCTTTCCATTTGTGCTCACAATTGCTAAGATATTAATATGATCAAGGTCCCTCTATTCTCTAAATCAACTGGTACTTACAACATGTCTCTTATGCTTAAAGTTTAGCTGCTAGGATGGAGACAGAGCCTGGTTCTTGGAAGATTAGTCAAACATTAAAATATCATCATGATTGCACTACTACCTAGTCTCTTTTGAACACTGAAAATATATCCCATGTAAGAAAAGAGGCAACCTGAATTAAAAGAACAATGACAACAAAAATTTTAGTCAATGAACTAATCCCAAGATGGGCAGATGCCTGTGCAAAAAATACAACTAACATGAAAAAAAACCAACTTGTCCTCTCTAAAAATTATCAATCTGATAGTAATGACCCTAGGTCAAAATAGCTTAGATGAAACTCTAGACCAGTGATTTTCAACCTTTTAAAGCTGCAACCCTTTTGGGTCACAGTTCTTCATTATGTGGTGACCCACCCCCACCGTGAAACTATTTTGTTGCTACTTTCTAACTGTAATTTTGCTACTGTTACAAATCATAATGTAAATATCTGTTATGCAGGATATCTGATAATTGACCCCTGTGAAAGGATTGTTCTACACACCCCAAAGGGGTTGTGACCCACAGGTTGAGAACCACTGTTCTAGACACATAATTTGAAAGAACGATTATAAATATAGTCAACTTCAAGAATACATGAAATAAGGCAGCCGGTTTATAACATGGAATTGTAAGTTAGTAAAAAGAGAAGAACTGAAGAAAACCCAAATTGAAATGATGATGGAAAGGAAAACTATAGTCGATCAAACAAAAACTTTAGTGGAAAGCCCCATAAATAAAATCATCAAGTACAAGACAGACTATCAATGTAGTAAGACCAAATAGAGGAAGTAGGTTATTCAATCAAGGTGATGATAAAGTTTTAAAATCTATGAGTAGAGCATAATAGAACTATGAGACAGCATGAAAGGCAAAATTGAAATATTATAGGCATATAAAAAGAGGGAGAAGAGTTTCAAGCAAAAGGTAAAGAAAATATTTCTAATCAAATCATAGTGGAAAATTCCCAAAATTGAGAGGAAAAAAAGCCCATCCAGATTTAGTAACCACACAGTACAGTAAACATATAGGGCCAAAAATACAAAAACAAAACAACCGAAAAAAACCTCTCTGCATTACAGTATAGTTAAAACATTGAAAGTACAGAATACAGAAAGTATATATAAAACAATAAAAGAGAAAGGCTAAGGTCACACACAGAGATATGCCCACTAGAATAATTGTTAATTTCTAATCCAAACCACAAAAGCAGGAGGATTTTGGATTAGTTTCTTTCAAATTCTGAAAGATGACAACTGCCAATCCAGTTTAAAATGCCCAGCAAAACTGTATGTCATAATCAAAGTGAAGAAAATCTTTCCATGGTAAAAGCTGTCTAGAGAAATATATGACTCTGATCAAACTCAACAGAAGACACTGAATGAATTCCTCAGTCTGAAGAGAAAGATAAACACACCCAAAAGACTACAGGAGAAAAAACTAAATAACACTAACAAATGCATTCTATAAAGAATGACTAAGAAATTCCCAAGCACTATAAAAATTAGCAGAATGATAGGGGGCAAAATACAAATCTGAATAACTGAATTTTTATGGTCTCAATTTCCTACATATGACACAAACTAAAGCCTGTGGTGGTATCGTGTTCCCCAAAATATTGTGCATGCTAATAAACTTATCTGGGGTCAGAGAACAGAACAGCCACTAGATACAGAGGCTAGAAAATGGTGGCACTCATGCCTTTAATCCTAGCATTCCAGAGGCAGAAATCTGTCTGGACCTCTGTGAGTTTAAGGCCACATTGGAAATAGCCAGGCATGGCGACACATGCCTTTAATCCCAGAAAATGAGCCTTTAATTCCAGAAAGTGAGGGCAGAAAGCAGAAAGGTATATAAGGCATGAAAACTAGGAACTAGGCTAGTTAAGCTTTTAGGCTTTTGAGCAGCAGTTCAGCTGAGATTTATTTGGATGGATAAATAAAGGACACAGAAGCTTCCAGTCTGAGGAAACAGGATCAGCTGAGCAACTGGCGAGGTGAGGTAGCTGTGGCTTGTTCTGCTTCTCTGATCTTCTAGTATTCACCCCAATACCTGGCTCAGGTTTGATCTTATTAATAAGAACTTTTTAAGATTCCTGTGACAAAAGCCAGTGTTGCTGGAAGCCTATCTCCAGACAGGTCCAATGACCTGGGACAGATGTGTGAAGTCAGCTCAATTAAGAAACAGTGACTGCCTGTTTCAAACAGGTGGCCCAGGATAGACTGCATGGCTTTTATTCATACAATTTTAATGGTTTGTTTGAACAGTTTTACAATCAGATTTGTCTCCTTGAGTTTCTAAAAATGGTTACTATAATTGCCAGTTCATTCCCCTTCCGTCCCCCAACTTTCCCACTGGTAACCGTTACCTATTTGATCCATAGCTCTACTCTTAGAAGCATAAGCAGTATTGCAAGCCACAAAAGGAGTTTTCTAACTAGGCACACCTGCATGTAGGACAGTGTGTCCAGTTGGCAGCATTTGTGGTTACAGTGTCATGGGGAGGGAGAGACAGTTTTGTCTCTAGTGGTTAATATTTACATCTGGTAGGGTCTGGGTTCTCACAATCAACTCACCAGCCAAAGCTGGATTAATTTATTCTACTTTTTATGCTGCTCTATCTATATCTCCTCTCGGGATATACCAGGTTTTCTCTTTTATCCTATAAGCAATGTAACTAGGAAATTTACTCTTATTGTTTGATCCCTTGTTCTCATCTCCTTCTGTCTTAACTTCTTAGGATATTGGCACAGCTATGAGAGATCTGTGGGCTTCTATGATTCTGCTTCATTTCCTGTCTCTAGACTGTTCCCATAAACTCCTGATATCATCTATTAATCAGCATTATCTCCAGAACAGTTATGCGATATGCAGTATTAACTTCACGAACTATTGTGACTCTTTCAGGCTAGTTACAGAGTACATTGGAAAGGCAACATCCTGTTCTTTTTTTTTTTTTTTGGTTTTTCCAGACAGAGTTTCTCTGTGTAGCTTTGCGCCTTTCCTGGGACTCACTTGGTAGCCCAGGCTGGCCTCGAACTCACAGAGATCCGCCTGACTCTGCCTCCTGAGTGCTGGGATTAAAGGCATGCGCCACCACCGCCCGGCAACATCCTGTTCTTAAGAACTCTAAATTCATGGTCACACTTGAAACATCAAAGGCTTTAGGGGCAGAATCAGGTCCACTGTATATTTTTTTAACAACATTCCCTCTGGCTCACTCAGAGGAGAGTCATCAGGGGGAGTTTTCCTTTTGTAACAGCTATTTTATCCTTGACTGAGAAAGTGAAACTAAAGATAGCCAGCAATATGGCTAGCACAGTGAAAGCAGGTAGCACATCTGCTCCGGGGTTCATGCCCAGAATTATGCAATGAATGGTCCACTGGCTTTGGCAAATGGGCCAGAGTTTCTTCAGGGCCTCTATACAAGGAGAACTTGTTCATTCTATTCTCAGGCCTTGTCCCTGGAAGAAGTCACATGGCTTCTGCCAAATGTGGTGGCACATACCTTTAACACCAACATTTGGAGGCAGAGTCATATAGATCTCTGTGAATTCAGTGCCAGTCTGGTCTGTATAGTCAGTTCCAGACTAGCTAGAGCTACATAGTGAAAGCTTGACAACTAACTAACAACTAACTAACAGTAAAAAGATACAGACTAGCAGTATTAGAAATAAGAATCTCTTTCTATTTCTTTTTGCCTTCCAAGAAACATGCCGTGCTATCAAAGATAAATATTATTTAGGGCAAAAGGATGAAAAACACTATCCCAAACAAATCATATGAGGAAATTGACAGACACTGCTATTCTAGCATCTGACAAAATGCAACTCAAATAAAATCTTGTAAAATGATAAAGAGGATAGCATATACCTATGGAAAGACAACCATCAAGAGGACATGAACAGATCTGAGTGGATCTGCATCATTGATTTAAATATTCTGCTTTCACAATTAGACAGACGAAGTGTGCAAAAGATTGACTGGAATTAAATGCACTCATACATCTAATGGACTGAATTTTCCACCCAAATGCCAAAGAATAGATATTCTTCTCAGAAGTCTATGGAATCTTCTCTAAAATAGATCGTGTATGAGGATACAAAGTAAGGCTTAACAATTTCAGCAAAATTGAAACATGGTTTTATATTGTATCTGATCACAATATAAGAGTTGGAAATTAATACCTGGAGAAACTACAGAAAATACACAAACTAGCCCATAATTCTACCAGATCTTCCAAGAAGAATTAATATAAATGTTCCTCAAATTATTCTACCATTAGATAAGGAAGGGAGCTGGAAAGATGGTTCAGCAGCTTAGAGTACTTTCTCTTTTGAAAGACTGGAGTTTGGTCCCTAGAACCCATGTTGGGTGGCTTACCACTACCTGTAATTCCAGCTAAAGGGTATGCAGAAATTGCTAATAAAATATTTGCAAAATAATTCAAGGTCCCATTCTAAAGATCATGCAACATGATTAATTTAGCTTCATTCTAGGGATGCAGAATGTTGGTTCAACATACTTAGGTCAATAAAATAAATAGAACATAAATCCCATGATAATTTCAACTGATGCAAAATTGGCCTTTGACAAAATCCAACATCCCTTCATGGTATAAGTCCCAGAGAGATCAGAAATGGAGGAAACCTATCTCAACATAATAGAAGTTATACATGACAAACCTATAGCCACCATCATATCAAATGGAGAAAAAAAATCTAAATCATTACCACTAAGATCAGGAACACAATATGGGTGCCTATTCTTCCATTCTTACTTAATACAGTGCTTGAAGTCTTAGCTACAGCAATAAGAGGAGGAAAAAAGGGATAAAAATAGGAAAGGACGTTAAAATATCTCTGTGACAATGATGTGATTCTGTCCATGAGAGACCCCCAAAGGCTTTCTTAACAGGACACTCCTAGGGCTGACAAACAGTTAGGGCAAAGTGGTAAGTTAACAAGCTAATCCAGCCAAGCCAGTAGTTTTCTCACATGCTAAGTATAAACATATTGAGAAATAAATCATGGAAAGAATCCTGTTCACAATAGACAAATAAAATAAAACAAAGCTCTGAGCAAACCTAAAAGAGAAAGTGAAGGACCCCTATAGTCTACAGGATCAATCTTGTGAAAATGGCACGTTACCTGCAGCAATCTACAGATCCAATTTAATCCCCACCACAGTTTTCATGTAAATTGGTGGAACTGGAAAATTACATTGCATAATACAGTACGGACACAGAAAAACAAATGTAGCGTAATGTCTCGCATATGTGAATCCTGGCATTGGATCTTTAGCTTTGTGTGTTTAATTTTGAGTACTCGTGGATACCGGGGAACTATGTGGGGATCACGGAGGCTTCCTAGGGAGGAGGATATCAGAACACTGGTGATATTGAGGTGGCTTAGGCAAAGCCATGTTACCCTGACTATATACCCCCTCCACTCTGGGGCCTCATTTGCTTTTAAACACACAGTTCCTCACTCCTTTTGATTAAGTGTTTTGCAACACCAAGAGGGTGCTCCTTCCCTGCTGAGAGAGGATCCTGATGTGTACAAATTGTAACTCTGGAAGAATTTATGGAATGAAAATATCCTTATCTGATATTTTACAAGACCCAAGGTTGCATTGTGAAAAACCCCTCAGCCTGCTCGTGGTATGAAATGGTTGCAGCCTTCTGACTTAAAAACAAACAGGAAGACAAGAGACTTTCCCTGGGCATGAGCCTGCATTTGGTCAGCTAGCTGGAGGACTCATCAAATTCCTGATTGGCTTACTACATGTGGTGGTCTGTAACTTGGAAAGGAGGATAATGGGGGGCAGTTTAAGTGGAGAGGCAAATGGGAAGGCAGGACCAAGGAGGGTGTAAGGCCACACTGTGGCTGGAGAGACAGTTCTGCAGTTAAGAGGCCCTGCTGCTCTTGCAGATGGCCTGGGTTCAGTTCCTAGCAACCACATGGTAGCTAACAATAAACTGAAGACATTAGGCACACGTGGTGCACAGCCATCCAGGTAAAACACTTTTGTGTGTGAAATAAAATGAAATAAATACATATTTAAAAGTTTTAAAATTTTAAAAAAGGAAAGGCCCATGGAAACCTATTAACCTATTTTACAAGCTTCAAATACATTCTCTCTCTCTCTCTCTCTCTCTCTCTCTCTCTCTCTCTCTCTCTCTCTCTCTCTCTCTCTCTCACACACACACACACACACACACACACCACAGAAATACATACAAGATTTTATTTGAAATTATTGTACACAGATACTTTGTGACATCCTTTAGACTTTACCTATTCACAGAAACAGCCAACTTTATATTTATTTGACTTTGCTAAGTGTTTAACATCTTGTACAATACTTTAATTCAGTGGTACTATAGAAGCATGTATCTCTTGGAGATAAATTGGTGTGCCTTAAAAGAATAATTTCCAACTTCGATATTTTGAACCTTGGAGTGTAATGGAAATATCTCTGGAATTTTGTTCTTTACCTTCCTGTCCTAGGCAGGCTCTAGTTATACTGTTTCTCTAAAGAACACTGATTCATCATGAGAATGCCTCCCACTTTAACTAAAGGAGACACACCCACAGTTCTCCCTGTAACTCTGAAATGACAGTTTAGCATTTTAATGACTCCCACTGCAAGTAGATTGTAGGATCTAATCCCTGATCTCCTAAACGTCACTGCCTTCTAAAGGCTCTTATATCAAGACAGAAGAAAATATATATTCATGTTCCTGGCTACTGATGCTGAAACCATCATGATTTCAGTTGACTTACACAGTGTTTAGATTGTGGTGAACCATAATCTGACTGCATAGCTGGTATGTAGGTTAAAAAATGGATATAATAGTGAAGATCTTGAAAGCATACTGTGGCTTGTGTCTTCTGGTAGGAAAAGCTGGCACTTGTTTGTTAATTATATAAAGTGTAAATAGAGATAATAAAGAAAATGTATATTTATCTTGGGGAAAAAAGATAGACTATTCTATTGCATAGTAATTAGAGCTGCCTATCTAGAGATGAAGAGGGGAAAAACTTATTTATGGTAGTTGTAAGAGTGTTTTCCATCATAATTAAATTATTGTTAGGGAAGCCTGAGAAATAATAAGTTGTGTAGGCCAAACTTTTTAGTATAAATTAAATAGTTTTATATGAAGGGAAATAATTTAGTTAAAAAGATCTAATTACTTCTGTAACACGGTGTTTACTGAATCCCTAAACTGAAGCTAGATTACAATATTTTGTTGTATGATGCCATATTAATTATTTCTAATAAAATTAGACAAAGGATAATTTATGAACAACATTTTTATTTTCAATCTCATAAATGTCTTTGACCATCACCCAGGAACTCTCCAAGAGCATTATATAAATCATATAATCTAACTCTCACAAAAAATGAGGTCAGAAGGAGAAAGGCTGCTTAGATATGATCTAATTCAAAAACATCATTGCCACTCTTAACTACTGAGTGATGGTCCATTTTAAGAATTTTACAGTATCATTATTTGAAAAAAGTAACAATGTTTATTAATCATGAAAAAATGAATATATGCAGCTAAACAGTGTGTAAATGTTCTTCAGGAAGCAACTTATATTAAAAATAGTATTATTGGTAATGGTTTAAATTTGGGCCTTGGATGTGCAGTAACAATTAAAGATAAAGCAATGAAGAAGATTGTAATTTGGAGAGTAAAATTCTTTTCTTTTGTACATCATTTAAGATATGAACTTGAGATTTTATTCCCTTTTGTCATCTTCCTGCTTCTAAATGGACTATGGGGTACACCACAACTGAATAGTTGACACAGGAGTTTTTCTCTGAAGGCAGAAGATGTAGTGAATGGGAATTCTGTGTTAAGTGCTCAGAAGGGAAGCCAAGTTATTTTGGAATAACTACTTTAATTTTTATTAAGATTTATTCTTCAGTTAGAAACCATAATACCACTTTAATTGTAAGCACATGACTGAATTGTTAGTTCAGATGAAGGAGACCACCTTCAACATTGTTCATTGATTTGATACATTGATATTGACAGGAGGGTTCTCTCTCTCTCTCTCTCTCTCTCTCTCTCTCTCTCTCTCTCTCTCTCTCTGTATTAATCTTCAGTCAAAAGCGATTTAAATCCTAATCTCAAATTTTCATTTGATGCTTTTTTTAGTACGTGTTTTATTACTATTTCAAGCACATTTTGAGGATCATTAAAAGTAAATTAATGAAAGAGAAATAGTGGAGAAATTCAGAGCTTATTGATTCTATTTTCATTTTAGCATCCTCTGGATTTATGACAAAGACTTCATTCTTTTCTACCTCTATAATTATCAAGAATAACTTAAATGTTACTATTGAAAGACACTTCACATTTCTTGGTACAGAACTACCTTGTTTCATTCACATATTTAAAATTTAATCAACTTTAGTTTACTCAGATAATTTGTAAATAAAATAAAAAGTAAAAAAATCACAGTTTTAAAGATGGTTGATATATAAGATTATATATTGCATATATATTACTAGCTAAATTATTATCAAGTCATAGATAAAATATAGTGACAAATATCAAGTGATTTAATGCATGAAGGACTCATAATTTTATTTGTAAAAATTGGTTTAACTAAAAATGAGGAAAGAAGTTGTATTGGTGCCATACAGACTTTTTTAAATCTCTAACTGAACTGAAATAACATTAGATTATTGTTTGCTTGATTGGTTTATAGTTGATAAATTTTTGTAATTAGCATGCACTTTACAAACAAATCAGTTATACTTTCTTTAGTCAGACGTCTGCAGTGAATTAGGTGTCTAGAGGACTAAACCTCATCCCTCACATTAACTTTCATCAGTCAGATCAATTTCTATTTCATTTCTACCATGTTTTTGATAATTTGATAGACATTAGTATATAATAAAATTTGAGAATGTAGGAGAACTCTAAATGGAAAAAATTGACCTAAACAGATTCTGAATCTGGAAAATATGGTTCTAAACATCTTATCTCAGTTTAATACATTGATTTTGTGCTGCATAGAGCAAAAGAGGAATAGATTATAACATGATATAAGTTGATATTACCTCTCAAGTATTTACAAGTACACTTTTTGGTCACTGATAATTCATGAGCTTAAAAATAAAAAAGAAAGTAACTTGTCACTCTCACAGGGTATTGAGTGAATTTTTTGAAATCATATTAAGTTTTTAATTAAATACACTGGTTGATTCAAAATAATTCTACTTCTGCATGAAAAATCTTTGAGAGCTCAAATCTTATTTTTTTCATACATGTATTATTTAGCACATCCCACAAACTTAACACACCTTTCGATAAATGTGCATCTTGAAGCACAGGTGCAGTTAGACAGATGTTGTTGTGGGGGCTATGATGCTCAGCCTGACATGTACTGTGCTTGCCTGCTGGACAGATAGATCTAAGCTGTGCTTCTCAAGTGTTATCCAGCATCAGTTGTCTTAGTGGTCCCCAAAGAAAAATATCTTGCACTTAAAAGCATTTTTAGATGGATCCTGGGTAACCAGTGAGCTAGATCATTATTAAGTAGTATCATAAGTTCTTCATATGTAGTTATGGAAATATTGTATGCTCCCAGCACTGTAATTGTGTGTCTTTTATGACTACAGAGCAGAGTCTACGGATAGATGGAGAGGCTTAACTATTCCAGAGTACCGGAATTCGTGTTACTTGGACTCACTGATTCTCCCGAGCTTCAGATATTCTTCTTTGTGGCATTTTCCATTTTCTATTTAATGACAATCCTTGGGAACTGCCTGATTCTGTTCACTGTCCTCTCCACTTCACATCTCCACTCCCCCATGTTCTTCCTTCTCAGCAACCTTTCTCTGATTGACATATGCCTCTCCTCCTTTGCCACACCAAAGATGATCATGGACTTCTTTGCTCACCACAAGACCATCTCTTTTGAGGGGTGCATTTCTCAAATCTTTCTTTTGCATCTTTTCACCGGAACTGAAATTGTACTGCTGATTTCCATGTCTTTTGACAGGTATATTGCCATATGTAAACCTCTCTACTATTCAACAATTATGAGCCAAAAAGTGTGTGTTGGGCTTGTGGTAACTTCTTGGATGGTAGGCTTCCTGCATACAATGAGCCAATTAATTTTTATCCTGTATTTACCCTTCTGTGGTCCCAATGTAGTAGACAGTTTCTTCTGTGATCTTCCTCTGGTAATCCAACTGGCTTGTATAGATACGTATGTTCTTGGTATCTTCATGGTCACAACCAGTGGCGTTATTGCTCTTATAAGTTTTCTGCTTTTGCTCATCTCTTATATTGTGGTGCTTGTAACTATCAGAGACCATTCCTCAGTTGGATCATCTAAAGCTCTTTCTACCTGCACTTCACATTTCATAGTTGTGCTAATGTTCTTTGGACCTTGCATTTTCATTTATGTGTGGCCCTTCACAAACTTTCTGGTGGATAAAATTCTCTCTGTTTTCTACACCATCTTCACCCCTTTTCTGAATCCACTCATCTATACTTTGAGAAACCAGGAAGTGAGGACAGCAGTGAAGAAAAAAATAAGTAACCAATATTTTACTTTTGGGAAAACAACTCCACAATATACAGTGAAAGGACTAGAGAGATCCTGAGATTGAGGTCAGGTTTTCTAACAGAATAACAAGTAATTAAGTTAGAATCTGCTCATGATACCAAGACGTCGGGGCTGAGAGATATGCAACAGCTTGCTTTAAAGTTAGTGCTGTGTTTGGTAGCATTTTGTGCTCATGGATCCATTTGATATTATGTTGAGGTCTATAATGTGTTTTCATAGAAAAGTTATGTTTCCAGAATTTTTAACATAGATTCCTTTTCATGTATTTGTAAAAATCTATACACATTCATACCAGGATTAATACTCTGTAAGAAGCTTAATATGAAATATATTCTTGTTTTCTAATTTAGAGCACTCCTCTTTGGCTTTCCTGTGATATTTTATGGTTTCCACTTGAAATTAGAACTTTAATTAGGAATTTGGAGCACAACAGGCTTTATTCATAACATTAGAAAATTTTATATTATGCAACGATTCTATTAAATAACACAGAACAGTTTTAATCAGTGAGTCAAATTGTTTGAATTCTAAGATAATTTTGAACATAACAGATTAAAACTTTAGCAGTATAGATTCTTAGTGTGCAGATTACTGCTATGAGGTGATTGATATAGGAAATAACTAACAAATTGAGAGTCTTTGGTATTTAAATCATCGAGTAGAGTGCTTAAATAGACTGGCTTTTAGAACTTAGCTACAAATAATATGTTTAATGGACTCATTTGCTATTAAACTTTATTGTGTGAGAATACTATTAACTGTTGAATTCATGATACACTTAAAGTTTTTAAAATAAAATAGTTCAAACTATTATTACCATTTTATTAACTTGCATCTAGTTTTTAATATCATATGGTTAGTGGGAAGAAAAGGTGAAACTAATTTTAAAAGTTCATAGTTCATTTCTACCTAATTTGGTTTATTATCAATAAAGGTAAGTAGATTTTTTTTATCTAACGTAATCTTTGAAATTCAGATAGACAATCCATTTTCTAAACTGCTAAAGAAACAAAGGATTAGAGAATTTTTACTACTTTTTTTTAAACTAATTTTTATTAGTCATGATAGGACACAAAGAACATTGACGGAGACCAGAGGATTACTGAATTAGATCTTGGAATATTCACTTTATCCTTTTTTATCTCTAACATGAGAATTATGAAAAGTAGATTAAAATTTGTATGGTAATATTTTACAAAAAGTAGACATGCCACTTCCATTTTCCTTGAACTACCTCAACTATGTCTTATTTTTAATCAATATGCTTCTGAATAGTAGCTTCATTCTGGAAATAGTACTAGCAAAGTTACACAATGCTCTAATTTTGTGTTGTTTTAAAAACTATGGTTTGTTAAAACAGATGATAAAACCATTTTGATTTCCATTTGCAGTCTGGAATGTGTGATCAAGCTAGATTAGAATGCCTAGTATTTTGATATACTATGAGATTGTTTCTCCCTGACTTAATGGATATTAGGAGTTATGAGAGTAAACTGTCACCAGAGAATCATGTAAAAACATAAGCTATTGTTTCTCAAAGAAGCAACATGTTTTTGTGATAACAACTTCAAAGACAAACTTTAATATCTGAAGTTTAGTAGTGTGCAGAAGTTTTTAAAGAGATGTGCTGTTGAAACTAGGTGTATAGCCGGGCGGTGGTGGCGCACGCCTTTAATCCTAGCACTCGGGAGGCAGAGGCAGGCAGATCTCTGTGAGTTCGAGGCCAGCCTGAACTACCAAGTGAGTTCTAGGAAAGGCCCAAAGCTATACAGAGAAACCCTGTCTCGAAAAAACCAAAAAAAAAAAAAAAAAAAAGAAACTAGGTGTATAATTACACATTTAATTTGAGAGCTAGTTTATTTTTAAGTAAATTATAAACTCATTCTTATTGCCTCATATAAGCAAAACATACAGAAAAATTTTGGTGTGGAGAGATACTTTTGCCTCACTTCTATTCCTATGGAAAAAATATCTTTATTTAAAAATATGAACTCTGGCTCTAAAAGTACCAACGTTTAGTTCAATAATTCATCGTTGAGCACCTCTTGTGTTTCAAGTCCTTGTTGGCTTCTGAAGGCCCATTCAAATCCACAGTCTGTTTCCTTGTTACACACACACACAGATGTCTATCCAGTAATTAGATAGTATCAGTCTGTTTTAATGCTGAATTGTGATCTCAGAACTTTGTTCTACCTCTGAAAGTTTAAGCAAATTTCTTTAAAGTTTCTTTGCCTATAGATTTGTAGTCATTGTGTGTAACCACTACTGATGTTGAAATTAAACAAAAATGTGTGAAATATCTAGCAGCAATAAATAGTAAGTAATAATGTTGCTAATTTTGATGTTTGGTTAAAAAAGTACAAAGGCGCAGGAACTGAAATAGAAATGGAGGATCTCGCCTGAACTTCCATGACCCAGTTTTACATTAGAAAAAGTGTGTTAATTTCTCTAATATTAGATATGTGTCAATTACTTTAGTCTGGATTCATTTATACTGTTATTGTTACATTTGCATATCTGTGTTTTTCTAAACAAGTATTATGTTTTGCAACTTTATCTTAAATTTAAATGTATTCCATAACTGTATCGAAAAGGTAAGATAAGTATACTGTGTCTGATAGGTCAGAGTCTTTACAATGTTTTCAACTACAAATAAATATAATTGAGAAGTTTCATGTCTGGTCTGTGTATTTTGTCTTTGTTCACACATTTGAAGATATTAATGGAAATGTTTTAAATTTTATATGATATTATTTGTTTAAAATATTAACTGGGAATAAATGATGGTTTTGTATCTATACTTTACATCAAGCACATTAAAAACAAATTTATGTATAGTCATGGAAACTTTGAATTTTCAGAAATATGAAGACATTGTTTGAGGATATGGTAGAAAGTACTTTTAAGGAATATGTTCAAAGCAGATAGTTCATCCAGAATATTAGTCTCTGAAACTAGAAAATGAGTGTGTAGGCAGGTAGCTTGTTCCTGGATAACCAATTCAGTCCTGAACTTTACCCCACAACTCCACAGACTGAACCTAGTTAAGATTATGCACTCATAAACAATATAGCAGGGTGGCCTTTTTTTAACATGTCACTTTTTCAAATGTCTGAGGTCAGCTGTCATCATTGTATTATCCTTGACTTTCTATTTGGCTCATTATACAATATTTGTTGTTGAAGAATGAAGGTGAATCAGAAGTGGAAGAAGATCTGTACTGGATAGTAAAATAGATTTAGTAGTATAGATATTTAACAAACATATTCACATTTTTAATTCAATATTTTATTCTAATCCACCAACCTTTACAATTCCTAAAAGAGACCTCTTGATTTCTTTTTCATTCTTACCTGTTTATATACATTTATTGTATTCAGTACTAATTTTCATAATGAAAATTTAAGTATGTTATGTACTTTGACCTTATTTGCCTATCAAACCCCCTTTATGTCCTCCTCTTGCTCTCTCTCTTCTTTTTCATTCTTTTAGTACTCCTTTTTATCATCTATCTATCTATCTATCTATCTATCTATCT